>NC_045599.1:16064295-16370753 GCF_009762305.2 Zalophus californianus
GGGTCTCTTGTTTCTGTACCTTCGATAGGAACGCATTACAAACAGTTTTCACTTTTAGGTGGTAGAGAGGAACTCTATGCATACATTTGGGGGAAAATATCATTTCTTGAGGGAAGAAGTGGAATTCATAGGCACAATATTCACAATTGCTGTGGTGTCAGTTAAACCTACAAGTGAAGAATTCACGTAAAATTAAACCATAGTTTGTAGTACTGCAGAAATAGCTGACCGCAGAAAATGTAAAAGAGCTCTGAATCGATAGTCATCCGTGTTAAAGGGTCCTATGGTAATGACTTACTGAACACGAACTCACAGTATAAAACTACAAAGCATATAATCTAAGGTAGATTCTGCAAACACAGTGAACACTAAGTTTTAGCTTCGAAGAAGATCATTTAATTGAACAGTGCTGTAGGGATGGTAAATAAGAATGTTTACAGTTATTAAAGATGTGAAAACATAAAACACTACCAAGAAAAAAAGATTTAAAAAACCTGAAGTTTTAGAAATGAAAAATAATGTTCTAGAAATTAGAAAAAATGTGGATGAGTTAAAAATGTCACATTCGGCACAGAGGAAAAGAAAATCTGTGACCGGAAGGATAGAGCTAGAGAATTACCTACAGATATAAACGAGAGAGATCAACAGATGGGAAATACGAAAGAGGGATTAAGATAAATGAGGATAAAATGTGAAAGTATGATATCTCAAACTGAGGTTTGTGAAGAGTAAAACAAAGAAAGTAAGACAGATAATTGCCAGTTTTTTTCAGAATGGTGGAAGATACAAATCCTTAGAATCAGGGAGCATTCTTAGGAAGCTCATTACAGGAAAGGCAAAAATAAATCCACACCTGAGTACACCAAAACCAACATTCAGAACCTCCATAAGAAAGACCTTAAAGCAACTGAAGAGAAGCACACCATCCTTCAAAAAAATGGTGATTTGTCAGACAGCAATTGTAGAGACCTAATGACAGTATGACATAATGTGCTGAAGGAAAAGAACAGTCATATCATAAAGAATAAGGGTGGAAAAAAAGGCATTCGTCAGATAAAAAGTAGAAAAAATAAAATATAAAAAGCTAAAAACACCGAATCTATTGAGAAAGATGAAATGGAACACAGGAACGAAAGGTGAGCTGAGAAGTCTATGATTGTAGGTAGGTAGGTTTTGATGATTTACACACCCAAACCAGGAAACGCTAATTGAGTGATGATCAACAAAACAGGAGTAACTGAAGTACCAGATGACAGTCACATATAACGTGCCTGGGAGTTCAAGTGTTTTAGGCTCCTTATTTCGCACAAAGAGTGGGTAGCACCATTGACTCAGCAACTCTGCTCTCAGAAAAGAAAGGAAATTGGGTAAATAGAGCCTACCCATTTGTAAAGGCCCCCGTCAGTCCAGAGTATGTGGAGAGCCTTAGCTTAAGGTTAATATATTTATTATCAGCTATCAAATACTTCAACAAATTACCACAAATTTAGTGGATTAAAGACAACAAAAATGTATTCTGTTTATAGTTCTAGGGTCAGAAGTCTAAAATACGGCATATGGACCCACCCATCTAATCCAAAATTATCTCCCCATCTCAGGGTCCTTAGTTTAATAATATCTGCAAAGTCCTTTGGTCCTTATAAGGTAACATTACAGGTTCTGGGGATAGGATATGGGCAACTTTGGGGCAGGCATTATTCAGCCCATAACAACTAAAATGAAAAGCATTACACACAATGACGTATGTATAGTCAGGTAAACAAATACTAAAATATATTGACTGTACTCTGTGATGGCACAGTTCCAAGACACACTGCAGGGATCTCCATAAAGACAAAGTACATATATCCGGCTATCCATCAACACTTGGGAAAAATGAAAAATTGTCCAATACTTATATTTTGGAGCTTTGGCCAGAAAAGAGACTGTGGTGTCCACGTGTGTCTGACACAGAGTGAGCAATCCAAATGCATCGAATGTATGAAACAGTGGATATATCTCTTTAATTTTAATTCAATTTACAGAAATCTTAAAGAAGCAAAGGGATGCTACAGAGCCTAGTCATAGTTCCCCGCAGGAAGAAAACAATGTTGTTGTCTCAGAACGCGTGTCTGACAATAAGAGTACTCGTAAGTAGAGATGTCTGAACTGGAGGTGGGGGGTGGCAAAGGGAGATATAAGTATGTCTGAGGGTCCAGCTGAACATTCCCTGTCTACAAACTGATAGATGAGAGATGTAAGCTGATCCAAGCCCATGTCCAGACTAAAATAAGAATGCGAGGTCTCTTCCTTCTCTAGGAGATATTTATTGCATCTATATAAAACAAAACCTGGCGATTGAAGGGAAATCTCAAAAAAGACAAATATCTGAAAGTGCAAGGTTATCAGGACAGGGACATATTTGCGAAGATGGAGCCTAAGGAAATGTTAGACCTCTCTGAGAAACGGAAAGATAAACTCAGTCTGAACCTGGAAAGATGAACTCTGTTGGGTCAGAATGTGGACAGACCTCTGACAACCAGTGTGAAATGGGCCAGCAAGGACCCATTTAGAGCACCTAAGGAGAAACCACTAGATTTCACTTTTTTCTCTGAAGAGCAAGCTCCTTAGCATATGTCCTTTCATGGGTGGAGAAGGGACAGAGATTTGAAAGGGGTCCTTAGATTTCTTCCTCCAACAACCTCTTACCCTCGTAAACACACAGAAATCTTTATTCCCTCACACCCACCACTAGACTTAGCACAACGTCCTCTCACATTTACCCCTATTAACACTCATCCCTGAATTTCCCATTCTCTGCTCCTATATCCTTGCACTCTCAGACACACTCATAAGCTTAGATCCTCATGTCTTGAACCTTTACATCTCATTTTGCAGCATATGCATTCCTCATGTTTGCTTTCTCTAACGTCCTTCCTTATTCTAATCTTGAACTCACAAATAATCTCACTCTTGTAGAACTTTGTAATTTCACATTAACAGTGCACGAAGCCAATACAATCATACAGCATTTTGTAAAACTCATCTGTTTCCAGCCTCTTCGGCCGCATGTAATTCCACAGTCTAGGAGCTCACATGAGGTCTCGCATCCATCCTTCACATGGTTGGTTTGTACCACTTTCATGATCTCAGCAGATACCACAAAATTACCCAGGTCCATATCTCACTCACAAACCAAATATATATTCTGTAACTACTTAAACTTGAGTAGTACATGACACACAGATCCTTCGTAATACAGGGAAGATGTACTGCCTATACATCTACGGAAGGATGCTGCAGTGTTACCCAACACATGATGCTCACTCTACCTTCACATACAATGACCATGTCACCCCTACACTCTCTACATAAAATTGTTGGGGAAACATGACAGACACATACACACATCAGACTGTATTCCCCAAACATGGTACATATACTAAGTTTCTAGAAAATATACCACCCCCACTGACTTGTCTCATCCCTATACCAACATGACCTACCCAACACTCTCCAGTGACCTAAGAGAATAAGTAGATGTATTTTGTGGAGTAAAAATTGGGTTATAAGCTTAACTGAAGTTTTTAAACCCAGGAAGAGACTTAATATGTTTGAGTTATTTTATCAGGAACAGAAATTTACCTATTTCCTGAAAGTTGAGTTTGGAACTGTAGATTAGGAGGAAGAAAAACTGGCAATTTTTGTGATATGTTTACATTCACAGTAGGGGTAGAGATAGTCCCAGAGGTACACATATTTTACTAGGAAAATAACCAACAGCCTAGAATGTAGCTGTCAATTGGGAAGGTTTAAAGGTAAGCTTATGAGTATGGTAAGTACAGATGCAAAAATTGATCAGAACAGTGTGTGGGGAATGTGAGGAGGGTGACACCACCGACTGGGCCAAGTGACAGCTGAGCCGTTTGGCAGTCAGTAGCTCCTGACAGGGGAGCTGTGCCCAGTGTTGGGAGGTGTGGTCTGAAGTCAGCCTTGGGGATCCCGCCGGAGTCTCCTGGTCCTGCAGAACTGTGCAGCAGAGCCCTCAGGGGAGGTCCCACAGGAGCAGATATCTGGAAGAGGAGGCCAGGGACCAGCAGTGAAGTTGGTCAGTTCTTTCCTGTAAATTCTAACCGTTCCAGGAAGTAACAGGACTTTTCATATCATAAAGCACAGCTAGCAGACTAAAGACCTTTACGGACATGCTCCAAATTTATTCTTGTGGTAAACAGAGTAGTGATAATACAGGCACCTCACCATGTACCAGGCAAGAATTTGAGCCTCTGATCCACGGCAGAAAACAACATGAGGCTGTCATTGGTAACCAGACAATTCATTCCAGCAAATATTTTTAGATACCTAGATTTTAGAACTTTGAACGGAAACTAGACTGTAATCTTCATGGGGACAAGTGCTGTGTGCATTATTATACACAGTATCTCTTGAATGTTTAGTGAAGGCAAAAAATATCATTTATCTGATTTTCCTTCTCTTTCCCAGAAGTCTTAAACACAGATGAAGACATTCCACCTCCTGGGCCCTCTGGGTTGGCCCAAGGCCATGGCCAGACAGCAGAGGATTCAGACTCAGAATACTTCTCTTGTGTCTCTTCTCCATACAAGCTCATTCACAGTGGTATATGGTGGGGGAGAGGAGAGGCTGAGGGGGAGTCAGGCAGGGAGGTGAGGCAGCATGTTAGCTGAAAATTAGAATTAAGTGCCAGTGCTCAGCAATGGCCATAAATGACCCTTTCACTCAAGAACTGCCCAAGGTCTCTGTTTTTAATTGATAGGCAGAAATGTACCTTGTCAGCATCCCTGTCTTTTTTGGAAGAAGCTCTTAAAGGTTCTGAATGGGAAGATTAAAAATTTAAGAGAAATGCAGAAATACATTTCCAGAAGAGGAGTTTGGCCAAGTCTGTGAAGTCTTAATTCTGAACATTTCCAGCACCAGGGCTCCCTAGAAACCCTGAAAATTTATTTTATCTCTATCTATAATATCTTTATATCTATCTTTCTGCTTATCATCTATCTATTCTCTCGCTCTACATATATATGTATGTGTGTAGATAGATAATGATATAGAAGTAGATAGATACACATGCAGAATTCTTCATAAAACTTGCACCCCATGCCCCGTAATTGCACAGTTTCTCATGAGGAAAATCAAGCTAAGAATATCCAACTTTAGTGACTGCATACTGTTTTACAGGCATAGTTATTTCTAAGTGTTCAGTATTCTCTACACATCTCCAGAAATCTCACATGCAAGATACTCAGTATTATGGGCATCCACCATAAATACAATTTTAATAATTGTTATTTACTTATTTTTTAGAGTAAGGAAAGTTTTAAAAGGTAAAGTCATCTTAAAATTGTAGGGTTTCAACTGAGAAAATCACCTTAATTTCTATGAGAGCAAGTCTCATGTGTGGTAATGATGTCGAACTTATAATGTCCTCTCAATGCAGCTCTTTTGAATGGACACAGACTCCAGAAAATGCCGCATCTCAATGTTTTGTTTTGTTTTTATTCCATTTGCCAGAACTCTGGAAGAGTCAAGAGGATGTGCCTCAGCCTGAATCATCTGCGGTGGTCCCTCCTAGCAGGGAGACAGCAGGAAAAAACTCCTCTGCCTCAGAATACTCCTCATGTGTCTCCATAGAGGAGACTAAGCTCATTCCTGCCAAGGAGGATGGTAAGGGAAATACATAGGTAGGGTCTGCGCATGGATAGGAGGTACAACTGAGCTGCTCAGCCCCAGCCCTACTTATTTAACTCTCCACTTAAAAGCAGAAAAAGGCTTCAGGGCAGAGGCACTAGCACTGAAGCCTCTGCAGAGGGACAGAAAGAGAGTGTGCCTTCAAGGATAGGACCCAGTTACTCATACGAGCACTGGGATAGCTGCAGGTCAGGTAGAGCACCATGCTGGTGTGGGCCTTTCATCACACCTTTCTCCCTCAGATGAGCATGAGCTCATATCCTCACACACATTCCTGCATCTGTCTCCCTTCCAGTTATGGTCCCATTTCTCCTTCCTTTTACTTTTGGACATGGCTTCATTCCTCATTAACCTTCCCATTCGCTAGTAGCATGGCGCAGATATGCCCTCCTACCTTCACTCCTTCACACAATCAGACTAATCCCATAAGGAATTTACATCCCCTCACACAGAGCACCTGTTTTAACTCCCTCACACTAAGCCAAACTGTGGAAAATTGGTATACCCTGAGGAGGATAGACTTTCATATAGAGCCTTTCTCATCCACATGCCACTTCACACACAAAGACATCAGCACTTCACAGAGTTGCGCATTCTAGGAGCTCAGGTCACTTGCGCTAACACTCTAAGTCCTCTTGTCTCACGACAAGAAACAGCACCACTCCTGCACTTATTCACATGCACTGTCACACTGTGTAATACACATGCACACACTCATTCACCGTCACCTTACACCAACATCAGAAACACTCACCAGGGTGCCTGGGTGACTCAGTCATTTGAGTGGCTGATTCTTGGTTTTGGCTCAGGTCATGATCTCAGGGTCGTGAGATCGAGCCCTGCCTCAGGCTCCACACCCAGCAGAGTCTGCTTCTCCCTCTCCCTCCACTCCTCCTCTCTCTCTCAAATAAATAAAATACTAAAAAAAAAACCCACTCACCAGATGTGTCTCAAAACACAGATGCAACTCCACAAGATACACCACACCCTCATTCCCACATAGTTACACCATATACACACCTCAAATAAAACATAGCACTCACAGAATTCCGAAATATCACTTGTATATATACTTCTGCTCCACACATCTGCATAGGAATATTCTCATGGCCATCTTGACTCCTCCAGACGTCGCATACTTACTCTATTTGTCTTATGTTTGAAATTTTCTTTCCTAGGAGTCCCTCAAACACACCAGGATGTTTCTTGTGTTGGACACTTCGAGGAATATGCGACTTCCTCCCCCTTTCCACATGTCTCCTTTCCATTCCATTTGGTTCATGGTCCTAAGCCCTCTGTGTCCTCAGTACACACGGAAGAGGAAGAGCTCATGAAAGTTTACTATATGCATGTCCAAATGAAAAGGGGGGTGGCTGTCTTATGTCATCCCGAGGAAGGGCTGGAGCCTCCCTCCAAGAAGACAAAAATAGAAGAAATGACCTTTCGTGAAAAGATCCAGGCAGAAGTCACCCCCTCTCATGTAGGTACGAAGGAACTCCTAACTGACAGTGAGTCCAGCTGGAATGATGAAGCCCAAGAGGAAGAGGAGGAGGCTGATAGTCCAGCAGAGCCTCCAGCTGTGGAGGAGCATTCCAGAGCCAAGACACCTGAATGGCTCGTGGCTTTGGACAGTGGCTTCAGGTGCATGGCCTGCTGCCGGGTCTTTCCCAGCTTAGAGGCCCTCCAGGAGCACGTGCGGCATGGGGTCAGTGAGGGCTTCAGCTGCCATACCTTCCATCTGGCCTTGACTTGGCTGAAGAACAAGAACAGGGAAGAAAAGGAGAAGAGTAAGCAGATGAAGAATACCAAGAAGACAACATGTAGATGCCAGAAAGAGAAACATTTTGGCATGAAGTTGTCTTCATGCAAATAAACAGACTCTTTTCAGCCCCTACAAGAGAAGCAGTAGAGTAGGCCAGACTCTACTGACGGGGCATTATCTTCTCTAAGCAGCCCTAGGACCCACCTTTATTTATGCACGTCTCCCACCACCACTACTCCCAGCACACCACCACCAGGAGCAGAGAACCCCTTTCAATTCTCTCCATTGCTCTCCCAAGAAGGAGGGAGAAGGCAGTGTACACCAGACAGAACAGCAAGATGGTCTCATGCAAACTAAAGAGCAGTGAACACCAGCATATCGTCTCCACCATTACACTGAAAAAAGGAGACTCGTTGGAAGGGGAAACTGCTGGGGGCCGGATTGTAGAAGAGGTGAGGGCCCCAGGGGTAAGGAGAACACCTCAAGGATTCTTGGGACTCAGGATTCTGAGACAAGATGGCATCTGCCAGAGATGCCTCCCAAGGTTCCGTAATAACTGATGGATAGTTTCCTTCAGAGGAATACATACTTGGAGGTAGAATGCTTGCTGGATGACAAATTAATGAGAATGCTTCCTCTCTATGCCCTTTGAGGAGACAGGAGTAAAGACCTGACTAGTAGTTCAGTAGGGCAGAGAAGCCCGGGCCCATCATTCCTAGATAAACCAAATGTCATGGGAGTCACATCCTTTGGCCTGCCTCCCTTTCAAGAGGTGCAGGGCAAAGCAGAGACAAACTTTCTCTCCTGGAGGAAGGGTTGGTATGCAGGCTGGTCCTAGTCCTGCCCTTATCCTGAGTGAGAGTGAAATCTCAGATGTCCTGTCGTGATTTTCATACCCAGAAGAACCTCCTGGAGAGTTACAGTCACTAGAAAGAAACAACCAGAGGACTTCTTTTTTTCCACCCTTAATATGTACTAGGAGCCAGTAGTTCTGGCTGCTTCCTTTAAAGTGTCAGATGCAACTGGAGAAAGAGAGGGTTAGAGGCTACCCTTCTGCCATGGACCATTTCTGGCAACTTTTTTTTTTCCTTTCTTTTAGAGGGAGAGTGAGCAGGGGGAGGGGGCAGAGGGAGAGAAAGAATCTTAAGCAGCCTCCCCACCCAGTTGCGGAGCCTGACGCGGGGCTCAATCTCATGACCCTGAAAAGATGACCTGAGCCGTAATCGAGAGTCGGATGTTTAACTGACAGGTCCCATTTCTCCTTCCTTTTACTTTTGGACATGGCTTCATTCCTCATTAACTTTCCCATTCGCTAGTAGCATGGCACAGGTATGCCCTCCTACCTTCACTCCTTCACACAATCAGACTAATCCCATAAGGAATTTACATCCCCTCACACAGATCACCTGTTTTAACTCCCTCACACTAAGCCCAACTGTGGAAAATTGGTATACTCTCTGGCAATTTTTAATGTGTTGCTTCCTGGAGGATCCCCATATTCTTTGAAGAAGGTTCACAGTTCCCACATCTTATTCTTTATTTTTGTTACAGCATCAAGTGCCTTGTTCTAAGGGATCAGTAGAGGGGTAAACGTAGATGAGGCTGCAAAGACATTGCAAAGCCAGCTTTGTACTACAATGACTAGAGTGTGTCTTTTTAGTTAATGGGACAAAGGATGGGCTCTTCTTCCAGGCTCCAAAAGTCAGAATGGAACCTGGGAATTGCCCTGAATTTTTTGAATCATGTAGAATGAAAACGTTTATCACTAAAATAAGAAAAGCTGCCTTCCTCATTGAATAGATCTCCTCTGTTTTGGTTTTTTCTCAGCAACACAGACCCATTGGCCCAAAGATTTCAAATGATAGTGTCCAGCACATTCCCGCAGTCTGATGGGAGCACAGTAGTTCGCATGAGCCCCCCAGCATCAAGGGATGGCTGGCTGAAGATGAATGTACCTGATATTCTGCAGCTGCTCCCAGTTGACCTGGTAAAATGTGGTGCCCAGCTCTGGAGAAAATATCCACATAGAGCCGTGAGGAGCCCAAGGAATGCTGGGAATATTCGGCACTCAGGAGCCCCTTGG
This sequence comes from Zalophus californianus, assembly GCF_009762305.2. Taxonomy (NCBI): domain Eukaryota; kingdom Metazoa; phylum Chordata; class Mammalia; order Carnivora; family Otariidae; genus Zalophus; species Zalophus californianus. Next base: position 16,073,841 of record NC_045599.1, read on the forward strand.
AAAAACTCCTGCTTCTGCTGACCCTTCCTTACCCTGCCAGGAGTCAGGCACCACTGAAAATGCCTGTGAGATTGCCTGATGGGGAAGAGGGCAGTATAGGTAGAGAGATTTTAGAACTGTGATCAGCACATGTCTCCTACCTAGAGCTTTCACCAGTGGAACAGAAGATTGATGACAGCTTGGCAGGACTCAGGGGATGAGATTGCTAGCTTGACAGAGGATCTAAAAGGAGATTTTTCTTTCCCCAATTTGACTTCTACTTGTAGCTTCTCGAGTCCCTCGCATTTATTGTAGGTTTGAACACCTGGCTCGGAGTCTTACTTTCCAGCCCGGCTATTGCTCTTCACTCCCCCACATCTTCTATCCATGAACATGTGCCTGAACACTCCAAATATTAGTGGTCCAGATTTCAATCCATACCCTTCCTCCCCTACACTTGCACCCACACATTTCCTCCACTGTAGTCTCTGTTAACAATTTTACTTATTTTTCTATATCCTTTTTCTTTATATGAACATATGCCTTTCTCCATATCTTGCATGGTTATTTGGCTGGCGGATAGACATTATTGAGAGAGGAAAAGCTATTGCACAAATGAAACAAAAGCAAAGAACCCCTCCCCCCCCACTTGGCTTCTCTGGGCTTGTGCACACGTAGGCGTGCAAACCCTTCTTATACAGTCATAGGAGAGAGGATGGAAAGTGTAATAAATCATCAGGGATGATCAGATATGTGTACACAAGGGTGTTGCAAAAGTCGTAATGCAGCTTTAAGCTTAATTTTAGAAGCATAAAAGATACCAAGTTTTGAAAAATATAATTTACATGTTGAATTATTTGCATGTCACACTTAAATTGTGTATTTTCAAAGATAAATTTTAATTTTTCTTTGTCACTCTACCATCTTCAATCAGAGGGACAGAAACAAAGACTATAAAGTGTTCTTTATAGTTCACAAAACTATATAAGGAAAATTAAAATAGTTCAACTTTCAAATGGTATCATTTATAATTTTTAGCTTTGCACTTCTGAAATTATTAAAGCTAATAACTGCTATATGGCATTTGGGAAATATACATTTACACAGGTATATACAGGTTTGTATCAGATACATGATTAGCTTGGAGTTGTCCCCATGGATATGTACATATGAGAAGCTTATGTGCACCTGTGTGTCATTGAAACCAAGAGGTGGATTATAGTTGCTTTTGCTTTCATCTGCCTTCTTCTTTTTCCTCCTTCTTTTGATAAGAGTCTCTCCTTTCTGGCCAAATACATGTGTAAGTCAGTCAGACTAGCCAAGTGAAGTCCTTACTAGACTACTTGGCTTCCATGATTCACCTAGGGGTAGACATTGGTCTGTGTTGGAACAATCTGTACTGATTGATAGCTTGGAGAATTAAAACAGGAGCTAGAGACTGGGCAGATTCCTGGTGAGTTATCCTTTGTCACTAACTCAAGTTAACGTCTGTGAGCCTCTACTGCTGGACTTGCTTCAATTCCTCTTTTTTGGAAGACCTGGCTGTTTTAATTATTACTTTAATATGCTAAGCATCCCCACTAACCCTTCAATAAATTCTTGTTTTGCTTCCATTAACCTGAGTCATTTACTGTTGTTTGAAACCTAATGTCCCTTAATTGATGCAAATTAGCTTCAATATGATCATTTCTTCCATTTTAATAGTTGAAACGATATGGCCTAGAAAGAAATAACATTACATTCCTCTGACTTTATACTGAAACTGTAAGGGATATACTTAACACTCAGGAGGTACACTATATCCTTGATTAATTAGAAAGGTGCATGAAAAATGATTGGGTGTATAAGCAAAATTATTGGACTTCAAAGCAGTCAAACTAGATTAAACCTCTTACTGCCACTTAGCAAATTTGCACAGTTTCTGAGTCAGTGCTCTATCTTAAAAATGGACATCATGATACCTAAAGAAATACTACTGGGGCGGGTAATCAGATACAGGTAAAAGCACCTAACTTAGTTATTCAAAATAAATTTTCATTCATTTTTGGTGTTTACTTTCTTTACCTTTGATTATCAGTAGTTTGACTAGGATGTGTCTGGGTAGGTTTTTTTTTTTATTGTTTGAGATATGCTGAGCTTTTTAAAAAACCTTTTAAATTCTGATATAAACTCACAAGAAATTGAACAAAGACTCTAGAGAAGTCCCATGTACCCATCAGCCCACTTTCTTCAACATAATTACAGTTCATTACCAAACAAAGGAAATTGATTGGAACAAAACAACAAAGCACATTGCAGACCTTACTCAGATGTCACTATTTTTGCATGTGCTCATTTTTTGTCTGTTTTTGTGTATAATTCTATGACATCTTAAACCCTGTATAGAATTATATACACATTCATTGCAGTCACGATCATTGCAGCTTCTCCGAGGCTGCTCTTTGTGAACACACCCATCTTCCCTTGCCCCAACTCCTGACAGCCACTTCTGTTCTCCACCTCTGTAAGGTTTTCATTTCACAAATTTTATAGAAATGGAATCATGCTGTATGTCAACTTCTGAGATTGGCTTTTTCCACTAAGCATAATTTTCTTAAGATCCAGCCAAGATGTTTGAATACACTGATACTTCATTACTTGTATTGCTGAGGAGTATTCCATTTAATTGTAGAGCATTGCAACACATCCCATGTTCTAAGGTACTTGGTCAGTTCCAGTTTTTGGTGACTATAAATCTGTGACATTAGTGCAAAGGTTTTTATGTGGATATCAGGTTTCCTCCTCCTAGTGTAAATGCCTAAGAGTGTTACTGTATAAGTATTAGTATAATGTAAGCATAGATATAAGTATTTTTAAGCCATTTTAAAAGATATGCAGTAGTATTTTGTGGTTTTAATTTGTGTTTTCTTGTGACTAAGGATGCTGAACATCTTTTCATGTACTTTTTTGAATACTCTCCTTTGTGAACTGTGTAAGTCTTTTGCCTATTTTTAAATTAGATTGTTTTATTATTTAGAGAGTGATTTGTATGCTTTAGATATCAATTACCTGTTGGATATGTGATTTGCAAATATTTTCTTGCAAATATTTTCTCCCATCTGGTGGCTAGTCTTTTTATCCTCTTAACAGGGTCTTAGGCCTAGCAAAAGTTCCAATTTTTATGAAGCCGAATACATCAACTATTTTCTTTTATGAATAGTACCTTTAGTACCTAAAAAAAAAAAAAAAAAAAAAAAAAAAAAGGCTATTCTTCCACCATGGAATTACTTTTGTAGTCTTGGCCAAAAATCACCTGATCACATTTGTGTGGGTCTATTTCCACACTCCCTATTTCAAGTTCCACTGATCAGTGTGTCTGGATATTGATTTGCCATTGTATTGATTGCTGTGGATAATAAGTCTGAAAAATGGATAGTATGTTTCTTCCAGTTTGATGTTTCTTTTTTTTAAAGATTTTATTTATTTGACAGAGACACAGCGAGAGAGGGAACACAAGCAGGGGGGGTGGGAGAGGGAGAAGCAGGCTTCCCACAGAGCAGGGAGCCTGATGTGGGGCTCAATCCCAGGACCCTGGGATCATGACCCTAGCCGAAGGCAGACGCTTAACGACTGAGCCACCCAGGCGCCCCCAGTTTGATGTTTCTTTTCTGAAACTGTTTTAGCCATTCTTAAGTCCTTTGTGTTTCCACGTAAATTTTAACGTAAGCCTGTAAATATATACACAAAAATCTTCTTGGGATCTTAATAGGGCTTACATTGAATCTATAGATCAAAGAACTGACATCTTTAATATGCTGGGCATTTCAAACCATGAATATTATGTGTCTCTCCATTTTATACTTAATATTTTAGGTCTTCTTTGATTTTTTTTATCTTTTATTTTTTTTACTGTACTTTTCATTATACAGAGCCTGTGCATGTTTTAAAAGTTTTATACACAAGCTTCTTGAATCGGTAAATTCGTCTTTCACAAAATTTGAAAAATCTTTGGCCCTTAGTTCTTGAGATATTGACTGCACTAAATCTCTTCTCTTCTTCAGGGACACCAGTGGCCTAAATGTTAGAGCTATCGATGTCATCCCACAGTTGTCAGAGGCTCTGTCTATTCTTTCAACATTTTTTTCTTTCTCTTTTTCAGATTGAAATTCTATTTATCTACCTTCAGATTCACTGAATCTTTGCTTTGTCATTCCCATCCTGCTCTTTAGCCTCATTCATAATTTTTAAAATTTAAGATATTGTAATTTTCTGACATTTCCAGTTGGCTCTTAACTGCTTGTCGATCTTTATAATACTCTCATTTTCCACTCCTTTCAAGTTTGTTTATCTTTACCTCATTAACCATAGTTAATAGTAGCTGTAGTAAAGCCTCTTTCTGAAAATTCCAACATCTCTGTCATCATGAGATTGCCATCTGTTGGTTATCTGTTCCCTTGAGAGTTGATCATATTTTCAGGTCTTTGTTTCTTGGGTAAATTAGAATTGTATCTGATACATTTTCAATATTACAGGGAAAAATTCTCAGTGCTATTAAAGTTCTCTGGCAAATGTATTTTATATTTTTGCACGCAATCAGCGTGGCTAAGTTCAGAGTGCAAATTTTGTATCATTTTATGTGGGTGATGGTTTCAGTGTCAGTTCAGTTTTCAAAGCCTTTGCTATGCTCCCTCGGGTCCCTCTTGTGGGACATGAGCCAATGAGGGGTTATTCCGGGATTGGCGCAAAATATTCAAAGTATTTTTTCATTCATACTCAGTTTTTAGTGCAGCTTATTTGAAGCTAAATCATATGGAAATAGTGAATTTCTTCTTCTTTCTTTTAAGATTTTATTTATTTGACAGAGACAGAGATAGCGAGAGCAGGAACACAAGCAGAGGGAGTGGGAGGGGGAGAAGCAGGCTTCCTGCCGAGCAAGGAGCCTGATGCAGGGCTCGATCCCAGGACCCCGGGATCATGACCTGAGCCGAAGGCAGATGCTTAACGACTGAGCCACTCAGGCACCTGGAAATAGTAGATTTTAAAGGATTCTTAACTATTTAAAAAAATACCATTCATATCAATCTTATCTTTGCAGCAACTGGCATATTTCTTTAACAACTGGGATATAACCTGCATTCTGCAGTTTTAAATATTGAAGAGTTCCATAATGGATCTTGTTAAATGGGCAAATAAAATTTCTTGCATGCTACCAAGTCCATTTTTGACATTTATTATTTATTCTTATTTTACAGTGACTAATAATTCTAGTGTCTGTATGGATTATATTGATTTTTCACATTTGCCTATAAAAGTGTATATATATATGGTTCTGAAATTCAAAATCCTCCTCGTGCTTGTCTTTATTTTTTCCTCTCAATTCCAGTATACTTCATATTAAGTACAGTATAAAATAATTTTTTTAAAAGTCTACTTTCTACAGTGGCTACCACAGAGTGATTTCAGTATGGAAAATTATCTGTTTAGTGTTAATAAGGACAGCTCTTTAGTTTTCCTGTATGGTGAAAATTGTGTCCATTTATAAAATACTTTTTCATATTATGGTATTGTGCCTTCATTTTAAGTCCACACTATTTTTTTTTTTACATTGTATAGCTTTTCTTTATGTGGCATGGAATTTTAAAAATATGTTTGCCATTGCAGATAGAATGACTTAGAGTTTGCTTTATTTTTATTTTTAAAATTAAAAATTCAAGGAACTCTATATCTAATCTGCTGTTAATCCCATCCAGTGTATTTTTTTAGGTTTTATCTCTACAAGTGTGATTTTTGAGTCTTTTTGATATCTTCTATGTCTCTACTTATTGTATTCAATATTTTATAAGTTTGTTGAACATACGGAGTATTACTATGATAATTATTTTAATGTCCGTATCTACTAATCCACCTTCATTGTGGTGTCATTTCTGGATCAATGTTGATTAATATGTGTTCTATTTTCTTGCATCTCTTCATGCTTCATAATTTTTGTTTGAATGTCAGGCATTGTGAATTTTATATATTGCCTGTTGGAGTTTTTAAATTAATATTATACAAATTATAGAACTTCTTTCCTAGGATAAGATCAGATTACCTAGAAACATTTTGACCTGTTTGGTCTAACCTTTAAACTTTGTTAGGTGGAACCAAAGCTACATTTGTTGTAGGGTTCTAGGGTTAAATTACCCCCTTCCTGCTATTTAGGAAAGACAGTTTATACTCTAATCATTGCCCATTGATTTATGAATTTTCCACTCTGGCTTTAGGTATAGGAATTTTTCATAGCCCTGTGCAACTACAGACATTCTTCCTTCTAGTACTTTCAGAGCTAATTTTTTTTTTTTTTTTTTTTTTGCTAGCCTTGATTAAGTTCATCACATGTATTCCCTTATTGTGTACTCAGCTAAATATTTGAATGGGACTTTCTACATAAATCCAGACTCCTCTCTCTGTGCAGCTCTTCTGTTCTTGTGTCTTACAAACTATAGGTTCACTGGATTCCCTGTACTTCCAACTTCAGGCAGTCCAGCAGGCTCTCCCTGGAAGTTCTCTCTCATTGCCTTGCCCTTGAAATTTCCTCTGGGCAGTAGGATGGAGCAGTTTTAGGGTTTACTTCATTAATTTCCTGTCAAGTATTACTGGTTTGCACTGCCTGATACTTTAAGCGCTATTATATATTTTGCCCATTTTTTATTGTTTTAGTGAGTAATCTAGCCCGTTATCCTTATTTAAACTGTAAATTTTGTTTTTATCAAAGTAAACCATAGTAATTCAAATAATTTTCTTAAAAAAAAAAGAGAAGAAAGGGGCACCTGGGTGGCTCAGTCAGTTAAGTGTCTGGCTCTGGATTTTAGCTCATGAGGGTCATTATCTCAGGGCTGTGAGATCGAGCCCCATGGTCGGGCTCTGCAATAGGCGTGAAGTCTGCTTAAGATTCTCTCTCTTTCCCTCTGCCCCTCCCCCACTCCCTTTCTTAAAAAAAATTTTCTTCTATAAAATTATGAAAGTAATCTTGTAAGTTTTATACTAAAAAAAGCAATTGTTTTCAATCCTTTTAGCTTTTTTTTGGCACTTGCTGCCATATGTTTAGATAATATGCTTTTGCAGATCTTTATTAAATTTTAGATTAATGGATAAATTAACTCATCCATTTTTGTTGTCCATTATTTATAATATTTAAACACTTTCGTGTGTACATGTGCCTGCACAAACACCCAGATTTCTCTTAGCTCCATTTTTGCAAACTTAAATTCCCTAATCTTTTGCTTTGAAGGCTTGATTTGACTAAATCAGGATTATTTACTTTATTACAGCTCCATAATTTTTATTCCCTAAAAAGAAACGTAATTATTATAATTACATTTCTTCTGTTTATACTACTTTTTTCTGGCATTTTTTTTTTTTTTCCATTTCCAGTTCAGGAAGTCTTGTCCGCCTCTCCAACAGTACTAAAAACCTCTCTGAATGCCACTCTAAACATAGTCCAAAACATCAGGGGAACAGCCTCATGTTTTCCTTTGAGGCATTCCAGGTACAGTCCTGCCTTTCTGAGAAACAATCTGGAATAGTTACTTGCCAGACCTGCATGAATATACTCATGGGATATATTTTCAGTGCTCTTATTGGAAGTTAGTCTTGATGGATCCCAGGTCTGTCTGTCTTTGGGTCTACTCCCTTGTTTTACTGCAGTAAAACTTCCAGGAGTTTTCTAAGAAAGAGTGTGTTTGGAGAGCTTGAATGTCCGTAAATGCCTTTATTATACTTGCATTTCACTGATGGTTTGGCTTGTAAAATGTTTTAGAGTGAGGCATAAAAGGTTGGTCGGAACCTGTGTGACCCTAGGCAGGATTTGCCAGCTAGTGGGCTTGACTCTGGGGTAAAAGAGAGAGTACTAGCCATTTTCAATTTCACATCAGTAGGGATTTCCTTTGGGGCCATTTCACTTCTCCAGGAAAACAAAACTTAAAATCTCTAGCTTGGGAAAATGTGTGCTTACTGGAATATTCTTGAAGCCAAATTGTTGGAAGAGAACTAAGAGTGACAATTCTGTCTGAAATAGTTCAATCAATTTCCCTATTTTCATAATGTATGTTTGCCTCCCCATTCATACTATTTTTGGTTTTTCTGTTGCGGTAGCCAGCTAGGGTGTTCCCCAGCAGTGGTTCTTATACATTTAGCATGCATCACAAACACCCCGAGGGTGTAACTCAGTTTTCAGGGGCACATTTCCAGAGTTTGCGATTCAGTAGTGATGGGGCCTGAAATTTGCATCTGTGGCAAGTTGCCTGGTCCTGTTGATGTTTCTGGTGCGAGGACTGCACATGGAGAACCACAGTCCTACACAAAGCTTGCAAATGTTACTTATTCTTTTACTGTAAAATGTAAAATTTCTTTTGCATGTATTTCTCAGTATAATTTATTAAAATACAGTAGCAAAATTTGTCCATCTCATGTACTCCAGTGAGGGGCCATTACCTATTGGGGTAAAGTTTAAGTCTTTGAAAGAAAAATTTGACCAATTGTCTCTCATAGTTCCAGATTGGAGGTCACTTCCTCATGCAAAAAGAGACCTTAGAAGAGTGATTACGGCTTCTAGGATTTGTTTTCTGTAAACTTAAGCTAATTAAGCCTTCTGCTTAACTTACACCATTCAGTCTGGGAATAGCTCAATAGATCCTACATCTTGATGTTATTGTGAAAATTTCTTAAGACGATAAATGATGAACATTTAGAGTAGAGCCTGGCCCACAGTGGGCTTTCACTGGGCTGCTTGTCATCAACAGATCATCAGCCTTTTCATTATCGTCATTGATAAACTCATGTGACTAGTAATTGCATATGGGATTCAGGGACTGACTTAGCCTAAAGCAAAGTTTTAGCAATTACAGCATCCAGCTGAACAACTGTGCCTCAGCCTTGCAGGGCATAAGGAGCCGGGTGGCCAAATGTGAATATTATAACCCTGCTGTCTTCTCTGCCTTAGGTAATAAAATCCTTTGTTGCTATCCCATGGATCTTGTATCTTCTGCCATCATTCATGAAACTGGCAGCTGGGGACACCTCAGTGGCTCAGTGGATTAAGTGTCTGCCTTTGGCTCGGGTTGTGATCTGGGATCCAGCCCCACATCAGGCTCCCTGCTCAGGGGCGAGTCTGCTACTCTCTCTCCCTTTGCCCCTCCCCCGACTCTTGCATGCTCCTCACCCTCAAATAAATATAAAATCTTTAAAAAAAAAATGAAACTGGCAGCTAACTTTCTGACTTTCAAGTAGAGCAAAACTCAGAACTTCCATAGGTTTTGATAATTTTTTTAATGCTGGTAAGAGAAGTTATACTATCCATTAGTTGTAGCATTAATGCTACACATATATATACATATACATATGTATATATACACACACACGTATATATGTCTTTATGTTCTTTGAAGCATAAATAAGATTCTGCAAGTATTTATCAACATTTATCTTTTAAAGCTTTTGTGCTCGGATGTAATTAAAATAGGGGTTAATTGTATATATGACTTTGAGGTTAACATAGCCAAAAATGTAGGTTACCAGTGCAATTCATTCTGATTCCTTTTAAACTTCAGTATCTATGAAACAAATGTCTTACTATTTCACAAATGTTATTTTTTTGCAGAGGACTGAGTTTACAGTTTTGCAATTTAATTATGCTTGGATATTTTATTTAGGCTTAAAATTGGTGCCTATTTATTTGTGACCACATTCTTTATTGATAGTTTATTTTTCTCACTGGCGTTTGGGAATAGATTCTTCTGATAATTTGTATGGTGTGAAATATCTAGGTCTTAAATAAATCTGACACCAATAAGGTAGATATTACTTTGTTTTATGATGGTAAACTTAGGTGTGGGGTTTAACAAACCATTTTAAGAGGTTACTATTTCACTATTTTATATTATTTCACTATTATTTCATGATTTTCACTATAATTTCACTTTTTTTTAATTTTCAAATTTATCTATTTTACTATATTACTTCTTTTATTTCTCAAAGTTCACATTTATCTTGAATATTTGTTATATTCTCTGCCGGTATCATTTGGGAGGTCAGTATTTGACCCGGACTTAGATGGAAGATTTGTATGCCATCTCATTGCTTCCTCTGTGTTTTATAAATCATGCTTCTAGCATGTCTGATATAACCAAGCATTTCATGAGTTCCAACATTTCACAGTAAATCTTGAGCTTCAACAGCTTACTGAAAGAATAGATTCTGTCCTTACAATCTACATTTGCCACTTAGTTTCAAAATTATCTTAAATCCGTTCATTACCAAGGGTAGAGACAGTTTCGGTTCTTAATGTGTTAAAAATTAGTAGAGTTGAGGACAATCACGTTGATCAGCACCAATGTGTGTATAACACCCTCCTGGCTACCAAAATGATTCTTACTTGTGCAAATTCTTGATTTGAAATTGACTCTCAGCCAGGGAGGAGAGACCAGAAATACTAGTAGAGTCCTGCATCTGGGTGTAAACCTTTCCTGTTTTTTTATGCCTTAGGACTTAGGGTTGAAAGTAGTGAGGCAAATCTTCCTGCTGGTCAAGAACAGTAGAAAGAATGCAGTGGCATTAGTGATTTGGAAATACTGACACCATTGCTATAAGCTTCTGTGGGCATAGAATTGACTTTCTACATTAGTACAGTAGCTTGTTGGTATGATTTCAGGAATAGTAAATCACTGCTTTCCCAAAATAACAGTCTTCTGCTCACTCCTTGGTTGTAATCACCAGAGAGACAGTGGATCAAAATATAAGACATAATGGCTTGTTAAAATTTTTTTTTTAAGATTTTATTTATTTATTTGAGAGAGAGAGAGAATGAGAGAGAAAGCACATGAGATGGGGGGAGGGTCAGAGGGAGAAGCAGACTCCCTGCCGAGCAGGGAGCCCGATGCGGGACTCGATCCAGGGACTCCAGGATCATGACCTGAGCCGAAGGCAGTCGCTTAACCAACTGAGCCACCCAGGCGCCCTGGCTTGTTAAAATTTAAATACAACATACAGGTACTGTGATCTCTGTACTTGCTTCTTTTGCTTCATTATTCATTTTCCTGTGCTGTCATTAACATAATCCTCCAGCACTGCTTTTGCTTTCCCTCTCATGACATCTTGATTCTCTTTGTCTACTCAGAAATTCATAGAGACTCTATAGACAGATATTTCCCCAAATAACAAAGATCTATAGCTTTAAAAAAAAGAGCAGAGGGTGAGATGTCTGTCTCTTGACTTCTACAAGAAAAATCATTTTGCTTATGACAAAACTGCTTCTCAATCCCCCCATTAATAATCTGTCTCTTTTTCTCTGCTGAAATGTAATAACGATGTCTTTTCTTTGATGAGGGCTCATGATTCACAGATGAAAAGTTAGGGAAAAATGATCCAGATTTTTTACTCAGAAAAAAATAAAACAATAGTTTTGGAGAAGGTAGAAGGTGAAAGAAAATGCTCAGTGACACCTCAGCGTATCTTCTTTTCCTTCCTCTGTCCCCAGATAAATTTAGGGATTGGTCATATTTAATACCATAGTTTTATAGTTTATCTGTGGAGCTTCTGGTTTTATTTTTTGTTGGTTTTTTGTTTGTTTGTTTTTAATTTTATTTTGTTATGTTAGTCACCATACAATATATCATTAGTTTTTGATGTAGTGTTCCATGATTCATTGTTTTCGTATAACACCCAGTGCTCCATGCAGAATGTGCCCTTCTTAATACCCATCACCAGGCTAACCCATGCCCCCACTCCCTCCCCTCTAGAACCCTCAGTTTGTTTCTCAGAGTCCATAGTCTGTCATGCTTCATCTCCCCCCGACTCCCCCCCCTTCATTTTTCCCTTCCTTCTCCTAGTGTCCTCCAAGCTATTCCTTATGTTCCACAAATAAGTGAAACCATATGATAATTGACTTTCTCTGCTTGACTTATTTCACTTAGCATAATCTCCTCCAGTCCCATCCATGTTGATGTAAAAGTGGGTATTCATCCTTTCTGGAGCTTTCGGTTTTGTGATGGGAATTTTATTTTTAAACCACTTGAGCCTTCTCAAGAAACCTAAGCTAATCTTTGGTGAACAGTTGGATTCCAAAAAACCTTGTAACATATGCAGTGGTACTCAGATCTCTTACCTCTATTTGTGCCACAATGAGCTCGCACCTTGGTTCTTGACTTCACCTGCTAAGTACGTTTTTCTCCACCATATCCTCTGTTAATGTGAATTACACTCCAGCTCCTAACTTGGAGATCATCCTGCCTTTGACCTTGAAATACCACCATGTGCATCTGCTCTTTTCCGATGATGTTTTATTCCTCTATGGCAAATTTTTTTCACTTTCGGCAATATTAATATTTTGGACCAGATAATTTTTTGTTGGGGTGGGAGGTGGGGAGCTGTTTTGTCCATTATAGGACGTTTGCATCCCTGGCCTGTAACCACTACTTGAAAGTAGTGCTCCCCCTCCCTCAGTGCCCCAATTACAACAATCAAAAATAGTGTTGTACAGGGGACGCCTGGGTGGCTCAGTCGGTTAAGCATCTGCTTCAGCTCAGGTCATGATTTCAAGGTCCTGGGATCAAGCCCCACTTCAGGCTCCCTGCTCAGCGGGAAGTCTGCTTCTCCCTCTCCCTCTCCCTGCCACTCCCCCTGCTGGTGCTCTCTCTCTCTCTCTCTCTGTCAAATAAATAAGTAAAATCTTTAACAAAAATGTTGTACATTGCCAAAAGTGCCCTTGAGGAGAAAATGTTGCCCCTGACTGAGAACCTATGCCTTGTGGTGTTATTGCAGGTTTTTTTGGTTTGTTTTGTTTATGCTATGCAAGAAGAACTTCTTATCTTTTAGTTGAGTTTCTTCCCTTAGCTCTTCCAATCTATATGCACCAATTCCTCCAATAGTAGATATAGTTAGGATGTTTTGTTCTCAGCTGACCAGTGTTAAAGAGTGTAGTAACCTCTCCCCCCTTACTGCTGAGTTGGATAATTCTTCAAGTGCTTACATCTTTTTTCTGAAGGCTGGAAAGGAATCCAAATAGATGACTGTTATATTTCCATTAAAAGTGAAAGTAGTTGCCCTAACAAATCACCTCAAGGTCTTACGTCAAATTAACTTAAGTTACATCTTTAATTTCAGACCAGACTGTTAGCAATATCTTTTTTTAAAAAGACTTCATTTTGGGAGCACCTGGGTGGCTCAGTCGTTTGAGTGGCTGATTCTTGATTTCGGCTCAGTTCATGATCTTGGAGTTCTGGGATCAAGCCTTGCGTGGGGCTCTGCACTCAGTGAGGAGTGCTCTAGGATTCTCTCTCCTTTTCCCTCTGCCTCTCCCCCTGCTCATGCTCTCTCTCTCTCTCAAATAAATAAATAGATCTTTAAAAAATATTTTGAGACTTTCTTTTTTAGGTTTACCACAAAATCGAGAGGAAAGTACAGAGATTTTCCATATACTCCCTGTCCCTCCCCCACACACATAGCCTCCCCCATTATCAGCATCCCCCACCAGAGTGGTGTATCTTTTACCAAGGATGAACCTACACTGACACATGATAATCACCCGAAGTCCATAGTTTATCTTAGGATTCACTTTTAGTGTTGTGCGTTCTGTGGATTTGGATAAATGTATAATGACATATATTCATTCTTAAACAGACTACTTCACTGCCCTAAAAATCTTTGTACTCTGCCTAGTCTCACTTCACAATCCTCCCACTGCCCCACTGGCTCCCCAGCAGCCGCTGATCTTTTTTATTGTCTCCATGATTTTGCCTTTTCCAGAATGTCATATAGTTGGAATCATACCGGATGTAGTCTTTTCAGATTGGCTTCTTTCACTTAGTTATATGCATTTAAGTTTCTTCCATGTCTTGTCATGGCTTAATAGCTCATTTCTTTTTAGCACTGAATAATATTCCATTGTCTGGATGCACCACAGTTTATCGATCCATTCATCTACTGAAGGACATCTTGGTTGCTTCCAAGTTTTGGCAATGATAAAAGCAGCATCTTTTAAAATATACAGGTTCTGCTTTTATCCTGTGTTACTATATGAACAGCAATTTGTTTTATATGCCATATGTTTGGGCTTGGATTTTATTTATCATTGGTGCAGTTACGTGTCTTCTAGTTTCAGAATATGTCTCAAAAACCAGTTTAAGTCATGGTCTACCTCTAGAGTTGGGGGATTTTAACTGCCACAGACTGCAGTGCATCTAATGGTTGGGATACCAGCACTGTCTACATGCTGAGGGTATAGGAGCCAGATGTTCGCAGGACATGAAATCACTAGAGATGGTTCCTACAAGGACTTCTGAAGGGAAAAAGGCTGTGTGTGTGTGTGTGTGTGTGTGTGTGTGTGTGTAGAGAGGGGAGGTTTATTTCCCAACCAGGGATCTAAGCCTTTCTCTACTTCTCTCTCTATTTCTCTTTCCTGCTACTATCTCCTATTTATTATGAGGTTTCTCTAATAATTGTGTTTATGGCATGTCTTCCTGTACACAAGTAACAGAGGAGGATGCATCTATATTTTAGAGGAAAGTGGCCAGTTTTCATCGCAGTCAAGGCTGGTCGAAGCTCTGGAGTGAGAAGCCAGAAGAGCCTCTGGATATGTAAGTGGGAAGGGAGGAAATGGGACTGGGGATGCAGAAAGAAGAAATTGTACCTAATAGCTATTGAATATGTTAGAGGGAAATGGATTCAATTAGTTCTGACATTTAGAAAGAATGCTTTCTTATTCTATCATTTTTTAAAGGCATACGGAGTGTTTGAAATGAAGTTGTCTCATAGTCCAGGCTTTTAAATTTTATATATATCTCAGAATATTATTCCTCAGGGGAATATCTTAAATACTCTAAAAAAAATGAGGTGAAGCATCAAAACACATTACACACTGGAAACTTACCTTCTAGTTCAAAAACTGTGATTTTCAAATAAGCTCTAGTTTCTTTTGGATATAAATTTTCAGATGTAAGTCTGAAAGTTGGCAACATAAGAATTATCACTGTAAATATCAAGAGTAACAATAATATACTCATCAAAAATGTAAATATAATCTCAACTTCATTGGATTAATATTTATCCTAGCACTCTATAAAAAAATTCAGGAGATAAAATAATAGTCTTTGAAAAATTGGGTCTGTTAGTGACCGATGTAAATAATTGCCATCAAGAAAAGATACTATTTTAATGGAAGGTTTGTTTTGGTTACCTCCTGATTAATGATTTTTAAAATTAAGAATGAATTTATGTGCATGTATATATTAAATATGTTTTTCAATCAAAATAATTGAATACATTCTTCTCTCATAGCAATCTATAACTTCCAGGAGACTAACAATAACAAGCACTCCCTAATGTAATATTAAGAGATGATAAGCAGTAAATCAAAAGAAATCTTGTTACCAAATTAACCTAAGAGAAACCAAATTATAAAAGGGAGGAAGTATCAAATGAAAAAGTAATTCTATAAGAAGACAAAATTTAATAGAGATAAGAGAACATTTGAAACAAATGTAATTAGTAATCTCATAAAGAAAAAATACATAAGACAGGCTACTAATAAGGAAAAAAATTGGAATCTTGAAAATTTGAATTTAGTTGCAGAAAGAAAACATGCACCAAAATAAGCTTTAATAGAAGGATTAAGGAACAGTAAAATGAAATAATTTAGAGAAATTATTGAGCTGGAAGGTTGATCCAGATAAATGCATTGAAACTGCCACTAGAATTTCTTTAGTTCAAACTGCAAAAGAATTGCACTACTGGGTATTTACCCCAAAGATACAGATGTAGTGAAAAGAAGGGGCACATGCACCCCAGTGTTCATAGCAGCAATGTCCACAATAACCAAACTGTGGAAAGAGCCGAGATGCCCTTCCACAGACGAATGGATAAAGAAGATGTGGTCCATATATACAATGGAATATGACTCAGCCATCAGAAAGGATGAATACCCAACTTTTACATCAATGTGGATGGGACTGGAGATTATGCTAAGTGAAATAAGTCAAGCAGAGAAAGTCAATTATCATATGGTTTCACTTATTTGTGAAACATAAGGAATAGCTTGGAGGACATTAGGAGAAGGAAGGGAAAAATGAAGGGGGGGAATCGGAGGAAGAGATGAACCATGAGAGACTATGGACTCTGAGAAACAAACTGACGGTTTTAGGGGTGGGGGTGGGGGAATGGGTTAGTCTGGTGATGGGTATTAAGGAGGGCACGTGTTGTCTGGAGCACTGGGTGTTATACGAAAACAATGAATCGTGGATTACTACATCAAAAACTAATGATGTAATGTATGGTGATTAACATAACATAATAAAGTTATTTTAAAAAAAACAAAAAAGAAGAGAATAGAAAGAATAAGAGGAACAAAATAACTCAAGAAATAACAGAGGAAAATGTCCTAAAGCTTAAGAAAGCCATACTGAAAGGGTTTTTACTGGCCAAAAAGGAGTAACAGAAAACATCCACTACCATATGACATTTTGGTACCTTCAGAAAATATATTCAGAAATCTGAGAATAAATAGAAGATCTTATCAGCAAATATCAGGAAAGTTCAGAACAGTTTCAAAGTGTTTATCAGTATTACTAGAATCTGAGAAAAACTGGAGCAATAGCTTTTAAAAGGGGTACCAAAAATATAACACTAAATAATTACAGAAATATAATGTAAAAGACAAAAACAATCAAGAGAAAAACAAGTACAGGTACCTTCTTGGTGGTAGACTGCAAATTTTTGTGTAAAATAAAACAATCTCTCCACAAGTAAAAAAAAAAAAAAAATACAAAAAAAAAAAAAAGATGAAACAAAACACCTGGGAAGAAAGTAGAATAGAGAGTAAATAACAAATGTAAAATGGAACTACAAATTAGTGATCACGGTAAGTGGGTATGGGTGAAATCCTTAAACATCAGTGGTTCTCATTTCAGTAAAGAATAAACACTTGCAACCTATGTCACTCTGTGCTTTTTAAATGAGACATACCAAAAACAAATGAGTCAAAAGATTTTAAGACGATAGCATAGGAAAATGTAGGTATGAACAATGTTCACCAAGTGATTAATTATGGGAATATTCATGTTAATATAAGAGAATCACTTGTACATCAGAACATCCATAAGGAACTCAGATTCCATTCACAATTGAGTGAAGGCCCTAGGAGATTGTGTAAGATTCTTAACAAGAAATGTACAGTCCCTATTCCTATGAGGAATTAACCAAACCTTCACTGAGGCACACAAGAAAAGATTTGAATAGATGAAAATAATTATGGTACTACTTATTGGGAGGATTAAATATAATGCTTTCCTAATTTACTATATAACTTCAAAACAAATATGCACTGTAGTAAATGTCTTTAATGGACATTGACATGGTAATTCTTAATTTTGTTGGAGAATATGACCAAGAAAGTAGACGCATGTTGTCTCCCAGATCAAAACGTACTATAATAATACAAAAAAATAGGTATGTGTTTGCTCTGGATCCAGACTTTCTTTTTTTTCTTTTGTATGACTCAGTTTGAGTTACTGAAGATACAGATTCTAAGGCAGCGTTTACTTGCAAGTTGTTTATTAACACCCTCGAGATCAACACTTGAGGAAGATGGCGGAATGAAGCAGCATTGGACAGAAGGAGACAGTGAATGTGATACAGACCCAACAAATTGCCTCAGTCCACACCAGGGAGAGTTCTGAAGACTGAGGGGCTCTTCCGAGTTGTCTTGACGTGTGTGGTAATGACCTTTATACTCTCAATGGGTTGGTTATTGGTGTAAATGCCCCAGATAGGGCATGCCCATGGATGCTGCCACTCACTGTAGATGAGGCAGCCTCCAAGAGGCTAACATAGAAGGTTATCTGCTGACTCCCTGCAGCTGGGACAAGTACTTCCTGCACAAAGTATCTGGAAGGCACAGTATACTGTCCTAACAGAATGTTAGTGATATTATTTGCCACAATTCTGGTATGTCTTTTCTTTTCCGGAAAGCATAAAAGACTTGTGCCCTGTGAAGATTTTGTTCAAAGTGTCTCTCCTTACTGCTTTTGACTTACGATGCTCATAGCTCATGTTGTGATAACAACAAGCAACGTGCAGTCCCTATTATGATAACTACTGCAGTCTCAATCTTTAAATTGCTTAATTTTATTTATAAAATTAGCATAAGTTCAATGAAGAAGATTAGCAAATGAAGCACAGAAGTCATCACAAAAAAATAATAAAAATTACTCATATACCCATCAATGGGTAGATTTTTCTAGAGCAGTTTCGTCTGTTCATCATATTTTCCTAAAATACAGTTAGTTAACAATACAGGAAAATATTATTTGATGTTAATAAATATATAACATGTTCTATATGTCCTGCATATAGTATAAAGAAGTGTGATATATGTAATTAGCTCTCTAGTGTTAAGAATTTATTTTGATGTTACAAATTTACAAATAAATAACTATGGGCATACATGTTTGCACATAAGTCAGATTATTGTTTTATTTAAACTGGGAATGACCATTCTGTCCTTTTTCATATTTAAGTGGCATGCTCAGGAATTGATTCATTTCATATTTTAAGAATATAGCGGGCAAAATAGACTTGTACCCAACCAAGAAACAGAGAAGCTGTTCACAGTCAAGGTGAAAGCCAAACAGAAGTATCATCAATTGCAGCCCCTGGGCTGTCTATCGAAGACTCCAATGGCAATAGTGTGTGAACATTAAAGGTAAATAGCATGGAAAATGGGAGATAAATGCATTTCAACAGGGATGAACTTAGTCATTTTATGACTCTCTGGAAGATCATTTCTTCACATTTTGTTTTTTTCTCCATCATTTTGACTAAATCAATACAAGAAAAGAAAATAGGGAAGTTTATCCAGAGATTTTAAGATCAGTTGGATTGGATGAAGGCATTGGAACTGAACAGACATACCTAACATAAAAGTTTATCTGGACAAAATTGGATACTAACATTTTGTGAAAGTTTTCCTTCCAATGGAAAAGGAATGAGAAATGTGACTTCATGGTCTAGAGCACTGGGAATTGTAAATATCTAAAAATCTAAAAAAAACCTGTCAGAAATTTAAATACCTGTGACTAATGTAATGCAAGCAAAACAATCTGTGATCATTTGAAACGTATTTATTTTCTTAGGTATCTAGTCTTCTGTTCTAACCTTAAAAAATTGTCTAGCTTTGGATTACCCATATATTAACAAAGTGGGATGATTGTCACTGTGCTAAAACTGAAGTTTCCTTGTATGGTTTTATGTATTACTTTTTCTTTTAAAATAGCATAAAAGAAAAAAATCTTTTCCCTTTTTTAAAAGATTTATTTATTTTAATGAGGGGGGAGGGGCAGAGGGAGAAGGAGAGAATCTCAAGCAGACTCCCCACTGAGCATGGAGCCCCACACAGGGGCTGGATCCCACAACCCATGAGATCATGACCTGTGCCGAAATCACGAGTCAGACGCTTAACTGACTGAGCCACCCAGGTGCCCCCCAAATTTCCATTTCCTTTTCACTCTAGCAATGCATCACTTAAAACTCATTTTTTCCTGTTCCTACTATTATTATTCCTCGCATCTGGCAACCAATGTGTTCTTGTTATTTCTTCATGAACACAGGAAACTGGCTCCTGGCCATTGTGGTTTCGCCTCAACTGTTCATATATAGCACAACTCACTCTACACCAGGAAGCAGAGGATTGCTGTCCTTGCTTGTTTTGGCTTACTTGAGATATGATCCCCAATTTCATGATGATCAAGGGCTCTGGGCTGCTTTTGAACTCTCCACTCCACTCATTGTATTCTTCATGTCTGTTTTCCAAGTTTCCCTCCTGTTTATCCCGTGCATCTATGTAATGTGGGCACATAATTTAGTTTCTCAGAAACAGCAAGTGTGCCTTCAGTGTTTACCAGTGGTTGGATCCCGCTGCACAGCATAAATATGGCAAGGGCTTAGTTCTGGCTTAGGCTCTGCCACTAACCTGTGTCATGGTGGGCAGGTGCCCAAAGGTTCAGGTGCCTAAACCTTTGGCACCTAAGTGGGGTACACAACAAAAAGCGACATCTGAGCCTTCTAGACTCTTGGCTGAAGAATAGACTAATGCATATACTTTTTGTGTTTATTTTGTGCTTAGCATTTTAATGAACTGGAATGAATAAGAGCACTCTTCATTTTATCATACACTAGGAACTGTGAATTTTATTTTTAATCTAGTACTTTGAGGGCAGCATTTATAAGTTACCATAAAGCTCCTTGCTCTTGTAAGACCACAGGCAAATGATAATGTGACTGAGATAAATTAGCCCTTACCCTTTTATCTCTTTACGATTTTGAGATTTCATCTTTCATCTTAGTTCATTTCCCAGGGAACATAGTGCATGAAAAAGGGGCAATTGGCATGAGTTTAATAAGGGATTTTTAAAAATGTTAATGGAAACGAACAGGGAAGAGTGAATGATTCCAGGGCTCACAGTAGTGAGAAGCTGCTCCTCTCCACAGACTTGAAGAGCTGGAGGGAAGAGCTACTGGGGGGACTGGAGGGGGGCTGCACAGGATTAGTGGCCTTTGGCAGAATAACCCTGCTCTGGTAACCGGCTGCCTCAGCAGGAAGGGAGCTGGGGAATAAGCACCCCAATTGTTCTCCCCTCCCCCACCCCTTTAGTCTGTGACCAGGAGCCCAATGTTCAAACATAACCAGGCTACAGGTTGCAAGAGTATTTAGTGCTTGTCTGTAGAGAACACCCTCCTCAGGCACAGAACATGGTAAAGATGATTAGAAAGGGGACAGGAGGGGACAAATGGGGAATAATCAATACATTGGAAATTAAAGCTTTTAATCCTGAAGATCTCAAAGTTCCTTTCTGCTCTGTAACTCTGCCTGTCTCTTCTGTGTAGCTATTGACCCCACCTCACGTACATTTATGCAATTTCTTCTATGGCCTTCTTTTAGCATATTCATTATGATTTACCATTTACATGATGCTTTATTGAAAACCTTTTGAAATTTTTGTGTTATTTGCAATTTCGTTTTTTAGTGTTGATATCTCTTATGTAAATGAGGGTACCACACTGATATCTTGAACAATACGTAAAAACCAACCCTGTAAATTTGAACGTAGGATTGTTCAACATTTTGTTTATGGCAAGAGAGTAACCTGAAGATCTGATCCATTCTTCCATAGAGCTGTTATGATTGAGGTGTTGTTATTTTGTTTGTCTCTATAAATCTGTACTGGAGTATAGGCAGGGAATGAATTTAAATTCTGGGAAAGAAACATTTATTTGTTTCTAAATATATATAAATATATGTTTGTATATAAAGATTACCATATATTTTAAATATATTTAAATACGTGTTTACATTTATATAAATATATATTATGTGACCATATATTCAGAAATATACAACATGGAATGTCTGGGGGATGGATAGACATATTTTTATCCCCTCATCATGGTTGAGTCTCTATGAGGAGTAGTTATAATCCCAATGATTTTCTGAAAAAGGACAATAACTACTTACTATTATTAAAAACCTTATTGGGGTACCTGGGTGGCTTAGTCAGTTAAGCATCTGACTCTTCATTTTGATTCAGGTCATGATCTCAGGGCTGTGATATGGAGCCCTACATTGGGCTCCATGCTGGGCATGGAGCTTGCTTGGGATTCTCTCCCTCCACCTCTCTCTAAAAACGAACAAAAACAAATACCAAACAAACAAGCAAAAAAAAAAAAAAAAAAAGCCCAAATCCTTACCAAGGATCATGTGTCTCCATGTTACTAGAAAAGATACTGCTGGAAAGTTGGAAACCATACTGTAATGGAAAAATGGTTTAGAAATAAAAAACTATGTTTGGAATAGTAAGAAGCAATGAGTAATTATAAAAATTGATGATGTATTAGTGTGTTAGTCAGCTTGGGCTGCCATAACAAAATCCCACAGACTGAACCACTGGAACCACAGAAATTTATTTTTTTCACAATCTGGAGACAAGAAGTCCATGATCAAAGTGTCTGCAAATTCCATTTCTGAGGCAGCTGTGTTCCTGGCTTGTAGATGGCTACATTCTTCCCATGTCCTCACGTGGCCTTTCCCCAGTGGATGGACAGAGAGAGAAACAGAGAAGGAGGGAGGGTGAGGGGGGGAAGGGAGAACAGAGAGAGGGGAAAAGGGGAAAAGGAGAGAGGGAGGGAGAGGCGGAATTTGTTCTCTATTGTCTCTTACAAAAACACTAACTCTATTGTTAAGGTCTGCTGGCTTTTATGTTTGCTTTTTTTTTTCCATCTCATATGTTCTGTCAATTATTCAATCCTTGTCATCTCTTTGATCCGTGCATTTTGTATATAAGACATTGCCTCAACTACATTCCAGTTTGCAGTTTTCATGGAGATGTTAGTAAGTTTGTTATATACCTGAAATTTATCCATATCAGAAAGATTAAAAATAATGTGCTATAATATTGAAATCTTACAGTTTTTTTTAAAAAAGTTTCAATCCATTTAAGCACATTTCCCAAACTAATTACATTTTCATCACACACACACACAGATAAGCATAGGAACCCACATGAATTCTTCCCACAGTGAAATGTCTCATGTTGGGCAACACACTGTCCACATTTTCTTAAGCCTGCCCTTTGTTTCACTGATTTTTATATTCCCAGTATTGATTACATTCTGCTCATTATTATGTTTAATGACTACAGTGGTGCTGTTCTTTCTCATTTATAATTTTCTTTATTATCTCTCTCTTTTACATTCAGTTTTCCCATTATCTAGTATTTTAGATTTCACGCTTTCTTTAAATTAAATGTGGGGATGGCGGTGGTGGAATAATACAGGTTGTCTAAAATTCTCTTCTACTTGCTAATGAACTCCTCCTCGTGTTTAAAATTTAGCCCCTTCAAGATTTTTTTTTTTTTTGCTTCTTCTCCTCTTTCTCCCCCTTTCCTTCTCTCTTTTCTTCCTTTCTTGAATATGATTCCATGGTTCCCATTTACTTTGTTACTCATTTTTGATCAGAAGTAAAAAATATCTAGACAACTGTGTGTCTGAAAATCATGTACGTGGAATGTTCTGGACTCTGCCTGTTTACTCGGGTCCTGTTTGAATGTGCCTAAAGGCTTGACTGAAGAATGTCTGTCAGTCAGCTGCCTGGGAGGGGAGGAAAGAACCTACGGATATGGTTAATGGCAATTTGTGAAATTGTTCTTTGAGTTTCTCTAAATTATATAAAAATTAGTCAAACATCTCTACTTTTTCCCCTCCACAGAGAGACAGTGGTGGGCGTGGCTTGTCTCACCTTGGGGTGACATGACAATGAGAATTGAATTAAAATGTGGGTCAATTTACTCTCCACCCGAAGCTTTCTTACTGTTTGCCACCATCATTTTGATAATATAGGGTGTTTACACAGTTGCCTACTCTCTACGCTTGCCATTCAACCTCATCTTTCTTTCTTTTTTTTTTTTTTGATTTTATTTATTTGACAGAGAGAGACACAGTGAGAGAGGGAACACAAGCAGGGGCAGTGGGAGAGGGAGAAGCAGGCTTCCTGGTGAGCAGGGAGCCCGATGCGGGGCTCCATCCCAGGACCCGGGGATCATGACCTGAGCTGAAGGCAGATGCTTAACGACTGAGCCACTTAGGCACCCCTCAACCTCATCTTTCTTATTTAAGGGTCCAGGTCGACGGGCAGAACTGGTGGTTGTTAGCCTAGCAGTCTTTCCTTTTGTCTTGTATTGACATGCCCTGATGAAATAGACTGAAAAAAATTTCCCGCTATGCCTTCTGTACAACACACCAATATCCCCAGTTCTTTTTCTTCCATGTTAGAAAATGTTTATAGGGTCTTTGGGACTTCCTTCTCACAAATTTTCCCATACCTTTGGGCAAGGGGGTTCTGCATCATTTTTGCTGATCTCTTTAATTCGTTCCAAAGTCGATTTTGTTTTTTGTTTTTTTTCTCTTTTTAATTTGAATTCAATTCGCCAACATATTGTATGTCATTAGATTTTGATGTAGTGTTCAATGATTCATTAGTTGCTTGTAACACCCAGTGCTTATCATATCATGTACCTTCCTTAATGTCCATCACCCAGTTACCCCATCAAAGTAGATTTTGACTTGTGTATTCCTGCTCTGAGCTGGAGGTGTTCCTTGTTCCAGGTTAGAGGATGGTTTTCACTTTTCCTTTAATTTTATTCAGTTGAAATGAGGAAAATTGCATAAACAGGCTTAGACACTGATTTTTATTCGATTCTCATCTAACTTTTAAATTCATTTAGAATCATTCTCTTAAAAATTTACTCTACTTGGTCTGTTGGAAAAATAAACCAATAAATTTTAATGCTCCAGTATTGGTGGCCCAAGAGGTACACATTAGTATATCCAGTTTGTGTTTATAGGAAATACATTGGTCAGGGCTATAGCTGTAGATTTGAGACATTAAGAAGAAAATAAAACATACAAAAAAGTAATACCTTTAGGGAGGCCTGGGTGGCTCAGTTGGTTAAGCGGCTGCCTTTGGCCAGGGTCATGGTCCCAGAGTCCTGGGATTGAGTCCCGCATCGGGCTCCTTGCTCAGCAGGGAGCCTGCTTCTCCCTCTCTCTCCCTTTGATTGTGTTCTCTCTGTCAAATAAATAAAATCTTAAACAAAAAAAAGTAATACCTTTAAAGTTACTCTAATTCTGGAGGCCTGAAAAGATTGTACGGGTAAATTACACATCTTAGAAGTGGTAATGAATTCAACTTTTGAAATACATTTCTTCTTTTCCTGTTCTGTAGATGTGTCTCTGGATTCACACATACACACGCACACACACACACATATACATACACATATATATGTTTACATTTACATTTATATATGTAAATATATAAATGCATAAATATAGGTATATTTATAAATATATAATATATGTTTATGTTTATGTATTTATATATACAAAACAATGAGCCACCGACTCTGTTTTCTGATTAGTAGAAGTAGCAAATAGAGATTTTCTTCCATGGTATTTAAAATCACGTGTTGCTACATTACTGTCTAATGGGAATGGAAAAATTGAGCAGTTATATTTCTGATTATTGTAGGATATTCCATTGGATATGGTGTATATGGAGAGAATATAAGCCTAAGGAGAGGGTAATAACAGTGCTTAACTATATAGGGATTTCTATGCCATTTCAAAAAATTATTCCCTCAGTTTTAATTTATGTCCATATAGCTGTTCTCTCATCTCAGAAATTCTGGTAGAACCACAGTCCAATGAAGACATGGTGGGAATTTTCACTGAAAAGTTTGTTATTTGTTTCTTTTGGACCAGGATATGAAGACTCATTAACTCTGTGGCTCTTTGCTCTATCAGGTTTCCCTACATTGTGACTCAGGAAACTTCCCTCTTCAGAATGCCCCCATTTGTATTGTTTTGTCAGATCCTGCTGGGAGATTTTCATACATGAAAAATGGCAGTTGCTAGGATTAATTTTCAACATTAACCTAAACAAGTTTGGGAGCTGTACCATATGTTAGAAATTTTCATGTTGCTATAAAGAATGTGGTATTGGAAGCAAATCTAACTTTTTGAGACACCCTTTTAAAATTGGAGTTTCCACTTTTAACAATAGTCAGTTGTTCGTAATTATGACAAGTTGAACCAGTTATAAAAGAAAAAATGCAAACTTGCTCACAAAGTCTCAACCATGGTTCCTCAAACACCAGTGTAAAATTACATTAACTCCTTGTTTGTATTTTTTCTGTCAGGTGAACTAGTATTTTTTGATCACTGAGAACTGAATTAGTCTAGAATTATTGAATATTTGTATTGTATTAAAATTATTTCACTTTATTATTTTGATAGATGTGCCACTAATTTCATTTTATTTTATTTTACTTTTTATAATTTTTTTTTAGATTTTACTTATTTATTTGAGAGAGAGAGAGTGAGAGAGAGCATGAGAGGAGATAGTGTCAGAGGGAGAAGCAGACTCCCCGCTGAGCAGGGAGCCCGATGTGGGACTCGATCCTGGGACTCCGGGATCATGACCTGAGCCAAAGGCAGTCGCTTAACGACTGAGACACCCAGGTGCCCCTGTGCCACTAATTTTAAATGACAGCATTTTCTTTCAGTTCATCAACTTAATGTGATAACTGCCACAGTAAAAAAGCAAGTAGCTATTTGGTGAAAAAATGACAATAAATGACTGAAAAAATGAATAAATTTGGCTAAAAATAATATTATTTACATTCTTTTTCTCTAAACATCAAAAAAATGAATGATAAGAAAAAATAGTATACAAAGCTGAGACAATGGAATAAGCATTTAAATTAAACAGCCTAGTAAGATTTAGAAAACGTCCTGCGCATTTAGGTATAACTGTATTTTTCATAAATATACCTTATAATTCAAGTTAAACCTCCAATTTGGTGTTTTCTACTGGTGCTAAAAAATTAATAGATATAAGGTGCCTGGGTGGCTCAGTTGGTTAAGCGACTGCCTTCAGTTCAGGTCATGATCCTGGAGTCCCGGGATCGAATCCCGCGTCGGGCTCCCTGCTGAGCGGGGAGTCTGCTTCTCCCTCTGGCCCTCCCTCTTCTCATGCTCTCTCTGTCTCATTCTGTCTCTCAAATAAATAAATAAAATATTAAAAAAATAAAAAAATTAATAGATATAATTAGTCTTGACTCGATAATTTTATTAATGAAAATTTAAATGCCTGACTCATAAAAGAATGAATAAATATGCATTTTTTTTACTGATTATTTTCCCCAGAATAAATGCAGACATGTAAAATCTAATTTGAACTCAGAATTTTCTCCCGTGTCATTTTTACTGTTTTGGTTAATAATAGGTTGATTTTATTTTTAGTTCTCTAGGGGCTCTCCTCTTTCTTTGGGAAAACATTTGATCTGATGATATGAAAAATTAAAATATCTAAAATTAGCCATGGCGACAAGATCATTCAAGTGGATTTCCAGTGTAATTATAATTACAGGAATTATGTTTTTCTTATTCGTGCATTCTTCTGTCATATTTTCTTTTAAATTTTGATTAGCTCAGTACCATTTGTAACATCTTTTGACAGGATGAACAACAAAGTATCCCATAGAGGGGAAAAATTGCAAATAAGCAAGTCTGTACTATATTTGCACTTTTATAAGAGCAATAATTACCTGAAAATCATAAAATAATATCCAGTGAATACTATTTTTTCATGATTATGACAAAGGGTTTTACCAGATAAAGGCCACAAATCTGTGGTATAGTACAGACTGCAAATATCAATAAAATAAACCACAAAAATAGGACTGCTGCATGAGGATTTTTCATATCCCTTAGTGATACCCTTCCCTCTTCCATTTAAACATGAAAATGGCTATTTGTATATAAAATATTTGCAGTGAAGTCAATAATGAACCCAAAATACAACTTTTCCAAACCTACAATTTCACTGAATTACTTGATTTGTACTTTACACATAGATGTAATAGTGTATTTTTCTAAAACTGGTAGCCAGTTAAACAGTATTAAAAAAAAGGCTAGAACATCAAAGAAAGTTTCTACCTTCTAGGAAAAACAAGACTTGGGTCATTAGACTTTAATAGCTTTTAATGTCTTGGGACATTGAAACAATTACCACTTGGAGAAGATGATTTAGCTAGCTGTGAAAGCTATTCAGGAGTGGCTAAATAGTTCCAAATGTTTTTCAGATCTGGTCCCTGAGTTTAATGGCCATCTCTGGACAGCTGATCAGCCTTGATATTGGAATTGCTCTGCATGGTATGAGGCTTGTCCCAGAAAATCAAGCAAAATCTTTTGGTGCTCTTACCAAATGCAGAAATATTTAACATCCTGTCTTTGGATCTGGTCTGTGAGTTTAAATGGCTGGCTGTCTCTGGACAGATGATCAACTTTGCTATTGGAATTGCTTTGCACAGTATGAGGCTTGTCATAGAAAAGCAAGCAAGATCTTCTGGCACTCTTACCAAATGTGGAAATGTTTAACAATGTGTCCATCCATCCTCTTACATGTGCACGTAAGTATAGGAAAGCTCAGCAGCACAATTTCAATTAAGTTAACATGTGATTCTAAATCCTTGAAAGGCTAGTTTCAACTTGTGCCCTTGATGTATGAATCTCTCAGAAGTATAACCAATCTGGTTCAGTAAAAATCTAACATCTGGTGTGTTTTTTGGAGGAACCCCTCCCCGAAAATTCTGAGCCTAATCCTGTTCTGGTTATCAACACACTAATTTGCCCCAAACATGGAGAATACAGTAGCTTTCTATAAATTTCTGTTTGCCATTGAAAGTCATGTATTTCTTACATGTTATATATACCCCAACCCCTGCAATACTTTCTTAAGATAAATAATCAGATGCTAGAGATTAAAGGAGCTCTGGAAAGCATCCAAAGACCCTCCCCCATGGGGCCTGAAAAAGCTAATTAGTGGAGGAGTGCCCCCAGTTGGGAGGCTGCTGCAATGGCCCAGTCCACATCCCATAGCTCAACATAAGTCAGTCTGCACTTATGGGAAACACCTGTTAAACCTAAGCCACACCAATCACAATCCACTAAGTCAGCATTAGCTAGTTTACCTTCCTCTAGAAAATAGGACCTTGCTAGCCTTATAAGAAAATCCTGACACTCTAGCCAATGTTGTTTCTGCATTATCTCATCTAAACCTTCTATAGAATTTGCTCTTGCCCAAAATCTTTTGGGAAGAGTGTGCCATTGCTTGTGAGGCACTGTACTCCCCCCCACCCCCAATCCATGGGTTGTTTTCCCTTGAATGAAGGACCTCAAACTCGTCACTAAATTGTTTTGGTTTTGTCATTTTCTCAAGCAGCTAGGACCTGGAGACAGCTGGTGAAGATTCTGGAGCCGGCTCCTCTATGCAGGTGGATCTACCCACAGAGCCCTGTTGGTTGACTGCATCTTTGGCCCCTCTCCTGGATCTCTGGTAAGGTTCTCTCTGATTTTACATTCTGAGTTCTTCGAGCTTGTTTGTCCTTATCCTCCTGGCTGGGAAACTGGGGTGTGAGAGACCCTAGATTTCCACACTGAGACCCAGGAGGCCATACCACAGAGGAATTAAAACTCGTTGGGTCTAATTTGTATACCTGTGTGGTGCCACATTGGAAAATTTACTATAAGGAATAATAGACTTCTAGAAATTTCAAAATATATTTATATATTTGCCCACCCACGGGATGCTGGTATAAAAGAAACAGTTCACAATTACTTGCTTCTGAATTTTCAACCAGGAATTAGTGATTCTAAAGGTTAAGAATTCTAACCTGGCTGGCTCCCTCGGTTAAGCGTCAGCGTTGGCTGCTTGGTTTCGGCTCAGGTCATGATCTCAGGGTCCTAGGATTGAGCCCCACATTGTCTGCTTCCCCTCTGTCTCTCCCTACGTCCCTTGCCCTGCTCGTGCACACACACACTCTCTCTCAAATAAATAAATAAACCTTTAAAAAAAAGTCTAATCAATACATGTAATTAAAATCCTTAGAAATAATAAGGGTGAAAGGAAACAACAGCTTACGAAAAGTATGTAAGAAAAGTAAAATCATTGTTCTGAAATGAGAAGAGGAACAATATAGGACCAAATCTGAATGGATATCAAAAACGTTGTGGAAAGTTTGTGGAAAAGGAATTTTATGTGAGGTCAAGCGGAGACTGAACGGTGCTCACGGATTTAATTAAGGTTTTAAAAAAAATGAATTAATATTGAAAGTACACTGGCATAAAATGAGAATTTGGTTTTGTTCGTGTTAAAAGGACAAATTTTTCTTAGGTTATCGGTCTCCTCTTCATATGAAATTGCAAACAAACATTTTTCTTTAACTTTTAAGTACTGTGCCTGGACACCAATAGCAAAATAATGTACTGTGCTTTACGTTGGCTTTCTTGGGTCTTCGGTTACTTAGAAAACCCAGCCTTCTCGATATTAAAAGAGCAAAGTTCTGTTCACAGCTATGTAACTTTCTGTATTTGTCTTTAACATCTCTCGTCACTTTGGTGACTTGAATCCCAAGAAACAAACACTCAAACAGTGTTTCATTAACTTGTACCCTCAGGCCCATCTTCCAGCAAATACACCAACAACATTCAAAGATGAAACATAGGTCAGAGAGGAGAACAAAAAATACTTTGTTTTTGTAAAAGGTGTTTAAAGGTAAGAAAAAAAAATAACCAAGACCTGTCTCAGGCTTGAGTTATTTGTTGTGGGGCCTGAGGCAATAGGAGTGTATCATCCTCTACACATCAGGACAGAGTATTTGTGGGGCCCACATTCAGACAGTGGAGCGACTGCCCCTCCCCTCAGTCTGTACTCTGAGGATTGGTGTATGGAAGCTGATAAGGGCTCAGGATAAACAGACCTGAAGGAAAACCAGGAATAGAAATACTCTTCCAGGGATAACAGCAGATTTGTGGAGTGCCCCCCCCTCACCTTTGTTGGACCACACCTAGCTTCTGGCCCCAGCAGGGAGTGGTAGAAGCAAACAGGACTGACCCCTTGAAGCTGATGAGAAAGTGCTTCCCTCCCCCCTTTTGCTGCAAGGATTGCTGTAACTCCCAGATAGAAGCTTGGGGGTAAGAGAGCAAGTTTTCTTCCTTAAGGGCTATTTGGTAGACTAACCACAATTTTCAGATATTTATGTGACACTTTGTCAGGATTAAATCTTTTGGAATGAGTGAGTAGACCAGAGATACGGACTCTGAAATTGTTGAAAGTTGTAATAGGTTTGAGGAAATGGCTTTTTGATGCAAATAAATAGGGTTTCTGAGCTTTAAACATACAGACATTAAATTGATTGGGTTTTTTTTGCTTCTTTTTTCTTTTTCTTTTCTTTTTTTTGTATACTACAAGATAGTAAATGGCACATATTAGTTCTACGTTGTTATGAAGTACAGATTAACCGCTATTTTCAAATTTCCCATTCCAAAAGAAGTTATTAGTAATCTTGATATAATGAAACACACAATAAGTCTTTCCTCAAAATTCACTCCAAATTTCCACCTAATTCTTACCTAGCCCTGAAGTGAGAACATTTAAGAATTTTAGCAAAAGTACTACAAGCATTGAGTTTAAAAAGGGAATGTAGTATATTTTAATGGTTCAGTTCTTAAATGTTGAAGTCTTAATATTAAAATATGAACTGGGAAATAAACAAGTTAAAAATCCCCCTCCCCACATTATTATGAATAGAAGTAAAATTGGGCAAAAGCTGATAGATGTATATTGTTATCACTAAATATAAAATACCACAATTCTCCTGAGAAGGCAGGAGCATTTGATCTGCTCTGTAAGAGAATTGACTGTTAGCGTTAGTGTGATTTCAAAGAGATCTGTCTCCTGGAAATGAGACAGATTTAAACCCTAAATTGTTACAAAACAACTTTTAAGTGTAGGAATCCTAAATTCCCATGTAGCATTCTATAATAATTTATTCACAAAAATCATACCTTACTAGAATCATATGAGACAATAAATAAGCAATTGAGCACTTTGTTAGAGATACCTTTCATCATAAAGGAATTTGATGTCAACTATACAAATCAGAGAAAACAAAGTACTTAATTCATTAGAAAAATCAGAATCTTAATTGGAATTTGATTTTGATCTACAGTAATTAAGGATAACTTTAAAAAGGGTGTTTTCATTGTCCAGAAGAGGCCCCTGTGTCATCCACAGTACTTTCCAAATGTGTAAATGCTTTTCCAGCATTGCACATTTATAAAATGTCTTTGGTAATTATCATATTGTAATGTGTTGTTTATGAGGCATCTTTCAAAGTTGTGTTTAAATATTTTCCCTAAATACATCCTTTGGCTGAAGAAATAGAAGTTTTTGTTTTGGTTTCTATTCCAACAACTAAATGCTATTTTAGGACAAATTTATTTGAGACTCTGAAACTCTCATATCTTCTATTTCAATTTATTTGGTAGAATAGATGGAAGTCAAATTTCTTCCTTGGTAGCCTTATTTTATCACTCAAACTCCTGGAAAATCTCACCTGTTCTCATGTTTTCAGTCAAAAACGTAGTCCAAGGGAACCTTTGACAAAAAGGTGTCATCAGATTAGAAGATCCTTCTGTCCTTGAGATGCATTTCACTGAACCTTCTGCTAAGTGTTGCCATCCTACTATCTCATAAGAAGATTAAAATAGTCTCCAAAGGAAAACTCCTTATCTGTCCTCCAATATAATGCTATTTCCACCTTTACTCTTTATCCCTTATCACAGTGATATCCCATCTCTTGAGGTCACCCTGGACTGTTTTTCTCCCTCACATATAACATCTAAGCAGTCCTCATCTCTGGACATTCCAACTTCTTCCCATGTGTCATTTCTTTTTCCCTTGAACCTTGTAGGTGGATCATTATCTTTTGACTAGAATCCTCCTTTCTGTATGCCTGAACCTAAGCATTGAGGATTAATGTTGGCAAAATCATAGAGAAAGATCAGATTAGATCCGTAATTAGTTCATGGCCCCACAGTGTCTAGTAATCTCTGGCTACTGGTAAGTTGTGCTTCTGAGCATGTATTTCAATTATTTCTATCTCCAAATTTCAGATTTTCTTTGAATGTTCAATTCACCATAACTCCAACTCTTAGTCTCTGACTTCACTACCTACTTCATAGAGAAAAGAAAAGACATTTATTAATAGTTCTATTGGGGCGCCTGGGTGGCTCAGTCATTAAGTGTCTGCCTTTGGCTCAGGTCATGGTCCCAGGGTCCTGGGATCGAGTCCTGCATCGGGCTCCCTGCTTAGCCAGGAGCCTGCTTTTCCCTCTCCCACTCCCCCTGCTTGTGTTCCCTCTCTCGCTGTCTCTCTCTCTATGAAATAAATAAAATTAAAAAAAAAAATAGTTCTGGGCACCTGGGTGGCTCAGTTGGTTGAGCGACTGCCTTCGGCTCAAGTCATGATCCTGGAGTCCCTGGATCGAGTCCCGCATCGGGCTCCCTGCTCGGCAGGGAGTCTGCTTCTCCCTCTGACCCTCCCCCCTCTCATGTGCTCTCTCTCTTATTCTCTCTCTCAAATAAATAAATAAAATCTTTAAAAAATAATAAAAAAATAAAAAAATAAAAAAAAAATAGTTCTATCACTTTCGTGGTACCAAACAAAAAAAACCAAGGTGCATATTTATCCATCCTATTCTCCTTCCTATAAAAATCTCTGTTCCTTTTCTCATCTATGACTGATAGTTTTATTATCTCCCGCCTTCTTGAAGGCCTTATACTATCAATTCTCTGTTTCCTAAATACTAAGTTTTCCCATTATTTTTAAATTCACTTGAGGCTCTCCCAATAAAAAAAAACAAAACAAAAATCTCAATGTCCTCTCTCATGCCTCTTCTGCTAACCTCTTTGTTATCTTTACCGCACAATTATTCAAAAGATGCTCTATATTTGATGTTTTCATCTCCTCACTTGACTTTTTCTTAACTGCTCTTAAATTTAGTGCTATTCTTCTATTCAGCAGTTACTGAAACTGTTCTTGCCAGAGAGTTTATGATCTCCACGATCCTCCCTGTGTTCTGCCTTTCAGCAGTATTTGACCCAATTCATTACTCCTTCATTTTTGCTTCACTTCCCAGAAATCTCTTGACTCCTGCCAGATCGAGCATCTGTCTGTCCCTCAAGCTCCTCAGGCCACCCTTACCTTGACAGTTTTCTTTAGCCTGGGAAAGAAAATCCACTTGTGGGGAAAACTTTAACAACCACAAGAGGGCTAACACCATGGTAAATTTATATGCTTGGTTTGGTGATAACAAACTTAGAATCTTAGATAAATCACATCCCAACTGTGTAATCTTAACAACTGGTAAAGGCATACACCCTACGTCAGATTATAACGCTGAGTAATATGTACTCTAAGCTTGTTAAGCTGTCGCTGACATTCACACAACAAGTGTTTTTTAAACTTTGGGCCCTTGGCACAATGTGCATTGGAGTTGAGAGTCTCTAGAAACAGACCCTGTGATTAAGATGGAATCCTTCCAGGAAGGAAAGCTATATGCATATGAACCCATTTTGTGTCAGAGAGGATAACATGATAGTCAATTGTTCAAGACAATCTCAAGGGCAATAGTAACTCAGAAAAACCACTGGTCATGGTGTGTGTTGGAGTTTTCAGTCAAACTGCATCTTTTTGAATTTAGAGTCATTTGAATTTATAGTCTTCCTTACTAAGATCCCAGGCTCAGACAAATCTGGGTTTGAATCTTGGCTCTCCCATGCATTAACTTTGTGACCTTGACCAAGTTTACTTAATCCCTGAATTTTGGTTTTTCCCCTGTAAAACTGATACACATGGTGAGCTCACCCAAAGGCTTCAGTTGGGGGTGTTTGGTTGTGGTGATCTGGTTTTCTGAGTAGATCTCGCTGTTGCTATCCTCAGGCTCCTCTTGGTAGCTCCATGTGTGTTCCCATGCAACAGCAGCAACATACATTTTAATTATAGATGGATATATATGTATACTCACATATATATTAGAAAATTAGAGATGAGGGATTCTGGGTCTAATCCCACCTCTTCAATTAATTAAATGCATGACCTACTTTAAGTTATTTAGCAATCCTGAGTTTTCTGACATGTAAGTTCATACCCCACTAACCCTAATCCATTGTAAGTTATCAAATCTAAGCTCAAATCTCATTTATGTAGGCACAGAATATTGCTTTATATATAATGAGACTGAAAAGAGAAAAAGAAATCGAGTTTTCTATTGTTTTGCTACAATTATAATTTCAATTTCTGTCCAAATCGCACAAAGTATCAATGTAATTACAGATCTCCAAACCATGAAAAACAGGAAGGAGACTCAATAAATTGCTGATTGTTTTTATGAAATCTAGAACAATGTTATTAGATTAAAATTTTATTGAAATTTTTCATTCACTGATAGTCTCATAAGTGATAAATTGAAAATAAAGCCCCTCATGCTAACTCGATTCTTAAATTTGGTTGACTTTCTATAAAAATATAATAATGAAAATACTTTACTTTAGAAATTAAAAGCAATGTATCTGACCTTCAATTTTATGATTATTTAATTCAAGTAACATCAAATTAAATGATCTTTGAGGAAAGCAGAAAATACAGGTACTAAAAGAAACATTGTCATCTTTTATTTATAATTAAGTATTCCTTTAACAGCAGCTCAGACAGTAATTTTTATAGAGCATTTTATAAATATGGCATTGGAACTACTGTCTTTTATATTCTTCCCTATGCTTTCCTAAACTTATATTCTGAAAACTGTATCAACTACTAGAACCATCTTCCATTAGATGAGCACAGTTTGAAAAAAAAAAGTGTGGTGCCATATCTCATTAAGTGATCGCCAACTATAGCTCTGAAGGGCTGAGAACTTTAAATCACACAAGGGCTAGCCTGGGGGTAGAGTAAGAAAAAATTGTAGGCGTATAAGGATGTGGAGGGGAGCATAATTAGCTTTAGGTACTTAACTACAAAGACAAAAATCCTTCCAGGAGTTCTTTGCTTCAAAGGATCTGTAGTAGATTCCTGTTGCTACTATAACTACTACAGATTATAAACTACTATAAACTATAAACATATAAAACTACTATAAACATAGTAGTTTACTACAAATACAGTAGCTTAAAGCAACACAAATGTATTATTATTTACTGTTCTAGAGGTCAGGAGTCTGAAAGAGGCTTCACTGGGCTAAAACCAAGATGCCATCTGAGTTCCTTATGGATCCTCTAGGGAGAATTGGTCCTTTGGTCTTTCCCACTTTTCAACTTTTAGAGGTCACCTGCATTTTTTAGCTATCAACTACTTTTACCATCCTACATGGAGCATCTTCAGATTTTTCTCTGACTTTGGAGCTCTTTTTTCCTTTTACAAAAACACTTGTGGTTGCATTTGGCCCCTGGAATAATCTAGTATAATTGCTCCATGTCAAGATCCTTAACTTAATCATAGCGGAAAACTCCCTTTCCCTTTTTATATGAACGGGGTGCAGTGATGAGGACATGGGCATCTTTGGTGGGCCGTTAGGTCTGCCTAGCACAGCTGCCTATCGAAATTTCAATATCAGAAACACGGATGTGCAGATGTATGAAGGAGACACATTTGAGTTCTAGAGCAGCAATGAGGTATGGCAGAAAGAATGCGGGCTTTGATGCCACTTACGGCAGGTTCAGACCCCAGAACTGTCATCTGCCGGCTGTGGGACCAGTTGCTTTGGGAATCTATTTATTTCTCTTTTGCTCGCAGCCGCACGTTTTTATTTCATAAATACCCACTAAGGAAAATGAGAATTTTAGTTGAACTATTTAGTGTGTTACTTGAAGTAAAAACTACCCGCACAGAAAAGGAGGAGAGAAAGAGGAAAAAGAAAGAGGAGGAAGAGATGGTGATGGGGAGGAAAAAGGAGAGGAGAAACCCAATCGGCACACTAGCGTTCCTATTCGTATTCAGCTCTCTGCTCAATCCCACGGTGTCCTAAGCATGTGAAGACTTAATAAATGAACAGACTCGGGAGGGGGAAAACCAGCCTGGTTGGAGAAGGGGATTGCTGTTTTGAAATGAAGAGCGAGCCATGTGGACACAACAGAGACAGAAAGGCCTGCTATGCAAGACAGGTTCTTCATGTAGCGGGACTGACATTGAGGTGCCAGTAGGGGCCCTGCTATGGCGGGAGGTGGGGCACACTTGACAGAATACACATACGCCCTTGCTAACCTGTTCATGCACTTGGTCCTTGTTGAGAGCTCCCTTGTCCCTATCTATCAGCTCCTTAAAGACTTTCCCTTATTGCCTCTCTAGCCTAAGCCCACTGCTTTAATAACCCTCTGTCTTAGCCGTTCAGCTTCCAGAGCCCCTACCTTTACCTTCCCAGTTTTGGATCGTACAATCATTAGTCTTAACATCCCGTGTGTCTGAGCTGCCCAGCACTGCAAGAGAAAGCCACGTGATCTTGTGGAATTGGCCACTAACTGAGAATCTCTGGTCCCCAGTAACAGCTAGTTCCTAAAAAGTACACTTGCTCTACGCATCATATCAGGCCACTCTCAAATCCCTTGCTCTGTAGTCCTTACCCATGTTTTGCGTGTGCTTTATTGCACACTTGTTAAGAATGTGTGCATTTTTAACATATATGTACCTGCATATAGCTCAGTTATACCATCCCAGAATAGCTATTTGTTCCTGAACTTTGCGTAAATAAATTATATCGTATATACTCTTCTGTGCCTGACTTCTTTTGTATTTACATAAGAATGGTAATATTTTTTCACCCATGAATGTTTGGAAGAATTCATTAGTCCAGCATGCACTGGACTATTTGCTCCTGGAGCTTTCTTTCTGGGAAGGTTTTTTAAATTACAAATTCAATATCTGTAGTAGAGGCAGGACTATTTTGATTTCTTTTTCTGCTGTAAAATTGTTTTCTTTAAGGAATTTATCGGTTTCATTTCTGTTTTCAAATTGGCAAAAAATTTGAGGTGGATTGCAGCTTTCCTAAGACATGGTCAGTTCTGGTGTCAGCATACTTTTTTATTTAATTTCTAAAATATCTTAAACATGGTTATTTTGAAGCCATTAAGGGTACATTTAAAGTCTGTATTCTGTATGGGTCTGTTTATATTTATTATCTTACCTCTTGATTGTTAGTCACTTTTTTCTTCCTTCCATGTCTAGATGATGATATTATTATTACTATTGTTTATTATTTATTGTGTGCCTGTCATTTCAGGGAATATGTTGGAAAAGCTGTAGATTATGTGATCTTTACCTAAAGTTGGTTGGAAATTTTTTACTGGTAGATAACTAAATTCCCATTGGCACACCTGAATTCCAAAACTGGTTTTTAATGAATTTGTTTCTGTTTTGTCCTATTGCTAAAGCATGTCTCTTGCTTCCAGGACATCATATTTATTTTTCTCTAGATTGAATGTCTGGGGTGTTTACCAGAGTTTCTCCATCTTGATGAGGCTTTAACCCCAATATCTCTTCTGTTTTGTTTTGTTTGGATTTTTTGGCATCAGTATCATACTATCTTAACTACTGTAGTTTTATAATAATACTTGTATATGATAGTGAAAATGTACCTTTATTCTTTGTTTTCACTATTATCTTGGCTATTCTTGGCCTTTTAATTTTCTTCTACATTTTAGAATAAGGTAATATACTTCCCCATAACCCCCTCCCCCCCCGAAAAAAATGTCTGCTGGAATTTTGATTCTTACTACAGTGGATTGGCAGCCTAATTTGGAGAGAATTGCCTTCTTTAAAATCTTCCACTATATGCAAATGGTCTATCTCTTCACTTCTTTAGGTCTTCTCAAATTTTTGTATGTAAGTTTTTACAGTTTTTCTGTAGTAATACTAGGTAGATTTTATTAAATTTATGCCTAGTTTTTGATCTTTGATGATAACAAATGAGATTTTTTTTCAGAACACCATTTTACAACTTCATGTTACCTAGAAATAAAATTGATGTTTATATAATGATTATGTATTCACCAGCTCAAAAATTAATTGTGAATGGTATTAGTTTCTCTGCAGCTTCCTTTTTGTATTTTAATGTACACATTTGTCCAG
This sequence comes from Zalophus californianus, assembly GCF_009762305.2. Taxonomy (NCBI): domain Eukaryota; kingdom Metazoa; phylum Chordata; class Mammalia; order Carnivora; family Otariidae; genus Zalophus; species Zalophus californianus. The sequence goes on from NC_045599.1 coordinate 16,112,402, forward strand.
CTGTGTATATTAGATTTTTTTTTAATTAAAATTAAAAGAAATTTTGCTAATGGTAGTTTTAGTTATTGGTCTTATAGCCCTGGATAGATTCTCCAGTGCAGTGTTGAACATAAGACACTTTTTTTCTCATTCTCAAATCAGGGAAAAATTTATAATATTTTCTCATTAATTAGGTTATATCATATAGTTTTTTGTTTTGTTTTTCTTGTCAAGGTAACTTTATGAGTGTAAGGAATTTCACTTCTCTTCCTAATGTGCTAATTTTTTGTTACATTTTATCATGTATATATATTGAATTCTTTTAGAGGTTTTTTATTATTGTTATTACATTATTTTTACTCTTTAGTTTCTTAATATGGTAAATTACATTGATTTTAGAAAAGCTAAACTTAGATACTTGAAACAAACTTGGTCATGATATGCTATGTTAGATTTGTTTTGATAATATTTAAGATTTTGTATCTTTGTGAGAGAGATTGGAATAAGATTATCCCATTTTCTTAATGCATTTGTCATGCTTTGGTATCATTATTACAGTAACTTAATAAAAAAAAGTGGGAAACTCTCCCTCTCTGTATCTTTCCAAGATTAAAAGATTGTTTATAATATTGGCATTTGGTTTCTGAAATATGAGATAAAAATACACAGAGGAAACCATCCAGTTTCTGGGGTTATACCCATTGGAAAGCGATTAATCAGAGATTCTGCTTATTTATTAGATAGAGGACTGTTTTGTTTCAAATTTTGTGTAATTTTTCCTAAGTTGTGTTTCTCAAGGCATTCAACTCTTTCACCTTACATTTTCTAATGTATTGGCCTACAGTTGTTCATAAAGTACTCTGTCTCTTCAGTAGTGGAAAGATTGTCCTGATGTTCCTTTTTCATTCCTTATAGTGTTTGTCTTTACCTCTTGACTTTTTATTTTGATCATTCTTGGTAGGGAATTACTAATATTATTAGCTTTTCAAAGAAATAACATTGGTTTTGTGGGTTTTCTGCGATATTACAAAGTTTTACTTTCATCTTTATTGTTTCTGTGTTTCAACCATCACTGAGTATAATTTTGTTTTCTACCTCCTTGAGCTCTGTCATTAAACTGCTGATACTCTTCTTTTCTAAAACATATATTTAGTACTCTAAATTTTCCCATAGACATTGCTTTTAATATCTCCCACATATTTTGAATATTGTATTTTAATATCATTGAGCAAAAAAAGTTTGTTTTTAATGATTGTTCGACTATAGTTTATTTAGAAGTGTATTGCTTGATTTATAAATATAGGCAGAATTTTCTTGTTATTTTTTAAACATTCCTAGCTGAAACACAGTATGATCAAAGACTAGTTCTGTGTATTTTTAATTCTTTGAAATATGTTAAAACTTACTTAATGGCCTACTATCTGGTTTATCTTGGTAAATGTTCAAATTTCACAACAAAGTAATGTGTGTTCTGCCATTAGTGAGTGTTCTACATTTATCAATTAAGATATCTTAATGTCTGTTTAGATACATCTTTATAAATTGGTATTTTTACCTATGGGGTGCCTGGCTGGCTCAGTTGGTAGAGCATATAACTTTTGATCTTGGGGTCATGAGTTCAAGTCCCACAGTGGGAGTAGAGATTACTTAAAAAAAAGGGGGGGGAGAAAAGAAAGAAGGAAGATAAAAAGTTGATATTTTACCTGAATATCCTGTTGGGTACTGTGACAAGTATACTAAAATCTGCTTTTATAAATGTGGATTTGTCTATTTCTTTCTTCTGTTATGCCACTTTTAGCTTTATGTATTTTGATGCTGCTATTCAATGACCAGAAATTGATAATTTTTTTATCTTCCTGATCTGGTATTTTTTTATTTATAAAAATATTTTTTCTCTATTATTTTTTCCTTTGAAATCTAATTACAATATTTTGTCTAACACTTTTTGGCATATATTTTCCCAGCTACTCACGTTGCAATTTCCATTCTTCATATTAAAGTGAGTCTCTCTTAAGACATCTGTAGTTGTATTTTTAAATCCAGTCCATTGATTTTTAAATTTTATTTTTTTTAAGATTTTATTTATTTATTCATGAGAGACAGAGGGAGAGGCAGAGGCAGAGGGAGAAGCAGGCTCCCCACTGAGCAGGGCGCCTGATGCGGGACTCGACCCCAGGACCCTGGGATCGTGACCCGTGCCGAAGGCAGACACTTAACCGACTGAGCCACCCAGGCCCACCTGATTTTTGAATTTTAATTGGCATATTATTCTCTTTACATGTTGCACAATTACTGATGTATATATGATTTTGAAACTGCCTCCTTAATATTTGTTTTCAGCTCAAATTTATTCCATTTTCTGTTCAAATTTCTTTTTCCTTTTCTTTTCTTTTTTTTTGAGTCAATACAGTGTGTTTGGCCCTGGGATGCAGTGAGATAGTCCTCAGTGAAGAACTTTGTTGTTGTAAAATTCCTGGGATGGCTTTTGGCTGTTAACTCTTGGGACATGGCCTCAGCTGCAGAAAGCTACCTCCCCCAGTTCCTTAGCCTTCCAGTGGCAGCCACACGCAGTTACTGACGATGTAGGACAAAGGCCTGGCCACCTCTGCTTCACTTGGAACATGTCTGGAAGCCCATTCTAGCTCCAGAGTTCCCTGTGTTTCAGAGTTGTCTTTGAGCCTTGACTGAAGCTCGGGTCCTCTCTGTCCACTCCTTCTGCCTTCCCCCTTCTTTCCCCAGCTGCTGGCCACAGGGGCTCTTCTCAGTGAACACCCTGGACACTAGTGTGTGTTACATTATGTTCTCATGAGGTTGTGACCATATGAGTAGCTTTCACCTTTTAAATCACTCCATCTATTTTTATTAACTTATCTTGATAATAGGAGAGCTTTTTTGAATCTATGGTTAAATATAAATTGTAAATCAAAGATAGACATGGAGGTAAGCTCCCTCTATAGAGAACCCTCTCAAAAATAAGCAAACAAACCATCAGTGTTTGTGAATGTGCATGGTGTGTGTGTGTGCGCGTGCGCTATTACCATAGAGTAAAATGTGAGGTGAAGAGTGGGAAAAGATTAGACAAGTATGCTTACAGTGCAGGAGACCTAGAGCTTAAATTGCATAGAGGAAACCAAGGGAAGCATTTGACAGGACCATGGTATGGTAAGGGTTGCATTTTTTTAAAAGATTTTATTCATTTACTTGAGAGAGACAGAGTACGTGTGAGAGCACAGCTGGGGGGTGGGGGGAGGAGGGAAAAGAAGAAGCACACCCCCCGTGGAGCAGGGAGCCTTACGCTGGGCTTTATCCTAGGACCCTGGGATCATGACCTGAACCGAAGGCAGACACTTAACCAACTGAGCCACCCAGACATCCCAAGGGTTGCATTTCTGATGAAGTATTCTGACTATTTTATGGAATGGGTTGGGACATCAGTTGGGGAGTTGGGGATATTGCAATAATCAAGGTGAAAAATGAAAAGAATATGGAACATACTAATATATCTGAACACTGTTGGCAACAAATTCCTGTTAAGGTGGAGTCTGTGCCCTGAAATGCATGCCTATTTAAAGGCGATGTGGAGGGAAAAGAGAAATTCAGCGTTCAGTTCTTACCAAAAGGAAAAATAAAAATTGGCCTTGGGTATCTCAGATTCTAGTCGGTTTGCTCTTAAGTTGACAGCCTGAAAAAAAGTCTGTAAACAAGAAAGGCTATGGGTCAGAGAAAACTTACTTCAAATGTGGTAGTCTGTAAGTTAGCTCCCAGGAGATGCATAGGCAACAAAATTAATGCAGCACTTGCCTGGCATAAATAGTCACTTTCCCCTGGGATGTAGACAGTTGCTTATTTACAGGCTCCATGTTCACAGACAGCAGTTCATTTCTTGGCACTACTTAATATCCATTATACCATGGAAGGACCAGCATTGGATTTTAAACACAAGACCGTGACATTCAATTTGGGGTTTACAGTGATTTCTTATATTTTGAGATGCTTCAATACACTGTATTATTTCAGTGCCTTATGTATTTAGGAGAGAATCCAGACACAAAACTCCAAAGGATTCTCAAAGATTTTAAATGGGCACATTTCTCGTTTTACAAAAGGACCACTTAAACAATAAAGTCATTACTACTAAATAAAAGGCAAATATAACATCTACTGATATAAATGGGTTTCTTCAGTAAAACATCTAATGCACTGAAATATTCCATTACTGTAATATGTTTATTAGATATAACTAGAGAACAAAAATAAAGTTGGAGGTTGAGAGAAGGGGGGAAAGGAAAGACACAAGGAATTCTCAAATATATCCCACAGTGTAAATTGATACAAGTTTGAAATTATGTTTTCTACCCTAGAATAGGTAGAGGAGGGGCTTATATTTCCTATAATGAAATGAAAGCTCGTATGTCAAAATTTTAAAAAAGTTGATTTGAATATTGTTTATACTTCATTGTCTTTTCCTTAACTCAGGCCATTTACCACTGATAGTTGAATAGGAAATTCAAGGCTTGAGATAATCTGTGTGAGATATAATCTAGTAATAAGGTCTATCATACTAACAAATGTAGACTGATGTTTCTAATTCTCCTATGGGTTCTTAGTTTAAATGTTGCAATTTTCCATATAACTCCATAGTCCATACTAAATATCATTCTTCGATTCTTTAAAACCTTTATCTTAGATGCCTCTTAGCACAATAAGTAGTGTGTGTCAATCTCATAAAAACTTATCAGTTTTCTGTTAATAATAATTATATCCAGTGTGTGTTTTGATTTTTATCTGTGTCAATTTTTCTTACTCTGGAATGTTTCCAGATAGATCTAATTCATTTATCAATGAAGCTTGCTTGATTTTGTTTATTTATTTATTAAGATTTATTTATTTATTTATTTATTTATTTATTTATTTATTTATTTATTTATTTTAGCATGAGCGGGAGGGGCAGAGCAAGAGGGAGGGAGATTCTCAAGCAGACTCCTCGCTGAACATGGTGCCCAGCGTGGGGCTCTATTTCAGGACCCTGAGATCAAAACCTGAACCGAAACCTAGAGTCAGACGCTTAAATGACTGCGCCACCCAGGCGTCCCAAGCTTGCTTGATTTTAATATATATCCTGTCTATACTTTGTTTTGTTAGGGTTCTATTTGAATGTGTAATCTATCTGATTCCTGTATTCATTGAAACCTCCTGTTAAAGTAGTTTAGTGGCGCTCTTGAAGGTTAAATCTTTGATCATGGGCTTGATTAAAACACAAAACATGCTGATCTAATTTTAGAAAATGAGTGATAAATTATGATGGGAGACAGAATCCTTATTTAAACATACTTCTTAAGCTAAAATGATGATTAAAAACTAAAAGGTGCAATTTAAGATGAATAAGTATGAAGTCCTACATTCAGGTTTTAAAAATAAAATTCAGGGGTTGGAATAAATGTGAAAAACAAGACTTAGAAATTTTAGTTAACTGCAAGCTAGAAGTATCCTCTGATTCCTGTAGGGTATTGAGGACTCTTTCTGTCTATTTCATCTGTATATCAACCACATTTCATTTATTTTTTTTTTTTTAAGATTTTATTTATTTATTTGAGAGAGCGAGAATGAGAGAGAGAGAGCACATGAGAGGGAGGAGGGTCAGAGGGAGAAGCAGACTCCCTGCTGAGCAGGGAGCCCGATGTGGGACTCGATCCCGGGACTCCAGGATCATGACCTGAGCCGAAGGCAGTCGCTTAACCAACTGAGCCACCCAGGCGCCCCAACCACATTTCATTTAAACGGTCTTGCACAAGGCAGGAACAGGTAAATATAAGCATTTAGAAGAGAGGAAAGAAATCTCCATTCTTACCCTCTGGTGCTTGTGGTTTCACATTTTTTTGGATGTCAGTGTCTTCCTCTCTCAAGAGCTGGTCTAACTGATGATTAACATTTCTTTTAAATTTAATTTCCAATGTTGAATATGAACTTTTGTAACACGCCTGTGTATAAGATGGGTGTGTATCGAAAGAAGGCAGCATAATGCTGGGATTTCACCTCTGATAAGCCATTTGAAAAACTTTCTGTATAGTAAAGGGAAACGATATATCTCAGGAGCCAAATCATGAATCAGTGGATGAATACAAAAAATTGTGTTTTATTAATGCAACTGTCATCTACAGCATTCATATTGTCTGGCCATCTACCAGGGAAATTTTAGGCAAAAGGTTATGGTTTTGATGTCCTTTAGGATACTGACCTAGTTATATAACTAACCTAGCAATTTTGTCCTTTCTTTGTAATACAAAAATTATTTTTAATGCTCTTGAAAACAGCTTTATCATTTTGAGTGCCTCACTAATGAGCTAAATAACATAGTGGTTTATGTTCATTTTATATTTTTATGAGACTCATGCTGTAAACTTTTGTAAAATTTATATGATGACATTTACAATTCAGGAGATACTTTAATTTTATTTTCTAGGACTCTTGTAAGGTCTTTTCAAAGCATTTCATTATCTTTCATGTGAACAACCTTTTACTTTTGCCAATCACATTTCAGAGGTTTATGTAAATTAAAATTCAATTAGAATTACAGTAATAACTTAAAATGCATAATCAGGGTTGAGCTAAGTACTTGACTGCAAGAACAGGAATGCATTGGATAATAAGAGAATACACAAATAGTATAGAGAAGTCTGTAGTTTGTGGCCGTAGTTACTTTTTAAAATAAGAATGATAAAAAAACTAAATAAAAATAAAATAAGAATGATAGTGAAATCATATGGTTATTTGTTCTTTCTCTGACTGGCTCACTATATACCTGAAAGTAATAGAACACTGTATGTTAACTATCCCAGAATTAAAAAAAAAAAAAAAGATGATAGGAATGTTTATCTGGTGAATCAACTGGTCATTGGTGGTTTGTTAAGGAGAGTGACGCTTTCCACCATAGTACTCATATAAATAATAAGGTCTCCGCATGCCTGATTTTCAAGCCTTTAAGGAAAAGGTCTTGTCACTTCATTTGCTCAAATCGATTTATTTTAATGTGTCAAGTTTCTCCACTGTGGCTGTTATCTGTAGTTGCATGTCCTATTGAAGTTTAAGCTTGTTTGTGTCTGGAGGGGTTGTTTATTTTCTAGTGGAAGGGATGAAAAGCGAGTGGTGGAAAGTCTATTTAGCAACCTTTATGAGGATCGCTTATCACCCAGGAGCAGAAAGTATTCCTGCAGAAAAAGGGGTAAGGAAGCCAATTGTGTTTCAAAGGCAAAACAGTAGCAGGGGATAGTCAAGACTGGTTTTCCAGCAAAAGAAGGAAGAGCTTTTTGGTTTTTGTTGTTGTTACTTGCTTGTTTGTTTGTTTTTTAATTTTTTATTTGCTTGTTTGTTTTTAGAAAGAGCTTTTTGGATTTAAGATGAAGGTGGGAAGTTGCTTGAAACTAGAAAACAATACAGATAACCCAGGTTGCACATGTTTGCTGTCAATATGTCCTGTGAAACTGGTTGACAGTGTAGTCCTGGGGGACTGCTTCAGGGGCCAGAGGAGGTAGTGTTCAACAGTGGTACTATACCGTAGCAGGAGAAAGGGCAGTCACAGCAGGATGATCGATGATAGGAATGTGCTCCTTCTGGGGTGGGAGAGTAATGGATGTGGGCTTTGGAGTCCAGTTCCTGAATGTGTGGAGATGCTGTGATCATCGAAGGGAGAGTAGTGGCAACAGGGTGAGGACCAATATGCTGGATTCCCTGCTCGTCTGGCTAATGAGTGCTTCAGTCCATTTTAAGTTACTTTAGACAAATGAAAAATGTGACTGTATTTACATCCTGAGTAAGGTGCAGCTTTTCATATCCTAACATGTCAACCTAGGACAAAAACTTAAGCTAAAGAAATCAACAAAACTCATAAAAATTCAGGCATCTTTGAGCAAGGTAAAGGACCTGATTTAGTGGAGAAGAAACAATGATTAAGTGGTAGGCCCAGTCCCTCCACACGCAAATTATAGCACTGTTTTAACTGTGAGAGAGCAGCTTTACAACTAGTTATGCTTAAGGCATAAAATACATAATAAATATACAGCCTATCATGGGGGTTAGTGGCTAAGGAGAAGTAAGATTAATTGAGGTTCTTTTGTCTCAGTGTATTTAAGAAATGTAGGAAATGGCCTCTTAACTTCTTGGCATATTCTATATTATATTTCTTTACAAGATTTTGCAAAACCCAGATGAGAAAATTGGTCTTCCACCTGTACTGATTTATGGCCTCCAGAAAGAGTGAGATGATGAATCATTTCCCCTACAAGTCACTTTTTTTTTTCAAAATGGTTTAGGAATTTTAAACTGAATGCAACTGATTATAGTAAAGGCATTAGCTGTTTAATGCAGTGATTCTCTGTGTGCCAACTTCTATATGCATAAAAGAATGTAGTCTTGAAATATGGAGTCCTCACTTAGGATATCCACTTTTTATGGAAATGAATGCACTTAAGGGCTAAACAAATAGACCCTTTTTGTTTGTTTGTTTCCTTCCCATACATGGGAGAAAGGAAATGAATACCAGCACAGTTAACATATTCTATTCCATCACGTTGTCTTGTTCACCATTTTCGCTGCATTTCCTAATGTATACCAAATGGCAAATAATTTGGGACACATTCTTAGATACAATTTAAAAATTCTTCTCATTAATAAAATTGAAAAGCCATCTGTACATAATGTGTGAGATAAATTGAATCGACAGAGTAATTTTGTTAGTGATTTAATTTACCTAGCACCAGTGTTTCTAGAAGCCTCTGGGTTTTTTCCACCCTCTGTTTCCAAGCCCTAACTCATTCCCTTTTGCAATACCACTCTATTAAAAATTGTTGAAATAAACTAGATTATGTATTTTCAAACTGCACAGAATAATGGTTATCCAGCTAGGAAAATAAATCTTTTTAATAGATAATGCCACCTTATTCATGTTTGTTGTAGTTTAATGGCAAAAGCAGCAGACCTTGAAAGAATGCTGGTTTTCAGGGAATTCCCTTAAATTGGAGTCTTAATCCAACTGTAAACTGGTCAGGGGAAACACTGATATGCAGAGCACCTAATTAGCATGCTGATAATCCATGCATTCTGTGGGGATTTTTTTTTTTTTTTAAAGGAGAGGTCTCTTTCACTGACCATGTAAAATTGGTTATCAATCTTTCTCAGTTAAATATTAAAGATAAGAAATCCAGAAAAATGGTGGTAGAAAACACTGTCAAGGACTCAATAAAATCCTTATATCATACTGTATCAAAAAATATTGCATGATATTATACAATAGCAAGAATATGACTCAAAAGAAGAACTTGGTATTTTATCATTACTGGGCAATCAACTAAACCTCAGTTGTGCTATTACTCCATAATTCTGAAAGTTGTACCTTTGGTTTCTATGCACTTGGATTATCACTTCTTAATTCTGAGTGTGTTTTCACTGAGTATTCCCAGGAGCATGCAAAAGCTAGATAATCACCCAAGTTCACAATATTTAAGAGACAAAATGAGGAGTCAGTAAGCTAAATGATGACTCCATGTACATGAGCCCAAAGGGATGTAGTTACTCCTCCTAACTAATATGGGATAGGTCCAATGAATATTGCCATGTTGGAGACAAGAAATGTGAGGCCCAGAGATGCCGGTTGAGTAATACAAGATTGCACCACCAGAGACAGTCTTTTAGAGCTGGGATCAAACCAGCCAGCTTGGCCACAGGACTCATGGTTTCACCATGGTAGCAAGCTTCCCAGAACAGAGAGAAGAGTTTCTAAGCAGTCCTTGAGGTAAATGGCAGAACTAATACATTTTTGGCTATCTAAAGACAGGTGATTCATCCTCCAAGCATTTTTCTCAAATAGTCATTTGATCGTGTGGTGTAGCAAGATGACAGATGCAAATGGAAATTATGAAAAAAAAATCGTGGTCAGTTCCCAAAAATGCACTGAGTTAAATGCAAATAAGTATTGATTCTACAAAGAAAACAAAATGTGTTTTCAATGAAAATGATCCAAGAGAAAGTTGAAATTAGAAACAGTAATTGCAACCTAAGAACTTCTTAAAATGTGTAAGTAAATGGAAAAAATTGTTGATTTCAGAGAACACATAAACATACAAGGAATAGTGACATGGATCATCCCATTTTTTATAAACTCTTCCAGAATTGAGAAGGTAGGAGGTATGGATGGTGATAAATCTCCAAGTAGCCATCCTTGGGTTTTTGCATCAGACAACCCCAAGTCTCTCTATATAGTCAAAGTTTAAATTTCAAAGGAATGGTATGTTGTTCTCTGTTACACAAACTATTTTAGAGCAAAGCAAAAGGGAAAAGACATTTTAAATCATTTTATTAGGTCATTTTTAATTACACTAAAACTAGACAGACAAATCAATGAAGGATAAATTTAGGCACATCTCAATTGTGAAAATACAATGCAAAAATACTAATTGAACATATACCTATTGGAACGTCGTCTCCTATACTAGGGGTATGTCATATCTGGTTTGAAGTCTAGAGGCAAAGAAACCCATCCTAATATAGCACCATCGCAAATGCTGGATACAGTATTAGCTACATTTGCACACGCTTCTCAGTGATAAAAGCAATATACTTTAAAAAATCAATTTTCAAGAAAGATAACCAAGTTATAACTTTCATTGAATAATTTCAAAATAGACAAAGCAGAAACTGATCGAATTATAAGAGAATTGAACAAACTCACCATCATAATCCTATTTCAAAACGCCTCTTAATACTAAATATATAAAGGAGACAAAAATATTCAGTAGTTGTATTGCCAGTTTGAACTACACAATTAATAGTTTTGATCACTGCACCCAACAACTAGATAATACATGTTTTAAAAATTGGGTAACCACCTACAAAATCAATTAAATACAAGGACCAGAGTAACAGTAGATTTCACAGACCAACTGTCCCTTGTGACACCGTCTTCAAACAAAATGCAATTAAGTTGCAGTACAATAGGGAAGAGGCTTGGAAAACCTACATGACCTATGAATCGAATAAGAATAATGGAAATAAATAAGTAAAACTGAATAAATATTAAAGACGTAATGTCGAAAATTTTCTGAAATTGTCCACGGAGAGAAATTTATGACCTTAATTGCTCATATTAACACAAAAGAGAGGGTGAAAACTTGTGAGCTAAGCAGACAGGTTAAGAAATTAGAAGAGCACAATAAAGCCAAAGGCAGAAAAAAGATAATTAGTGAAAAAGAAATCAAAGAAACATTACAGAACCATAATAATGCCAAAGCTTTAGTTCTTTGAAAAGATAAATAAAATTAGATAATTTCAGGAATGATTAATGAGAGAGAAAGAGAAGGAGGGAAGGAAGGAAGGAAGGAGGGAAAGAAGGAAATAGACGGGGGAGAGCATCAAAAAGCAAATGTGAAAGGGCACCTGGGTAGCACAGTTAAAGTGTCTGACTATTGGTTTGGGCTCAGGTCATTATCTTGGAGTCATAGGATCGAGCCCCCATGTTGGGTTCCATGCTCAGCAGGGAGTCTGCGCTCTCTCTCTCTCTCTCTCTACCCCCCTCTCCCTCTCTCTCTCTCTCCCCCTGCCCCTCCCCACTGTGGGCTCCCTCTTTCTCTCTCTCTCTCTCTAAAAGGAAATAAATAAGTCTTAAAAAAAAAAAAAAGCAAATGTGGTAGTGTGATAAAATGTTACCATTTGAGGCATCAGGGTAAGGGATCCAGGGAATTTCTTTGTACTGTTTTTACAGTTTAAGTGGAGAGAATTATTTCAAATTAAAAAGTTACAAAGTTACAAATTTTTGCAAAGGATTACATTTTGTGATCTTTTAGCTTACCTCAATTTTGTGTTTCATCTTAGAGGTTCACATAAGTTTGTCTATTAAAGACTATCATACTGAATAAAAAATCTAAAAATAGAGATTTAAAATTATATCATAAAATTTAAACATCTGGCATCGAGAAAGAGCATTGGACATGCAGCTTTATTCAGGAGGACATTCAGAAAATTTAAAATATGAAGCACTGCTCCATGGCATTTTGTCAAATATTTTCACAGCTGTAATAAGATTTGTATAATAATGAGAAGAAAGTGATTTGCTTTACATGTATTTTAACATAAGCTGTGCTGTTTGTTAAGAGCATTATGAAAGAAATTTTCTGACAATGTCAAGAATAATTAGATTAGGTCATATTTGAATGGGTAACTTCAAATTCCTTTGGGCTTTGCCAACTGTGGGCTGCCATCTACCTGGCAACTCTCTGGGATAAAAATATCCAGGAAATCATTAAGAACTTGACCATGGATGGTGGAGGCTTCAGTACGATTTGAGGCATTTACTTGTTCTTTTCAGAACTAAGCTTTCTATATTGGTAGAACCTCTATGAGTATGTCAGAATAATGAATCAATTAGTCTGAAGTTAAACCGTGTTAATGACCAGAAAAGTATCCCATGAAGAACAATCATGAAAGAAATAAGATTTTTTTCTGATGTGATCCTGAAGACATCCACAAAGGTGAACACATCTCCTCTCCCAAATCTTGGTTACCTTGGGTCTCTGCACAGAAACTAATGAATTTGAGAATAAAAAGCTCATCTTTTCAACTTGCATGCACTAAAAAATACAGTGGCATAGTTACATCCTAACCTGAAACGAATTAGGATTTTTGCTTGATGATTGTGATTTTCAGTATATATTTCTTAAAATGAGACCAGAAGAATATTACTTTGTTACTTTCTTATACTACAATGCTCACTTTTAAATCAGCAGTATGCTTTACTTCTTTAAAAAAAATTTTTTTTTTGAAAATGGATTTAACCTGCACGTGTGGGAGACATTTGACTCAAATGAATAATCTGAAGGTCCCAAATCATCCGCTTGCACTAAATTTTCCTTTCCTGAACACCTGCTTGCCCACATAATCACTCTTTTCCAACAAGTGAAGGCCTTCTTCAAGATACAGTTATGTTGAGAGAAGTTAGCTAAGCCATTTTCGGCACTTAATGCCACTGTTCTATTTACAATGATAGATCAATGAAACAGTAACCTGATACATTTGGAGAATGTTTTACAAAAGACATGCAGGTCAGTAGCTTAGGGAATACCCTGCGTGAAGAGCGCTACCAGCAGGGCATATTTAGGCAGGTAATGCTCTGAGGACCCTGCATATTTAAACCACGGCTCTGAGGTCCAGGCAAGCTGCAGGTCCCTAGGTACAGATCCTGCTAGGATGAGATGCTGATGAGTTCTGTTCGTTTGCTTGTTTTTATTGCAATAACCCGCCTGCATGTCTTAGTGACTCCCAACAGCACACGTTTATTCCGATCCACAGCACAGGTCAGTCGAGGGCTGGGTTGGCTCTGCCCTGTGTGTTTTTGGCTTCTGGAAGGCAAACTTCAGGAGCTGCACACATGTAACTCAGGCTCCCGTGAGTGCCAGTCACAGACATTATGGCAGGATGCACATGAGTGAGGAGGTACAGAAGCATAGTGCACATTTTATATATTTACAGTCCACACAAGCCATGGGCTTGCGAGGTTGCAGCTCTCCCTTCAGAGTGAGGATTCAGTCATTCTCATCATTATTCTTTTGTCACCGTGGGCGTTGTTGAACTTGATCAGAGCCCTGTGGTCCCAGAAAGCCGCCATGATTATGAAATCTCCCCCCACCTTGTGTTTTCCCTGCTCAGCCCCTTTCTTCCTCTCCTTCCTCGGGATTCCCATCAGACTTCTCCTGGAGGACTCTCTTGTTGACCGGCCTCTATAAAACCCAGGCTCCTTCCTTTTCTTTCATATATTCTTCATTAATGAATGTTCCCTCTCCTGCATTAGCCTGAATAAAATCCCGTCTGTACTTTTTGGCTCTTACATCACAAATGTTCACAAATGGCAGGACAAGCCCAAAACATTTCACGTTGATTTTCCTTTAATCACCTTTGTCGTGGAGAGTATTTGGCTGAAACCAATCTTCACAGATTTAGGTAAATGGAAATTACAGACCTATCTAATGGTAGATTTCCTCATTTTTCTGCTTCTTCCTAGAATTAATCCTTTCCATGACCCCTGTCGGATTTCTGCCGCCTGGTTCTCACCCATCTCTCTAGCCCCATGTCTCGCTGGAGCAAGAGATGCTGTGTTGCCCAAACACTGCTCACTTAAGCCTTTTCAAATCACACTGCTCTAGATTTGTTGCAATATTTGTTTTTTTCCCCAATCATAAAATGCATCAAAACTTTGCCTTTCTGAAAAACAAAATACCTATTGGTGTAAAAACTTAATATATATATTTTAAGATTTTTATTATGGTCTGAATATATGAGCTAACACGCTTTCTACCCATGCCTGATCCTTTTCTGTTTGTGTCTTAATATTTCTTTTAACTACCCCTCATGACAGTGTTGCCGATGGTAACCTCCTTTGTGTGAGAGCAAGATTTGTTCAGTCTTTAAGGACCACGGTTCTGACACAGTATTAAGTCGGACATGGTATCTGGGGGGAAGAAAAGGTTTCTTAGCTTGTAGGGCTTTTCTCAAACTCCTAATTAATTGTTAGCTCAGATTTCTTGTTACATGCTTCCTACGGTGATCTGTACTGGGGGAGCTCTGAAGAGCTGTCGCTAACTGCCTGGGACACCTCACCAGAGCAGTGAGAAAAGGAGCAAAGGTGGTATTCAAATGTCACTCAGAATGAAGGCTTTTGTCTGCATTTCTAGGCTTTTGCTGCCCTGCAGTAAGACTTTAAAAATTACCTTCCAGATGATGAAAGTTGTTTCAGAGTAAGAACCGGAAGTTTTCAGTGACTCTGGATATGGATTAAGAATAAAAACTTAGAGCCTGACTGACCTGCTCACATGAGAGCCAGCAGAGAGAGGGCTGTTGGGTAGCCCAGCAGGCCAGTGGCTGGGCCTCTCCATGGTTGAACTACTTAAATGAGAATTACCTTGCTGTCACTGGCAGGTAAGCACCTAGGTAAACAAAGAAGGGTGATTAATTATTGTGAATGTGGACTTGGAAGCACCTGAAGCCAGTGGTGAAGAGACGGAGTGTCCTTCTGATGGTCACCAGGGCCAAAAGCAGAAATTAAGCCACGGGAAGGGATTGTGGATCTTCGGCCACCTCCAACAGAATGAACATTGGAGGTGACTTGCCTCTTCATTTACAGGGATAAAGATTATTCTGCAAATACCAATCACGTGTGTGTTTTCTTTTCTTTTTTTTTTTTAAGATTATTTATTTGAGAGAGAGAGAGAACGAGTGAGCAGTGGGGAGGGACAGGGGGAGGAGAAGCAGACTCCCTACTGAGCAGGGAGCCCGGTGCGGGGCTTGATCCCAGGACCCTGAAATCATGACCTGAGCATTTGGATTACCAGCTTCTTAACACAGAAGCTGGGGTTCCAAGAAACTGAGGGAATCAGTCAAGAATAATTGAGTCTTTAATTTGACCTTTTGAGGAAGTCCTTATTTCCACAAATACTATGAATAAAGATGAGATTTCTTTATTGCATTAAAATTTATAGAAGTATGCAAACAACAAGATGCTGTGTGTTTAAACTACTCTTGAGAAATTGAACTCCACGGTACTTCAAAGAAGTCATAACGTCAAGCTGGACAGTGCAAGTACTGACCAAAAAAAAAAAAAAAAAAAATAAGGAAACAGGTGAATCTGATTAAATAGAGAACCTCTCTTACTAAACTTTCTACCTCAAAATTTTAGATCTGGGAAGTACACTGCTAGTTTCCTAATATTTAGAATGTTATGAGGAATTAGGAGTCCATATAAGCACATTATCTCACATGTTACAATAAAGCAGCTTTTCTACCATAGATTATCAGTTTTCCCTAAACTGATATTTCTATGCCATATTTATTACTTATACTATATATGTATATATTGTGTATTTGTGTATATATATATATTTTTCTATACCATGTAATTTTTTTTCTTCAATCTCAGAATGGAGTTCCATAATGGGTTTCAGTTGTGATTGAACTTTATACAGAATTTGCTTTAAATTCACTTGTGGCCTTAAAATGATCCTAAGTCTTCTAGTGTCTAATTGATTCCAATTGAAGTTCAAGTTATTAGAAAGAAGAGAGAGGATTTGAACTTCTGAGGGATCATGAGAAACATCACAAATGTTGGAGCAACTGCATTTGGTATCAAGAATATGTAGTAAAGGACATGGGAGGAGTGTTTACTTAGTGTTTACTATGTACCAGATTTTCTATCAACCACTTTTCATAAATTGTCTTGCTCTGATACTATTTTGTGGGGCATGATATTCTCATGTTACATTATCCTGAAAGCGGTCAAATGATTTTATTGGCATTATAGATTTATCACCAGTAGACGACTGAAGTTGCTCACTGGAAGAGGCAACTTTTTTTAGGAGCAAAACAAAAAGTTATTTGTCACTTTTGAAAATCTCCTGTGGTGTAAAATCAAAATTATTGGGTATCTTTGTTTAGTTTTATTGTTGTTGTTGTTGTTGTTGTTTTAGATGGGGTGTGGGGTGTGGAGTAGCAGGGAGAGAATCTTAAGCAGGCTCTATGTCAGCATTGAGTCTGACGTGGGGCTCGATCTCAGGACCCTGAGATTATGACCTGAGCTGAAATTAAGAGTCGATGCTTAAATGACTGAGCCACCCAGGTGCCCCTGTTGTTGCTGTTTTTAATGTCTTTTGGGTGTGGTGATGAGCCGTAGGGGAACATTGTTATCCCCCAAATGTCTTACTGTATTCAGATTTGAAATATCTTTTCTTGTAGTATTTTTATACTTTCTATCTACATTACTGCTCTGTGGATCCAGTTAACATATTCAGTATGATTTTATTTTTATCATCATAATTTTCCCAATTTGTAGAAAGTTTCAATAATTGAGTGTCCCTGCATCTATTTAATTGCAATTCAAACATATTTTGGATATGATATCAGGTGTTTATCTCTTCCATAAAGCAGAAGCTCGATACATGTATGGGCATTGCCACTGCTCCAAAGTCACGAGGCACCTAAATCATTCAAACCTTCAAACTGGCTTCTGGTTTTCTCATACCCCACAGTTCCTAAGACTTGTGTATTTCCCAATTCAACTCCTTCCCTTCCCTCTTGTCCAAGTCACCAACCTTTCCCCAGCAAGGCGGCTGGTGGGCTCTTCCTTTTGCAGTAAGTTATATGTCATCCTTGGCTCCCTACCACCCCACCCCAGTCACTTGTACACACTGTATGTGGAATCTCATTTTAAAAAATTTTGTAGCCTGGCGGCATAGAGTGGGGACGATCGGTATGGCTACATGGGTTCAAATTCCTGTTCTGTCACTCATTATCTGGGAATCATGGGGGACTTTGTTAGCCTCCTAGTGTTTCTTCATCTGAGGAGAAAATTAGTACCGACCTTATTTATTTGTTTTGAGGATTAAATCAGTTCACTCATGGGACAATCTAGAGCAAATTAATACCCAATGAATTTTACTCTTTAATCATAGATACACTCATATTCTAGGCATGGGAAGAAGGGTCATCTCTGTGCTGAGATGTTCTGACAATCTTTCTGTGTCCCAACCTCTTCCCAATCTCTGAACACTGTGCAGTGTTCAGAGCCACCATTCCTGAACCTCTCCTCCATGTCAAAATCTTCTATAAAACCTTGAATTGCCAATTTCTCCTGCAAACTAAATCCGTAAGAGCCCTCCAAGAGCTGTGTACCTTGCCAAAATATGTTTTGAATTTTCTTTCTCACTAGTGATCTCTCTCTGTTTTCTTGATTTTTCTGGTTTTATATATTTTTTTTTCAGTAAGTTCGGAGAGATCTTAGTAGGGATAGGAAAAAGGCATAATTAATGCTGGAAGGCCAAGCATTTACTATTGTTAGTTTGAAGTTTTTTTTACAAGTATGTGCTAAGTTGTATCACATTGTTTTAATTTGCACTTCTAAGATTCTAAGACTTCTAAGATTGGTAGAAAGTTGAATATTTCATATAATGCATATTAATATATGCATTTATATAAAGAGTATATATTAGTATACTCTTGTTAGTATATGTTAGTATATTCTTGTTATTTGTTCAGATGCATTGTCTGATTACCTTTTAGGGTTCTGACACTATCATAAACCTGAATATATGAACCTTCATATTATTTCAATTTTGTTCCCAACACCTTCTTCCTGAATATGTGATTCAAATTTGCAGGAAGAGATGAGGATGGCCAGCTAAAAAAATATCATCTGCTATGCCTACATGAATAATGCAAATGAGTACAATTTCTATTTTGTCCTTTATCTTTTTTCTGATCTTCCACCTGAACTACCAGAATTTCAGTGTTCATGGATCCTGGTAGATTTCCTCTTGTTCTTAGTGTTGTTTTATATATACTTCCACTCTATATATCCATTACGAAAATATAACTACTGCATTAATTCAGGATGGTTGTAATATTTCTTACACAAATTAATTTACAATAATGTGTTCATTATGGTAATGCATATATTTTTATTTGATCAAAGACACTAAAATTTTAAGTTGAATGAATGATTAATGCTGGGTATCCTAAACAGGATCTCATGGTGTTGGTGTAATATTTGTATGTGTAACTGGATGGCAGTGTTATATCTCTTCTCTTCTGCTCAAACCACAGATCCTGGACTCAGATGATCTCACATACTCATTAATTGTTCTATACTGGGTGAAATATATTTCTTTTCTGTGCTTTAGCTTCTTTATCTCTAAAATAGAGGTCACAATACTACCGACTGCATAGAGTATTTATTGATATTAAAATGAGCTAATGTTCATAAAGCCTTTAAAGAGGTCTTAGCAGAGAGTAAAGCTATACAAGTAATACCTGTTATTAATATCATATTGCCTACTGATTTTTAAAAACATTAAAGCTATTGAATTCTGCCCTTTAAAATATTTTCTAACTGCAGTTAGAATTCCAGGTCTCAATATTTGAACATGCAGATGCTAAATCACTTCCAGTGGAGTTTGTCTTCAGCTTTCTCTCTTCCAAGAGGTACTGAGCAGATGATTAGAGATATTTAAATGTTTATTAAGCATTGGAAACTAGAAAAAAGCATGAAAACACACGAAGTATTTGGACTGCCAATGGTATTTGTTTTTCCTGTTAAAAGGACTTTTTCAGTAAATATGAGATCTCAGTAACCATAAATCATCAGCAATGATTTATGGCAAATGAATTTTAGCCTAACCACCAAAATCAGAGTTTGTATTTCCAAGAAGACAGATAAAAGGAGTTATAAAATTATATTCTAAGCAACATCTATTCTCCTCTACAATAGTACGACCATGGAATGAAGGAACAGGTTCTTACTCATCCCCAAGACAGCGAGAACTGATTATTTTTACGTTCATTTGGCATTGAGGAAATAGTTTGTATAAGCCAGCAAGTTCTCTTTCTCTCTTGCAGTTTACTTTTCAGAACACAGTAATACAATAAGCATATACGTGAATTTTAAAATTAAGATAGGAAAAAATTTTAAAAATTAAAAAGATAAAGTAACGTGATAATGACTGGACAATTTCTTTATACTGGAAGGTCAGAAACTCTCCCCTAAAGATGTCATTTAAACTGATGCCTGAAATATACTAGAGTCAGATTTTACATTTGAAAGCTTTGTTCTCCATGAAGTCAATTAGGGAATAATTGGGAGACTGTCTTTTTGAATCCCTGCGTTTTTTCTTTATTTTTTTTTTTAAGATTTTATTTATTTATTTGAGAGAGAGAGAATGAGAGATAGAGAGCATGAGAAGGGGGGAGGGTCAGAGGGAGAAGCAGACTCCCCGCTGAGCAGGGAGCCCGATGGGGGACTCGATCCCGGGACTCTAGGATCATGACCTGAGCCGAAGGCAATCGCTTAACCATCTGAGCCACCCAGGCGCCCGCGTTTTTTCTTAGGGACAATAAATAAGTAGATTTAGTTAGTTAAAAATCATTTGTTTTCAACTGTATTCATTATGAATCTGATTGGCATAAATAGATTTTTTTTTTTTTTCTCGAAGAGTAAATCCACACAAGACACAAACCATGGGGAAAAAAAAAATAGACCCAGAGCTCAATATTTTCCTGCCCCTTGTTTGGTCTTGGGTTTTTCTCACCTACCAGTTTTTCATTCCTATTCCACACATGTTAAGAGTCCTGGAGTTCAGCAAGCTACATTCTAAAGAGGTTTATATCTACAGAGATTTTAAAGTCAAAGCAGGAGTGAGATAAAAGGATAGAATTGTACAGTAATGGCGGCCAAACCTGACTGTGTATTCAAGTCACCTTGGACATTTTTATAAATTTTTGATGCCCATGCTGCACTTTAGCTGATTAAGTTAAATTTGGGGGGTAGTTTCCAGGCTCCAGGTTTCAATGGTTTATTAGGTGATTCTAGTATCTAGCTAGCACTGACAGCCATTTTGTAGTCTAGAAGGTTCCATGGTAAAAGTTTTAGTTTATATATTCGTTTTTTTATTATGTTAATCACCATACATTACATCATTAGTTTTTGATATAGTGTTCCATGATTCATTGTTTGCATATAACACCCAGTGCTCCATGCAGAACTTCTCCCCTTAATACCCATCACCAGGCTAACCCATCCTCCCATGCCCCCGCCCCCAGAACCCTCAGTTTGTTTTTCAGACTCCAAGGTCTCTCATGGTTCGTCTCCCCCTCCGATGCCCCCTCTTCATTCTTCCTCTCCTACTATCTTCTTCTTTTTTTTTTTTAAATATATAATGTATTATTTGCTTCAGAGGTACAGATCTGTGATTCAACAGTCTTGCACACTTCACAGTGCTCACCATAGCGCATACCCTCCCCAGTGTCTATCACCCAGCCACCCCATCCCTCCCACACCACACCACTCCAGCAACGCTCAGTTTGTTTCCTGAGATTAAGAGTTCCTCATATCAGTGAGGTCATATGGTACATGTCTTTCTCTGATTGCTTTATTTCGCTCAGCATAATACCCTCCCGTTCTATCCGCATCATTGCAAATGGCAAGATTTCATTCTTTTTGAGGGCTGCATACTATTCCATTATATAAATATACACACAGCACATTTTCTTTATCCATTCATCTGTTGTTGGACATCTTGGTTCTTTCCACAATTTGGCTATTGTGGACATTGCTGCTATAAACATCGGGGTACATGTACCCTTTTGGATCCCTACATTTGTATCTTTGGGGTAAATACCCAGTAGTGCAATTGCTGGGTCATATGGTAGCTCTATTTTCAACTGTTTGAGGAGCCTCCATACTGTTTTCCAGAGTGGTTGCACCAGCTTGCATTCCCACCAGCAGTGTAGGAGGGTTCCCCTTTCTCCACATCCCCGCCAACGTCTGTCATTTCCTGACTTGTTAATTTTAGCCATTCTGACTGGTGTGAGGTGATATCCCATTGAGGTTTTGATTTGGATTTCCCTGATGCCGAGCGATGTTGAGCACCTTTTCATGTGTCTGTTGGCCATTTGGATGTCTTCTTTGGAAAAAATCTCTGTTCATATCTTCTGCCCATTTCTGGATTTGATCATTTGCTCTTTGGGTGTTGAGTTTAAGAAGTTCTTTACAGATTTTGGATACTAGCCCTTTATCTGATATGTCATTTGCAAATATCTTCTCCCATTCTGTCGGTTGTCTTTTGGTTTTGTTGACTGTTTGCTTTGCTGTGCAAAAGCTTTTTATCTTGATGAAATCCCAATAGTTCATTTTTGCCCTGGCTTCCCTTGCCTTTGGCGATGTTTCTAGGAAGAAGTTGCTGCAGCTGAGGTCGAAGAGGTTGCTGCCTGTGTTCTCCTTTAGGATGTTGATGGACTCCTGTCTCACATTGAGGTCTTTCAACCATTTGGAGTCTATTTTTGTGTGTGGTGCAAGGAAATGGTCCAGTTTCATTCTTCTGCATGTGGCTGTCTAATTTTCCCAACACCATTTGTTGAAGAGACTGTCTTTTTTCCATTGGACATTCTTTCCTGCTTTGTTGAAGGTTAGTTGACCATAGAGTTGAGGGTCCATTTCTGGGCTCTCTATTCTGTTCCATTGATCTATGTATTTTTGTGCCAGTACCATACTGTCTTGATGATGACAGCTTTGTAATAGAGCTTGAAGTCTGGAATTGTGATGCCGCCAGATTTGCTTTTCTTTTTCAACATTCCTCTGGCTATTCGAGGTCTTTTCTGGTTCCATACAAATTTTAGGATTATTTGTTCCATTTCTTTGAAAAAAGTGGATGGTATTTTGATAGGGATTGCATTGAATGTGTAGATTGCTCTAGGTAGCACTGACATCTTCACAATATTTGTTCTTCCAATCCATGACCATGGAACGTTTTTCCATTTCTTTGTGTCTTCAATTTCTTTCATGAGTATTTTATAGTTTTCTGTGTACAGATCCTTTGCCTCTGTGGTTAGATTTATTCCTAGGTATCTTATGGTTTTGGGTGCAATTGTAAATGGGATCGATTCCTTAATTTCTCTTTCTTCTGTCTTGTTGGTGTATAGGAATGCCACTGATTTCTGTGCATTGATTTTATATTCTGCCACTTGACTGAATTTCTGTATGAGTTCTAGCAGTTTTGGGTTGGAGTCCTTTGGGTTTTCCACACAAAGTATCATATCATCTGCAAACAGTGAGAATTTGACTTCCTCTTTGCTGATTCAGATGCCTTTGATTTCTTTTTGTTGTCTGATTGCTGTGACTAGGACTTCTAATACTGTGTTGAATAGCAGTGGTAATAGTAGACATCCTTGCCATGTTCCTGACCTTAGAGGGAAAGCTCTCAGTTTTTCCCCATTGAGAAGTATATTCATTGTGGGTTTTTCATACATGGCTTTTATGATATTGAGGTATGTGCCCTCTATTCCTATACTCTGAAGAGTTTTGATCAAGAAAGGGTGCTGTACTTTCTCTGCATCTATTGAGAGGGTCATGTGGTTCTTGTTCTTTCTTTAATGTATTGTATCACATTGATTGATTTGCGGATGTTGAACCAAACTTGCAGCCCAGGGATAAATCCCACTTGGTTGTGGTGAATAATCCTTTTAATGTACTGTTGGATCCTATTGGCTAGTATTTTGGTGAGAGTTTTTGCATCCATGTTCATCAAGGATATTGGTCTGTAGTTCTCCTTTTTGATGGGGTCTTTGTCTGGTTTTGGGATCATGGTAATGGTGGCCTCATAAAATGAGTTTGGAAGTTTTCCTTCCATTTCTATTTTTTGGAACACTTTCAGGAGAATAGGTATTAATTCTTCTTGAAATGTTTGGTAGAATTCCCCTGGGAAGCCATCTGGCCCTGGGCTTTTGTTTTTTGGGAGATTTTTGATGACTGCTTCAATTTCCTTAGTGGTTATAGGTCTGTTCAGGTTTTCTATTTCTTCCTGGTTCAGTTTCGGTAGTTGATACATCTCTAGGAATGCATCCATTTCTTCCAGGTTATCTAATTTGTCGGCATATAGTTGCTCATGGTATGTTCTTATAATTGTTTGTATGTCTTTGGTGTTGGTTATGATCTCTTGTTTCATTCAAGATTTTGTTGATTTGGGTCCTTTTTCTTTTCTTTTTGATAAGTCTGGCCAGGGGTTTATCAATTTTGTTCACTCTTTCAAAGAACCGGCTCCTTGTTTCATTGATCTGTTCTGTTCTTTTGGTTTCTATTTCATTGATTTCTGCCCTGATCTTTATTATTTCTCTTCTCCTGCTGGGTTTAGGCTTTATTTGCTGTTCCCTCTCCAGCTCCTTAGGTGTAGGGTTAGGTTGTGTATTTGAGACCTTTCTTGTTTCTTGAGAAAGGCTTGTGTTGCTATATACTTTCCTCTCAGGACTGCCTTTGCTGCATCCCAAAGATTTTCAACAGTTGTGCTTTCATTTTCATTTTTTTCCATGAATTTTTTTACTTCTTCTTTAATTTCCTGGTTGACCCATTCATTCTTTAGTAGGATGCTCTTTAGCCTCCATGTATTTGAGTTCTTTCTGATTTTCCTCTTATGACTGAGTTCTAGTTTCAAAGCATTGTGGTCTGAAAATATGCAGGGAAGGATCCCAGTCTTTTGGTACCGGTTGAGACCTGATTTGTGACCTAGGATGTGATCTATTCTGGAGAATGTTCCATGGGCATTAGAGAAGAATGTGTATTCTGTTGCTTTCGGATGGAATGTTCTGAATATATCTGTGGAGTCCATTTGGTCCAGAGTGTCATTTAAAGTCTTTATTTCCTGGGCGCCTGGGTGGCTCAGTTGGTTAAGCGACTGCCTTCGGCTCAGGTCATGATCCTGGAGTCCCAGGATCGAGTCCCGCATCGGGCTCCCTGCTCGGCAGGGAGTCTGCTTCTCCCTCTGACCCTCCCCCCTCTCATGTGCTCTCTCTCTCTCATTCTTTCTCTCAAATAAATAAATAAATCTTAAAAAAAAATAAAGTCTTTATTTCCTTGTTGATCTTTTGCTTAGATGATCTGTCCTATTCAGTGAGGGGGGTGTTAAAGTCCCCCACTATTATTGTATTGTTGTCGATGTGTTTCTTTGCTTTTGTTATTAATTGCCTTATATAATTGGCTGCTCTTCTGTTAGGGTCATAGCTATTTACAATTGTTAGATCTTCTTGTTGGATAGACCCTTTAAGTAGGATATAGTGTCCTTCCTTATCTCTTATTACAGTCTTTGTTCTAAAATCTACTTTGTCTGATATAAGGATTGCCACCCCAGCTTTCTTTTGGTGTCCATTAGCATGGTAAATGGTTTTCCACCCCCTCACTTTCAATCTGGGGGTGTCTTTGGGTCTAAAATGAGTCTCTTGCAGACAGCATATCGATGGGTCTTTTTTTTAATCCAATCTGATAGGCTGTGTTTTTTGATTGGGGCATTTAGCCCATTTACATTCAGGTTAATTATTGAAAGATATGAATTTAGTGCCATTGTATTGCGTGTAAGGTGACTGTGACTGTATATTGTCTGTGTTCCTTTCTGATCTATGCTGCTTTTAGGCTCTCTCTTTGCTTAGAGGACCCCTTTCAATATTTCTTGGAGGGCTGGTTTCGTGTTTGCAAATTCCTTTAGTTTTTGTTTGTCCTGGAATCTTTTTATCTCTCCTTCTATTTTCAATGATTGCCTAGCTGGATATAGTATTCTTTGCTGCATATTTTTCTCATTTACTGCTCTGAAGATATCATGCCAGTCCTTTCGGGCCTGCCAGGTCTCTGGATAGGTCTGTTGCCCATCTAATGTTTCTACCATTGTAGGTTACATATCTTTTCTCCCGAGCTGCTTTCAGGATTTTCTCTTTGTCTCTGAGACTCGTATGTTTTACTATTAGATGTCAGGGTGTTGACCTACGTTTATTGATTTTGAGAGGGGTTCTCTGTGCCTCCTGGATTTTGATGCCTGTTTCCTTCCCCACATTAGGAAGTTCTCTGCTATAATTTGCTCCAGTATACCTTCTGCCTCTCTCTCTCTCTCTTCTTCTTCTGGGATCCCGATTATTCTAATGTTGTTTTGTCTTATCGTATCACTTATCTCTCGAATTCTGCCCTCATGATCCAGTAGTTGTTTATCTCTCTTTTTCTCAGCTTCCTTATTTTCCATCATTTGGTCTTCTCTATCACTACTTCTCTCTTCTGCCTCATTTATCCTAGCAGTTAGAGCCCCCATTTTTGATTGCACCTCATTAATAGCCTTTTTGATTTCGACTTGGTTGGATTTTAGTTCTTTTATTTTCCAGAAAGGTTTTCTTTAATAACTTCCGTGTTTTTTTCCAAGCCCAGCTAGTATCTTTAAAATCATCATTCTGAACTCTAGTTCTGACATCGTACTAATGTCTGTATTGATTAGGTCCCTGGCATTCGCTACTGCCTCTTGTTCTTTTTGTTGAGGTGATTTTTTTCCATCTTGTCATTTTGTCCAGAGGAGAATAGATGAATGAGAGAACAAAATGCTAACAGGGTAACAACGTCCCCAGAAAATATACTCTAAATAAACCAGAAAAGACCTGAAACTGGGGCAAAAGAAAGACAAAAGAAAAAGAAAAAGATAAAAACACACAAAAACAGAACAAAACAAAAAAAAAACGGAATATGATCAGATATGATCAGGCTGGTGCATAGATCAGTGCCACACACTAGATTTTGGGTGTATTTTGGTCTGTTAAAAGAAAGTACCTCCCAAAATTTTAAAGAAAAAAACTTATATATGTACAAAAATAAGGGTTAATACGATGAAGCAATGGAATATGACTATAAAGATGAAAATTATAAAAAATTTTATAAAAGGAATTGATAAGAAGTTGTTTGGAATAAGAAGGAATTTTAAAAAAAAGGGAGAGAGTGTGGTCAGGCAGGAGACTAGAAGAACGCCATACACTAGAGATTTAGGGTATATTTTTATCTGTTAGAAGAAACTGTATCTCAAAATTTTAAAGAGATAACAACATATATATATATATATATATATATATATATATATATGCCAAAAATAAGGGTAACTACTATAAAGGGATAGACTATGACTCTAAAAATGAAAAATAAAAATGGTTTTTTAAAAAAAGATTGATCAGATGTTGGTTGAAAAAGGGAAAAAGAAAAATTCAAAAAAAAAGTTAAAAAAATTAACTTTGAAAGACTAAAGAATCATGGGAAAAAAACCTATGAATTCTATGTGCAGTATTCCCCTAGCGCTGGAATTCTGCCGTTCTCATTGATCAGTAAACTTGGTCTTGGCCGCCTGTTCTTGCTGACCTTCTGGGGTAGGGGCTTGTTGCCATGGTTCCCAAATGTCTTTGCCGAGGCGGAATTGCCCCGCCCTTTTCGGTCCGGGCTAAGCAAGCTGCTCGGGTTTGCTCTCAGGAGCTTTTGTTCCCTGTAAGCTTTCCGCACCCCTGTGGAGGATGAGAGTGAAAATGGCGGCCTCCCAATCTCCGCCTGGAAGAACCGAGAACTTGGGGTCCTGCTCCTCAGTGTGCCCCCAGAGAAAAGCAGTCAGTCACTCCCGTGTCCCTGGTCTCCAGCCGCACTCCGCGCTCACCCGGCCTGTGACGGAGCGTTTCTATCTCTGGCACCCGACCCCGTGTGAAGTCTCCAAACCCAGCAGATCCCTGCGGTGCGCTCCCGCGCCGCTCCTCCCGGGGGAGGAAGGGGAGTCTCCCCGGATCTGCCGCTTGTTGGGTCCCTGCTGGAGGAGCAGTGGCCTGACTGGGCTGCGGATCACAGTTTATGGCCACCCCGAGCTGAGAGCCCGCGCCTCGGCTCCGTCTCTGCAGCCGCCTTCCCCGCTCCGATCCCTGGGAGTTCTGCCGCACTCAGGCACCCCCGGTCTTTCTGTGACCCCGAGGGTCCTGAGACCACACTGTCCCGCGAGGGTTCCACCCCCCGCTTAGCCACTGGAGCTACGTCCCTCAGCGGAGCCGGCTTCTAAAAGGTCCGACTTTGTGCTCCACAGCTCTAACACTTGCCAGAAGTGGCCGACAGAGGCCCCCTTCTCCGCCGTCTCTCCTCCCAAATATCGTTTCGGATTCACTTCTCCGCACATCCTACCTTCCAGTAAGTGGTCGCTTCTCTGTTCAGAGAGTTGCTGCTATTCTTTTCTTCAATCTCCTGTTGAGTTCGTAGGTGTTCGGAATGGTTTGATCCCTATCCAGCTGAATTCCTGAGACCAGACGAAATCCAGGTCTCCTACTCCTCTGCCATCTTGCTCCGCCCTCCAGTTTATATATTCTTTTTTTTAAATAATTTTTATTGTTATGTTAATCACCATACATTACATCATTAGTTTTTGATGTAGTGCTCCATGATTCATTGTTTGTGCATAACACCCAGTGCTCCACGCAGAATGTGCCCTCTTTAATACCCATCACCAGGCTAACACATCCCCCCCACCCCCCTCCCCTCTAGAACGCTCAGTTTGTTTTTCAGAGTCCATCCTCTCTAATGGTCCGTCTCCCCCTCCGACTTACTCCCCTTCATTCTTCCCCTCCTGCTATCTTCTTCTTTTTTTTTTCTTAACATATATTGCATTATTTGTTTTAGAAGTACAGATCCGTGATTCATCAGTCTTGTCGGTTTATATATTCTTAATTCCTTTGAATACCCCTTTCCGTGTAGAAAGTCAGAACATCACAGCAAACTTGATCAGTACCACTGACATATGTATCTTACGTATCTAGAAGATGATTTTAAAACACAAACATATGGACACAATCCAAATGGCCATTAACTGGTAAATGGATAAACAAAGTATGTTTTATCTATATAATGGAATGTTATTTGTCAATCAACAGAATGATATGATGATGTATGCTATACATACATGAATTTTGAACATACTATGTGAAGTAAAAGAAACCAATAACCAAAACCTGCATATTGTATAAATTGTATTTATACTAAATGTCCAGAAAAGGCAAATACATAGAATCAATACTAGATTGTGGTTGCCTGGGTCTGGATATGGGAATGGGGGCTGGCTAGCAATAAGCATGAATGATTGTTTTGGGTTAATGGACATGTTCTAAAAATGGATTTTATGACACTTGCACAACTCTATAAATTTACTAATGGTCATTGAATTGCATATTTCATTTAGGCATATTTTGTGCATCTAAACTATACCTTTGATACAGCTGTTAAAAAAAGAAGATTAATGTTTTTCTTTCATTTCCAGAGATCTTTATTACATTAATATAATTTTAAATAATATTTTCGGGGATGTAAAGGATGACTCTGTTGTAAAAGATAAATATTTTCGATAACAGATTTTTTTATATTTCTGTTTGAAGATAGTTTTTATAATATTTTTTATTTATATTTTGCTCATTTTAAACAAATATAAAAGTAGGACTATAAAAATTGGAAAACAGGGGTAACATTATCAATAAGCAGATTTTAAAATTCCATGATCATTATAAAGTGCTACTATCAACTGTGATGAAAAGGAAATAAGAATAAGGCAGCTACTTTTTCAATTGTAATAACATGACTAAAGTCACAGATTAAAATACTGTTTTTTTAATATATGTTAATTTTCCAATTTTGAGGTTATAGGATGGGTATTCTAAATTTATATTTACATTGTGGAATATGGATTCATGGGTTCAGTATACTACTAATTATTCAAACACCAAAGAATAAAACCAGCTCTGGAAGCAGTAAGACAGTATCTACAGATTAGATTATTTTGCTAATTTGTCATCCATTTAATTTGCATTAGTTCCAAAGATGTTTGCAAGATCTATCCAAGTTTTCCTGGGTACAGTTAGAGTTAATGTAGGTAACAATGAGAGTGAGCCAATTATATGCTCTGAAAGGGCAGAAATATAAAAGAATCTGTCATAAAAATGTGATGTAACTATTGTGGTTGAATTAAAATAATAGTTGCCCTGGTATAAATCACTCTCCTATAGGATAATATAGACATCCTGCACATTGAAAACCAGTGCTATTCTGCATCCTTGGCTGAATTAAATTCAGAGCTGAGGGAGAAGCTGTGGACTTTGGCTAAAGAATAAAATGTGAGTTCTTTTTTTTTTTTTTTAAAGATTTTATTTATTTATTTGACAGAGAGAGAGAGAGCACAAGTAGGCAGAACAGCAGGGAGAGGGAGAGGAAGAAGCATGCTCTCCACTGAGCAGGGAGCCTGACGTGAGGCTCGATTCCAGGACCCTGGGATCATGACCTGAGCCGAAGGCAGCTGCTTAACCAACTGAGCCACCCAGGTGCCCCTAAAATGTGAGTTCTTTAACAGAGGGGATGATCAGAGATAAGCTAGTCTTTGAGAGGGAAATTGTCAAATATTATGTGAAGGAAATTGTTCATGATACTTCCTGAGGCTAAATTTTCTGGGTAATATACATTTAAATGTCACTTAGAGCAAATATTTAATGACTAGGAAGTTGACAAAGACATTACATCTATGAGAGTTTGCACTTTCATCATTTCAGAGAAGACTGTGTTTACTTGGAAACTTAGGGAAATAATGAGTTTAAACAGTGCATTTAATATGCTGCTAGAGTAGGATTATTGGAGAAAAGGTATGATTTGTCTAATTATGGACCTCAAATGCAAGATGATATATTTCTTGTGCAAATGTTCCTTTTCTTCTTTGTATTTGAATTATCTGATTTAAGAATAACTGTTAGTAAAAAACTGTTTCTGCAAAGGTTTGTAATTCTTCTACTTCAATAGTTAATTCGGGCTCTTTTAACACTATTTTTACACCATATTCTGGCAGAAGTCCCAGAAAAAAAAGTGTTGTTAATGCACATTTCATTTGCATTATGTAGCTTAGCACTGTTTAATACTTAACCAAAAGAAAATCAGTGCTCGGCCTGTAGAGATACTCTGTATGTAGCCCGCGTGTGTCTCTGTGTGTTTGTGGGGAAGAAGTGTGTGTGTGTGTGTGTGTGTGTGTGTGTGTGTGTGTGTGTGTGTGTGTGTGGTTCAGTGTACATTAGTAGCTAGTCGCATGGATAAAAACATGGGACTCTGACATCAGCATAAGTTAGTCAATGTCTTCCACTATGAGTTTCCTCATCTGTAAAGTGGGGACAAAAATAGTACCTGTATTATGAGATTATTTTAAGTACTAAGGGAGGTAATATAAAAAGATCACTCAGTATCGAACATGGTACATATTAAGCTCTGAATGAATATTACCTATTATTACCCATTATTTATTTTATTTTATTTAAAGATTTTATTTGTGAGAGAGAGAGAGAGAGCATGAGTGGGGGTAGAGGCAGAAGGAGAAGCAGACTCTCTGCCAAGCAGGCAGCCCAGTGGGGGGCTTGATCCCAGGACCCTGGGATCATGACCTGAGCCGAAGGCAGATGCTTAACTGACTAAGCCACCAGGTGCCCCTATTATTACCCATTTTAAATTATCATATTAATATGTGTAAAGCAAAAGAAATTCACCTTATTTTTTAATTTCTATTGTTTTTATTCACAGAGTAGTTTTAAACAGAGTGGTTTATAAACAGGTTTTAATAATGGACTGTTTTTAATATATAAATATATTATAAATAATATATTTAATATAAATAATAATTTAATATATGTTAATAAATATATGTGTATATAAACATGTGCATATATATTTCTATCCATATGTAAATATATATTATACAGATAATAGAGCACACCTTGGTCTAAGAAAGAGAATATTACAAATACTATTGAAGCTGGTTCTATGTTATCTAAGGAAACTACTATTTAGCTCCTTGTTTATTACTTCCTTGCTTTTCATTATTTTGCTAGGCTACATTGAGCCCTAATCAATATATTATCCAGTTGTGTATATTTTAGACATTTTATAAATGAGATCATATTATAGACATGCACTTTTTTTTATGAAAAATTAACTTCTTGAGATTTTGTCATTTTGATAGGTGCAGCCAGTTTGTATATTTTCCCTAGTGGATGGTACCATACACCCAGCCACAATAACCAATTAAAGGAAGGAAATCATACATACTTGAGCAAAAACTTTGTATACCATTTATTTTTAAAACGAGCAGTGCAAGAAAATGTCTTTAATCCACTAAAAGATTTCCACAAATGCTTACTCTATGCTTTTCTGATGTAGTAAAAGTATTCCCTTGAAAAAAAGGGGAAATCAAAGGATGCCTTCTAGGAGCACCTTTGTTCGGGATTATTCTGAAGAGAATAACCAGGGCAGTCAGATGGGGAAAGGAAACAAAAGGTATAAAGCAGGAGATAAATGAAGCAGTCAACACTGCTCCTATTTGTATTCAGAACCACCTCTTACAACTCTTTCTAGCCAGTTTCTGGCGTTCTTTTTGCTTTTCTTATTATGGGGTTGGGCTTATTTCAAATTTATTTTTCTTCACTCTTTCCCCTTATGTTGGTTTGGAAGTCATGCATTCTGTGTTTATCAATTTAGTCATTATCTTCGAATTTAAACATACATTTTAACTTAGTATTTAAAGTTAGACTTTTAACCACTTCTAAGTTTGGTCAACATTTTTACCCTCTTCCCCCAATAATTAAGGATTTATGAAAGCTTTAACTCCGATTGCCCACTTGTCTTCTTTTACTGTATTTAAGTTATGTCTAGTAATGTTTATGTCTTATATTTTGTTTCTAGTTTGCATTTTTGATATTTTATACAATCGGAGTTTTCTTGGGTATAGTTTCCTGGCTTACATTTCTTTCTTTTATCTTACAACTTCTTTGTCAGATGATTTTTCTTCCTGAAGTACAAATCTGGAAGTTGTTTTAGCTAAGATCTGCTGGTAGTAAACTTGCCCAGCTTTAGCTTACCTAAAAATAGAGTTGCTTAACAGTCATTTCTGAAATACAGCTTCTCTAGGATAATACTTCTGTACTGAAAGCTGTGTTGAAAATGAACGTCCTGTGCATTCTGGCTTTCTATGTTATTTAGAAAATCCACTCTTGGCCTCATTGTCATTTTGTGGGCTATTTGTCTTGTCTGAGAGCATTTAATGATTTCTCTTTACGCTCAGTGTTGGTAGTTTTGCTTCAAATTGTCTGGGCTTTTATTTCTTTTTATTATCTCATTAGAAATTTATCAGACTTATCAAATCTAAGGCTGGGTTTCCTTCATTAATTCTAAACTGGTTTCAGGCATTATTATTCCAAATATTGCCTCTTTTACATCCCTTTTATTTTCTCCTCTGAAAATCCGAATGGACATGTGTTAGAATGTCTCACTCTCTCCCTCAGATCTATTACCTTTTCTTACTAGGTTTGATCTGTCTTTGTGCCTCTATCTGGATGATTTCTTCAGATTTGTCAAGAAATTCATGAATATTCTAAGTTGCTTATCCTCTCCTACTGTCTAATTCATTGGATTTCTAATTTAATTATTACTGTTAAAAAGAAAACTGCAGGAGCGCCTCGGTGCCTCATTCAGTTAAGCATCAGACTCTTGATTTCCACCCAGGTCATGATTTCAGGGTGGTGAGATCCAGCCCCGGGCTCAGCGGGGAGTCTGCTTGAGATTCTCACTCTCCCTCTCCCTCTGCCCCTCCCCGCCTTGTGTATGTGCATTCCCTCTCTCTCTCTAAAATAAATAAATCTTAAACAAACAAACAAATAAAAAAAAACTGCAGGCCAAAAATGGCATCACTTAGGTTAAGGCCCCAAGTCAGTAAAGAAAGACTGAATACCTAACACTATAGTTTCAGCTATAGTTTCAACCCCCCAGAAATGTAACCTTTAACCAGTCAGCGTGGGAGTTTCCTAGCACTAGGAAATTTACTAATGGACCATTTCTGTTCCTCTTGGGAGGGCAACCTTGCCTAAAACAATGGATTCTTTGCAAATAATTTTTTTCCACACCCTCTCTCCCTTTAAAAATTTTTCCTTCTCTGTAGCCCCTTGGAGCTCCCCTCTACTTGCTAGGTGGATGCTGCGAATCAGTTAATAAAGCCACTTAGATCTTTAAAATGTATTCAGTTGGGCTTTTGTTACTTAAATTTAATGTTACTTAAAATTACTTAAATAATTTAATGTTACTTAAATGTTTAATGGTACTTACCATTTAATGTTTGCTTAAATAATTTTTTAATGTAACTTAAATAATTTTTACAAGTTGTGGAATCTTTCTCAGATTGGATTGCTTATTTTTGTTGCTTGTTCATTCATGAAGAATTCTGAGCCTCCTTTTATTTCCTTTGAGCATATTTAAAAGCCTTTAAAAATAGTTTATATCTGATCATTTCAATATGTGCAATTTGCTGGGTAAAAATCTGATACTTGTTTTGGTAATATTTTGTCAGTGAGCTGTGTTTCTTCATGTGCCCATTAATTTTTGACAGTTTCTGAGCTCGTGATTAGAACTTACCTGTTCTGGAACTTTATCTGTGGGAATTATTTCAAGATTTAGGGTTCATTTCTCCAAATATGATTTGCATCTCTGCCAACTACTAAGGGACACTTCCAACATAGACCAAGTGAAATTGTTCCATCCTTTCCGTTTATGCTTTTGTTATTCTGTTTTGGCTTGTTTATTTTTCACCCATCTAGAGTTAATTCTTGTCCCTATCAGGAGTGACAATAAATCTGTGGTTATGTTCTCTCAGCCAAGGTGTGTGTGTTCGTTTGTTTTTCCCTTGGTTGTGCTCTAGTAGACCTAGGCCTGAGACAAGTAAGTTCATTAACTGTGAAGCTGGTCTTCGTTTGGCTCAGTGAGATAGTCACCACTGTAGACCTGGGAGTTCCTTGGTCTGACAGACTTTCTTGTGTGGACTGCAATTTGTGTCTTGGCTCCTGAAGGTTTTAATCCTATTAAGTCCAAATCTTAAGTTCCCTGAAGTGAATGTCAGCCCCACCACTTTCTTAGAATTCCTATTTTCTCATGGTTTCTGTTCTCCAATATTTCTCTTAGTTGCCAAAGCTCCATCATGCATTGTAAGAAAAATGGTTTTGATATTTTATTCAAGCTTGTAGTTATTTTATTTTGAAGATATTTCTCAAAAATGTGAGGAAGGTTAAAAAGTATTACTTCCAGAGGCTTACGTATATTCAGGACTGTTTTATAAATTATACAACATAGAGGAAATCAATTGCTTAGAATTTTCTTGTATTTAGATTTTAGCACTTGAACCAAGGACCAAGGAGATCTTCATCATTTTTTGATGTATGTTTGTATACACACACAGACACATATATACACACACCCCAAGTGAATAATAAATTCTATTTTTGGAACTTTTTTTTTCTTGAGAGAGCGTGCGCATGCGTGCATGAGCACGAGTCAGGGGGAGGGGCAGAGGGAGAAAAAGCAGACTCCCTGCTGAGTGGGGAGCCCAAAACCTGCTAGATCCCAGGACCCTGAGATCAGGGCTTGAGTCAAAGTCAGACGCATAACTGACTGAACCACCTGGGCACCCTCTATTTTTGGAACTTTTTCTGAGAAAAGAAAATTGAGTGTAAAAATGTACTTGGTTATGTATTTATTTTCAGCATTGTTAATAACACTTAAACTGAAAGCATTTCAAATGTTCAACAAAGAAATTTACCACGATGCATCTGTGAGCCTACTACAGTTCTGCTTAAATAATTATAATCTAGAAATACTTCTTTGTTGATGGAAAATAAAGTAGACGTAAAATAAGACCCGATTTTATTAAGAGTGCATATCTCTGCAGAGAAAAACAATAATATTATACCAAAAGAGTTCATGATTGTTCATGTTCTTTAAGAAGTTGTTGGCACATTTGTTTTCTTCCCTCTGATTATTCATATTTTATACATTTTTTGGGTTTTCTTTTTTGCTTTTTTGTTTTTTTAAAGGTTTTATTTATTTATTTGACAGAGAGATAGGAGAGCACAAGTAGGCACAGC
Source organism: Zalophus californianus (assembly GCF_009762305.2). Lineage (NCBI taxonomy): Eukaryota > Metazoa > Chordata > Mammalia > Carnivora > Otariidae > Zalophus > Zalophus californianus. The sequence goes on from NC_045599.1 coordinate 16,147,691, forward strand.
AGCAGGCAGAGGGAGAGGGAGAAGCAGGCTCTTTGCTGAGCAGGGAGCCTGACTTGGGGCTTGATCCCAGGACCCTGGGATCATGACTTGAGCTGAAGGCAGATGCTTAATGACTGAGCCACCCGAGTGCCCCAGTATTTTATACATTTTGTAAAACAAACTCGCATAACTCATGCTAAATAAATATAAGACTTAAAAAACATGCACGTAGTGAGGTAGTATACGGCAGATCAGAATTAAGGCCCAGTAGAAGACTAAGGAGTAACACTGATTAGGCACCTGCCATTTGCAGTCAGGATACAATGCCATAAACACTGCATTCTCTCCAGCTCTTTTAGGATAGAATTTTCTTAACAGTTTTATATATGACAGCATGAATTTCAAGGAGATTTAAAACTTGCAAGACTACATAACGTGTAAGAGGCAGGGCACATGAACTCTCACCAATGTAAATCTACCTTTATTATATTAAATACAGAATTTTGTTTTTATACCAGTGGTTTTTTACCATATAAATAAGTGGCATCTTATAACTGGATAGTGTTTGAGGTATTAAGTTTTGCCATTATTCTGTGACCAGTGAATTAAAATCAAGTTTTTTAAAAAAGTGTTGCAGATTTAAGGTGAGTTTGTGGGTAGAGTAACTGACTTTGGCCAAAGATGAGGCCAGGAGGTGATAATATGAATATGTGAAATGAATTGCTTACAGACATATGCCTTTTGTAAAAATAACTTATGTTTCTTATTTATTCAAGGACAAAAGGGAGTCTTTAATAACCAAGAATAAAAGCCTGAGCTTCTGAGGGTTTTCTCTGTGAGCACTGAGATGGTCTCTGGAGTTAGGTCAGGGAATTGGCTTCTACAAAGTGATTTCACTGCTTTGAAATGGGTCCCCTGACTGGAGAGCATTTGAAAATATAATTTACAACACATGGGGCATATTTTGTTAAGTATGAGGAATCTCCAAAACAAGAGTCTTAAGATTTATTTTTTCATGACTTAGGAGCATCGGTCTTGAGACTTTCTATTCAGCACACAAGGCAAAGTTTAAATACACAGTTCATATTGGCTACTACAGTATTATTGATGAGAAATGTAGTAACCAAACTGTACTGTGATCCAGTGTAGATAACATGATAACCATATCATTATATTAACAAATATATATGTACACACACACACACACACACACACATACTTAAAATTACTCTAATTCTACCTCTCCAACGAAAGTGCAAGCTTGCAGAAGTCCTTCATACTTTTCCAAAGATACTTTTCAAGTGTCCAGGGTCTTTTACTGACAAAATAAATTGGGCAGTCCTGTCACTGTAAACCAGCCCTCTGAGGCCTTTGAAATACAGGGACTAGAGGGGTGCCTAGTGGCTCAGTCATTAAGCATCTGCCTTCAGTTCAGGTCATGATCCCAGGGTCCTGGGATTGAGTCCCCCATCAGGCTCCCTGCTCTACAGGAAGCCTGCTTCTCCCTCTCCCACTCCCCCTGCTTGTGTTCTTGCTCTCGCTATGTCTCTCTCTGTCAAATAAATAAATAAAACCTAAAAAAAGAAATAACAGGGACTAGAGAGTGTTTTTGGCATTAGGTAGATAACAGGTGCTGATGTCTGACAAATTAAGGGGCAGCCTCTCGACCATCTACTTCTGCTATTTCTGAGAGTGGCAGAGAGTTACAACTCAGCTTATATGGCATCCAACCCCTCTTCCTGGACCAACAGGGCTGGGCGCTGATACTCAGTGGCCAGGAAAGTGAGCCTAGTCTCCTCCTGCTCACTGAGGATCCTTATCCATTCTCGCTCCTCACCTGGTGTGGTGTCAGTCCTTCCTGCTGGCTCCCCAGGGGAGCCTGAACAGGACAGGCTCCTCAAATGCTCAGAATTGTTTTCTGGGCCATGTGATGGACAGTAATATCGTCTCACCTGGGAATCATTCAGGGAAAGGCATGGCCCAATATAGCAAAGCCATGATGATTTTTTTCATCTTCTTTATAGCAAAGTCCGTTCCTAATTTTATACTACAAAATTGTTTTGAGCTTTATAGGTGCTATAGTACAATAAACTCATAAATTCAGATCAATTGAATGAATAGATAATCTAATGTATATTAGTATTTTGGAAAATTATGCAAAGAAGACACGCTAACTGGAAGAATACTAACACAGGGGCGCTTGGGTGGCTCAGTCGGTTAAGCCTCTGACTCTAGATTTCAGATCAGGTCATGATCTCAGGGTCCTGGGAATCAACCCTGCATTAGGCTCTGCGCTCAGCAGGGAGTCTGCTTGAGGATTCTCTCCTCCCTCTGCCCCTCTGCCCACGTGCACACACACACTCTCTCTCTCAAATAAATACATAAATCTTTAAAAGAATACTAAAACAGACCCAATTAGTATCACTTTATACATTTCAAAACTCAGTAAATTAGACTATAGTATGCCATATATTTACTTGAATTCTGGTACAGAATTGCTTTAAAGCCTTTGAAGGGATTTTATTCTATTATAAAGATGAACAAGGTGTTACATCACTCACAGAAAATTCATTAGGAATTCTATAGCCTGACGTCACTCTGTTGCTCCATTGTTCTTTGGGTTTTCCTAAAATAGGGGTCAGAAGTCATTGCCCAGTCTACCACGTGGCGTGCATGTTCCCATATTCACATGGTGGCCATGTTTCATCTCCCCATAGTGCTGTAAGCCCTAAAACCAAGGCCCCATACTATATGCTACCTTGACATCTAGTGACACCAAGAAGGCTTGAAATGGTCTGACTACATGTTTACATCTCCATTATGCTCCCACATATAAAGCCCATCATCAAACAATCTTATTAAAGAGATCAGACACAATTTCTGCTAATTTCCAAGTAGTGGGGTTCAGTGTTCCACCAACCCAAAGAATGATTAAAACAGACCAACCATATATTCCCACCTCAAAGCCTGCCTCCACGTTCCCTGCTTATTTCTTTCTTCCCAAGTGTTACCCCCAGGTGGCCTTGCATGATAGTGTCTGTCCTTCTCCCCAGGCTGTGAGTATATGTGATTAATAACCTGTGTGGATCTCCTCAGTTCTGTGTTGCTTGTTGTGAGCTGGTTCATTCCATAACCCTAGTGTGAATATCCCTTATTAACAGTATGAGTAGGTGGTGACTAATGCACTCTTTGTCCACGTGCCCTGTATGGTCAGTTATCATTCTTCCTTTTAAAAGAAATCTTCTTCAAACAATGTAAGACACAATCATCTGTCTTCTCAGATACCAAATTAAGTTCCATGCCCCAATTTTGAGCCCTCGTAATGTACTATCTTGTCTCATTATAGGATCAATATGACATTGGGTCTCTTATTGCGTTGATCTTGTAATATCTTGGGGACTAGTCATTGGGTCTGTTACTTCTTTGTTCTGCACAGTTCTTTAAATTGAATATTTAGTCAGCTGTTATAGAACCAAATCGATATGGGGATAATAAAGCCAGATGGTTTATTTATTACCTTGGACCTTGCCTTCACTTCTAATCTGGGCCATCTTTTTTATAAATCTTGCTTCTGCATCGTGAGTGAGAATAAGTATCTGTTGTGCACGCTACCAGAAAAGAAGTTCTTAATATGCCTGAAAGTGTATGTCCCATTGATAATACATCAATTGCAATTTTTTTATTATCAGGGACAGAATAGTTTAGTATTATAAATGAATATTTGAGTCATTATTGATTTTAGCTCTTTCTCTAGACTCTTTTTCTCTTGCTGGCTCCAGGTTTCATTTCTTAATTATGTGCAAATTCCAAGCTGAGTCTATGAATTACAGCTATTTTTCTACATTCTTTCCCTAGGTGAATGCGTCTTACATTAATCTCAGCACTTCCTTTATAGTGAGGAGCCCCAAACTTTTACCTGAAAACTTTTGTATCCACATTGTGTATAGATGTATGCAAGGATATAACACAGTTATAACACAGTTAAAAATCTTCCTTCCAGGGGCACTTGGGTGGCTCAGTCCATTAAACATCCAACTCTGGATTTCAGCTCAGGTCATGATCTTAGGGGCTTGGGATCCAGCCCTCCTGAAGACTCTGCACTGGATGTGGAGTTTGCCTAAGATTCTTTCTCTCCCTCTGCTCCTCCCCCTACCCCCCCAGAAAAGAAAGTCTTCCTTCCAGAATTTAACTCTTACTTTCTTTCATATACCTTGTCTCTCATTTTCCATATTTTTAACCAGAACATAAACAATCTGTTAGTTACTTAGCCTAAAACCTTGATTTTATCTCCAATTCTTGTTTTCCCTTTTGTTTTTATATAATTACATGAACAATGAAGCTTATTGGAGCAAAAACAAAGACCAACTGGAAAACAAGATTTCTTTGGAGAAGAGATGGCTCTTTTCTGTTTCACACGTAGTAGTTATTGGAAGGCAGAATGTAATTGACCCTTGGGCAACATGGGGTCTAGGGCACAGACCCTCACAGTCAAAAATCCACATGTACATTTTGACTCCTCAAAAAGTTAATTACTAATAACCTACCGTTGCCCAGAAGCCTTACTGATATACCGATAACATAGTCAACTAACACATATATTGTATGCTGCATGTATTCTATACTGAATTCTTACAATAAAGTTAGAGAAATGTTATTAAGAAAATCATAAGAAAAATACATGTACAGTTCTGTACTGTATTTATTGAAAAAATTCTGTGTATTAATGGACCAGTGGAGTTCAAACCTATATTGTTCAAGGGGCAACTGTATATATTTTATGTATTTACATAAGTGTTTTCACTCACCCACATGTGGATGTCTGGGAACAAGGAAAAAGGAAAAGTTAACATTTTTGTGTTACTTTCATTTTTCCTCTCAAGTAAGCTTCCTTGACTTGATAGGATTTACAGAGCAATTTTAGTCAAATGTGAAAACTATTTAATTTTTATAACTCCCATCTCCCTAAAATTAAGTAGGCTTTTTCAAAGAAGAGTAGCAATTATTATATTTAAATGAGGTTTATTAATAAAACAGATAATAAGAATAATAAGCATGAGTTTTGTTTATTTTCTTGGATTTATTTTGAAATGCCTGGAAAACAAGATCTTCATAGAATCATTTTTGTTACCCTTTTTGTCTTTTTTTTATTGGCAACCAGGGAACTAGTTGTCAACTAGAAAGCATAGATAGAATATGGACAAATTTGAAACGGGACAACACTGTATCTATGAAAGGCAATTTAAAGCGTGAAATTATTTCACCAGCTTGTCTTCTCAGAAGCAGGCACAAAAGTCCATCCACAAATATGCCAATGGTACAGACTTTATGAGTCTCTTGCAAATCTCATAAGGAACTCACACATATATCTCAAAAGCAAGTTGACGATTTTAACATAATTTTCTTGGAATGTATCTACAGTAGTGTTTCTGTGTATCAAGTATGAATAGTGTTCTCTGTTTTAATACTGAAAAGTTTCTGCAACATAGAAAGTATAAAACTTTGTTTTTCTCAGGGGTTAAACATACACTTGTGAATGCTCAAAGTTAATTTAAAAAGTAATTTAATAAATTTTAAAGAAACATGTAAGGTAGATTTTTCTACAAATAGGGAATCCTTAAGGACACCTATATCCTATGATTACTTGTAGATAATTAGTAATTAGAATAAGGTGTTATTTGTTCGGCATTAGCCTTATTAACAACTTTGTAATTGAATCATGGACTTTAATAATATGTCTTCAAGGAAAACAGGAAAGATTAGAGAAAATTTCTAAAGAAAAATTTTAGGAATATTGAGAATAACAGAGATAATCAAAAAATCACTGAGTCAAAGAACAGGACCTTCCTTCCTTCCTCCCTCCCTCCTTCTATGGGTTACTGATAAAACTGAAAACAAAATGAAGACTGAACTTGAGAACTTCCTGAACAGACAAAACCATTTAAGCCATGTAAGTGAAATTAAATCTATCCTATCCCATGAATATAAGCAAAACTTAGGTTATTTCTTGTAAAAGTCTCTGACAATCATAAAAGAAACTTAAGTGGTCTTCCTGAAAAACAGTGTGAGATAATCCCTTTTAACCAATCCCCTGCCATATGGAAACCCCCACTGTAATAACTGATCATTCTGAAGGGTAAACAACTTCCTCATTTTCACTTTTTTAAGAAGATTTATTTACTTGAGAGAGAGAGAGAGAGAGAGAGCACGCACATGCACCTGCACACATGGGGAGAGGCAGAAGCAGATGGAAAACCCTGAAGCAGACTCGCCGTTGAGCGGAAGCCTGTCCCGGTGCTCAGTCCCAGAACCCTGAGATCATGACCTGAGCCGAAATCAAGAGCTGGCTGCTTGACTCACTGAGCCATCCAGGCGCCCCCTCATTTTTGCTTTATAAGCTATCTTGTCACTTCATGCCCCTGAATTTGATAATAATTCTTTGAATGTGAAGGGTCCCAGTCCACAAAGTATTCTTTCATGAGTGGTAAGCTCTTATTAAACATTATTTTCTGAACTACAGGTTTCAGGGGTAGGTCTCTTTTGGATCTGAACTCTTCTCTCTTTGTATTTTGAGCTCCCTGACATTATGGTGCAAACCTGTATTTTCTTTATTGAAGAGTATTGCTAAATTACCTTATTCTGTTCAAAAGGGAGGGAAACATGATTCCCTGTGTTTTGGAACTGCTGTTAAGAAATAGCCGCCCTGGGGCACCTGGGTGGCTCAGTCCTTAAGCGTCTGCCTTCGGCTTGGGTCATAATCCCAGTGTCCTGGGATCGAGCCCCACATCAGGCTCCCTGCTCAGCGGGAAGCCTGCTTCTCCCTCTCCCACTCCCCCTGCTTGTGTTCCCTCTCTCGCTGTGTCTCTCTCTGTCAAATAAATAAATAAAATCTTAAAAAAAAAAAAAAAAGAAAAAGAAATAGCCCCCCTCAAAGTGATAGTGTCTTAGGGAACCTAAAAAGGAAGATGGTCTAAAACTGCCCCTCCATTTCCCTCAAAAACTCCTGCTTCCCACATGCGTGCCTACCTATGGACCAGGATTCCTGCCTTTTTGGAAAATGATGAACTTTTGGACAGTTTGGAATTGTAGTGGCTACTTTGAGGAATCTTTACCTTAAGACAAGACAATGCGTCTTAAGAGAAACCCTTGAAAAGAGAGAATCTCAAACCTCCGTGAGACAATGGGATACATTCTTTGATTGGATTGTAAAGCTTCTAAGACAGAATGACTCCAAAAATAGCTTCTTTAAAAGAGGCCTTACAGTGTGCAGATGAATTTAACTTAGTCCATCTGCCAGAAACACAATTTAGATTCAGCTCTTGTTGAGTTTTGTATTCTTATACCTGAGACATGATTGAAATTTTAAAACAAAAGCGCTATGATCTGTGTCCCTACATTATGTATGTGTTATATTTTTAAGAGTTCTATTTAATTGGCCTGAAGAAAAATAATCACTTACATAAATGAAATATTCCTAAAATTCTCAGAAGTATAAAAAAATAATCAAAATGTTTTTCAAGTTCATGTGATCTGAGATAATTTTTGATAAAAACTAATTTCATTTTGTTGGTTTATTAAAAACAGGTATGTTTTCAGTGTTGTCAATATTAAATATAATGAAAACATACAACTATCTATCTTTTACCTCTGTGCAGGTGCCTCTATCTCTGTCCATATATCTGTCTATTTATCTATTCATTCTGAGCTTTAATTTTTAAAACTATCACCATAAATTGTGTATAATACAATGATTGAGTGTATGAGCTAAGTGTATGTAGGAGTGAGTAGTGGTAGGAAGGACAGGTGGTTGGAGAGTCACTATATTTTTTTATACTCTCAAACTTTTACAATAGGAACAAATTATCTTCATAATAGTAAGCATTTAAACAACTTAAAACAATCAAGTCATTTATCTGAAGAACTGTTAAAAAATAAAAGAAAGCAAATGAAGAAAATAACAAAAATAAAATCCAAATAATGCATCATAAAAGCAGTGAAAATGAAAAGTTAATGCAAGAACTTTTTGTTGGAGAACACCTATATGATGTTCCTATAACAGAAAAAAAGTAAATGAACAAATATTGTTGTGTAGTAGCAAACACACTGTACTCATCTTGTAAATTTGTTTTGTGTTTATTTAGAAGGATCACGGAATGCTCTTTTTTATTGACAATATTCCTGAGATACGGAGCCCACGTAAATGTTTTAAGATAAATTATGAAAAGTCAGTAATGCAGAAATTCACTCCTTTTAGAAGTTGAAATTTCGGAACTACATAATTAGCACCTGATAATGGTTTTAATTTTGAGGCACAGGAAAACCGTATGCATTTTAGTTCATGACCACTCAAATAATCCTGAAAATTGACACCATATAAATCTCAACAAATTCTGAATCATATGCAAGTATGATGGCAGGAGAAGAAAAATTTCCGAACGGTTTCTCTCCTTTTGATCCATTTATAGTGAATGCCGTTATTTAATCCATACACACTTATATCCGTTCTTGTGTTATGGGATGCTCCACTGAGGAAACTCTGCTCTAAGGGTGAGTCTGAAGCTGACCAATATCTTTATGTAACCCAGATGGTCAGGTCTCAGACAAATAGCCTGGCTCGAACACTGAGGACATAGGCAATCTGGGCTTCACTCAGCTGTTGGCACAGATACAACTGCAATATCATTTCCCAGGGTGCCAATTGACCAGCAAAGTAAAGGATAATAGAAATAATCTGTAGTAGCTACATGACTTTGTTTGAATTACTTATTTGGCTGACTTTTATTGATTTTGTTTTGTTTTCATGATGGACTGTAAAGTACTGTTAAATCCAATTAACTTAGATTGTCAATTCTTTTTATTTATTTTTATTTATATTTATTTATTTATTTACCACTGAGACAAGATCCCCAGGTCTCTAAGTGATTTCTTTATTCTTGGTGTACCTCTTAAGGTCTTAAGGAGCTTATTCTGTCAGTAATGAGACAGAAGAAAGCTTTTTTTTTTAAGATTTTATTTATTTATTTGACAGAGAGAGAGACACAGTGAGAGCAGGAGCACAAGCAGGGGGAGTGGGAGAGGGAGAAGCAGGCTTCCTGCTGAGCAGGGACCCCGATGTGGGGCTCGATCCCAGGACCCTGGGATCATGACCTGAGCCGTAGGCAGACGCTTAACGGCTGAGCCACCCAGGCGCCCCAAAGAAAGCTTCTAATAAGAGGCTGAGCAAGATTTATCCTGAGATTAGAGTATTAATAGAGCCAGTTTAGAGTCCTGATATGAGTGTAACCATGTTTGTTCTGGATCACTCTGGGCAAGCTGCCCAAACAAGGTCTGGAAGAAGCAGGGCTGCTCAGAGTCATGGCAGTACTCCCAGATGAAGCATCTGAAGCTATTTCTAGGACAGGTGTCACAGACTTTAGTTATCAAAGTCTTGTATGGGGGAAAATATAATTAAGGGTTATTCAAGCGAGTCTATCAACAAGATAAATGCTTTGCTATTCTGTAGACCATCAGTGTTATCATCATCTGGGAAGTTACTGCAAATGCGGGATCCCGGGTCCAAGCCCAGAGATACTCCATCAGAATCTGAAATATTAAAACTTGCCCAGGGGATGTGCAGTGTATCAAAATATGAGAAGTGTAGTCCTGTATATCTAATATGCAGCAAGTATTTGGCCCACACTGCCAAAGACTTTTTGGAGCTTTCACTGTTCATTCTTCATTCATTTGTCAACAAATAATTAAATCTCTAAGACCAGTTCAGTCTTCAGAGATAGCATCCATTAACAGTAGCACAGGCTCCTTCTAGAGCCTATTTTTACAAAACGTATAGATAGGATCTTCAGGTGAATCATTTGCTTTCCTTCTCCCATTTCAACCTGTGACGATACTAGGTTTTGGGATGCATACACTTTGATTTGGGGCAATGTTATTTTTTCTTCCTGTTGTACAGAAAATGGAGTGCTTTACTGGCTTATTGCTTCCTTTGGAAAATAATTTGCAGTTGGATGTGTCTCTCTAGTTTCCTCATCACTATTACCAGAGTGCTTTTTAAAGAAAATCTGGTTTAGCCTGATTCAGCAAGGGTCAAGAGGTTCTAACATGTTTCTTGGTCAGGACCCACCCAGTGGGTCAGATTGTACAGAGGACATTATTTTGTGGGTTCTTCCGGGAAAGTGACCTTGACCTATAAATGACAAGACTGAAGGCAAGGCATACAACATGACAATATACGGTTCTGTTATTATTGGTACATGTACTTGTAAGTTGGCCAAGGTCTTGAGGCAAGACAAACAATTTCTTTTTTTTTTTTTTTTTTTTAAAGATTTTATTTATTTGAGAGAGAGAGAGAATGAGAGAGAGAGCACGAGAGGGAAGCGGGTCAGAGGGAGAAGCAGACTCCCCGCTGAGCAGGGAGCCCCACGCGGGACTCGATCCCGAGACTCCAGGATCATGACCTGAGCCGAAGGCAGTCGCTTAACCGACTGAGCCACCCAGGCGCCCCAAGACAAACAATTTCTTCAGTTGTTCATGATCTTTTTCTAAGTTGCTCTCTTTTGTGTGGTCCCCATACTTTTTGAGGGCCAAAGTTCTTTTTCAGGAGATTTTAAATTAATTTTAATTAATCACTTTCTTCTTTAATATCTCATTGTTTTTCTCATCTTCTAAACTTTGAGAGGATAGTATAAGAATTTGTGATATAGGGCACCTGGGTGGCTCAGTTGGCTAAGCATCCGACTCAGTTTTGGCTCAGGTCATGATCTCAGGGTCCTGGGATTGCGTCCCCGCATTGGGCTCCCTGCTCAGCGGGGGGCCTGCTTCTCCCTCTCCCTCTGCCCCTCCCCCTGCTTGTGCTGTCTTGCTCTTTCAAATAAATAAAATCTTTAAAAAAAGAAGAATTTGTGATATAATGTTTTTCTCATTTACTGCCTGAACCATGACTAAGCTCCTGTTTATTGGAAATAGAAGTGGGGCATTTAAATAAGAACAAAATCAATTTTTTATTTGGATTTTTGTTTTTGGTAACTGATTTAATAAAGTCTTCTATAAGAGTAACCTTTAATAAATTCATACAATATACATAGTTTTGAAGTACAATATTCATATCGATTTACCTTGGGATATTATATGAAATACATTTGTCAATTTAGAGAAGGCACCAAAGGGTGGGACTTGTCATTAATAATGGCCTAAGTTGTATGCTAGAAAATCAGCTTTCAGGGACAAAGGAAGGAAGGAAGGAAGGGACGGAGGGAGGGAGGAAGGGAGGAAGAAATGGATGGAAAGAGGGAGGGACAGAGGGAGGAAGGAAGGAAGGGCTCTAATTTGTAGTTTGTAGCATTTTGTGATGTATATGGTATAAGTATTTCACCATACTGATTTCAAACTACCAATAGTTTAACAACCATCTTGCAAAATTCCTGAAAATTGAACAGTGGCATCTTGTAAGCCAATAGAAACCTGTTCTCACACACAATTGGCTTTTTAAGAACTCCTCCCCTACATTTGGAGCCTAGCAGAGAATCAGGCAGGAGAAAAGTCCAGAGAAATTTGTGCACGTTGTTGTACCATGAGGTTGTTTTTAATTCTCATTTGTCAATATCTCTTTGTTATTTTAAATCTTTTAAAATGGGCTTCTAGCAAACTTGTGCCAAGATAACATGTTTGTTAGACTGGACAGAAAGCAAATGTGCAATCTGATCTAGATGCAAATACTATTTCTGTCTTCTGAGGCTGTTCACTATCTGACATTCTTGAACATAAAGGTCAGACAGATGCTACCAGTGCCCTTGATTGCAGGATGTGTAGAAATTTGAGAGACACATGAAGAATCATTGCCCAATTCATAAATGCCAGCATTTGAGGTATTCCCTAGAACTCCCATTTAACTTTTTTTATGTTCATGGGTAAAAGTGCTATTTACCACTTAAGACAAGCAGCTTTAGAGTTGAATTCCAATTTTAACGGCATTTAAATAATTACAGTAATTATCTCAGCGATGTTTTACCCCAAAATTTGAAAGCAGATTAAAGATGTCAGTGAATGTAACAACATTCAGAAAAAGAATTTTTAGGCTTTGGAAAATCACCCACCATATAGAAAATTTTAACACATCCTTATTTTCATAATAATTTGGATTAGTGTTGGCAAACAAAGGCCCGTAGGCCAAATCTGGTCCAATCTGAATCATTGGTTTTTGTAAACAACGTTTTATTGAAATACAGCCACATACATTTTTTATATATTATCTATAACCACTTTTGCGCTAGAATGGCACAGTTAAGTAGTTGTGACAGAGAATGAATGGCCCATAGAGCCTAAAACCTTTACTCTGTAGCTGTTTACAGAAAACTTTGATGACTCCTGATTTAGAAGCCACAGAACCAAATAATAATAGACATTAGAATATTTCAGTTAATTTATTTTATGGCTAAGGTGTGATTTCCATCCTATTCCCGTTATATAAATGGGTCATTGGTGGTCCATTCAAAGCTTTACAAGGAATTTGGGGGTATTTTTCCTCTACAGACATTTCAGTTTTTACACAACACTTGTCTAGAAAAGTATAACTGTTTTCAGTACAATTAGCACAATGTTTTATGGACTAAACATGTTGTATCCTCCCAACACAAAGGCACTTTCTCTAAGTTACTTGGCTTATTCATTGTAGTAAGGTGCCCATGAGAGGGATATGGTCTTACCAATGTTGAAACACACTGGATGGTTTCTAGTAATTCATTTTAAAAATCCTGGAAATTTTTTAGGAGGCAGTATTGGGGAATGAGATTATACCATCATTTTCAAGAATTTAATCAACTCTTAGTCTGGGCTAGTAGAGAATGCCAGTGTACATATCCACTTAGCACCTGCATTCCAAAAGGGAGAAGTTTTTTTGTGGTTTCCTGTGGTCCCCATTGCCTGTTTCCCAGTCAATTTTAGAAGGCACCCTTGAACTTCACATTTAGGAGACTGGGAAATTTTGGCCTTATATTTTCTCTGCACATATCTGGAAGAGCCTATAGAGCTCTTCATCTCAGCCTTTTTTTTTTTCCAGCTAAGGTCACGCTCTTCAAATCCTCTTCACACCAAACACCCACTTGGGTCCGCTTCTCTGAATTCATTCTTTTTGTTTTTCTTCCCATAGTGTCTAAATTGGAAACCATATGGCAGATGCTTTTAGAGAAACCTAAAGCATCTATGACCCCACCCTCGCTCTCTCCTCAAAAGGTTCAGTCTTTTTGATGATTTTAGGGAATGCAAGATAACTAAAAATAGAGTTTAACAAGTGATACTTGATCAGTGAGAAATACTGGTCAGTAACTGATGTGGGCAGAAGGATCAATTTATAGCAGCTTCATAGGCGAGATGAGACCCAAGTATTAAAAGCCAGTTGCTTTGACTTCAACATTCCTTGACTAGAACTAGTAATAATAATGGAATTTAGTATTGCCCCCTTTCCTCTTTAGAATTCTTGAGTTGTATAATCTGCTATGTGTTTATTTATTATTGTGTTCTGCTTTGTTCATGTCCTATGTTGTCTAGCTTTGTCATGAGTATTCCCACATAATACCCTTGAGGATAAAAACCTTATTTGTGAAACTTATTTTCACATGACACTGCAAACAAATATCCATGTGGTAAAGTCATGTGTGAAAACAGTGAATGGCATAGAAAGGTCTATATCTGGCATCATTAGTTTGGAAGAAGTTATTACTCCTATTGCATTATTAGCATAAGCTAAACTATAGTGATACATAGACACAAACTGTTTATAGGCTCAAACACGATAAAATTTCTCATTTGCAAAGACAGTCCAGCACAAATGTTACTGGTTGACTATTAACTGCTCTCCACCTATCTTTCGAGATGGCTCCTCACATCTTGTGGATTCCTCATCTCCAATGTGATGATCCTTTTCTGCATCTAGTAAGAAGAATGGGGAAAGACTAAGGAGGGCTCAGATCCGCTTCTTCTAAGTCTTGCCCAGAAATGGTACGCATCACTTCTTCTCACATTCCATTGGCCAGGACTCTGCCACACAACCAAATTTATGTACTCACAAGGCATGCTGCAGATGCCTTTCAGCTGATGCCCGGGAAGAAGAGAAAGTGAACTTGTGGTAAATAGGCAGGAGTTCCTCCCTCAGCCAATATTTAAGGCAGCTCATTTTTCAAGTCTAAATCTCTGCAATTATGATACCATTCTGACAAATACCTGTCCTCTCTGAACTTCTGAAACAGACTAAGCTTGAGTTGACAGCCACCTAATAGCTTTAAAAGCCTCAGCTGAAAAGAAAACTATTTCTGGAGGATTCTGTGCAAACATTCCATTCCTCTAGGGTGGTGCTTCTTAATCAGGGCTGATTTTGCCTTTCCCACAGGGGACATATGGCAATGTTTAGGTGCATTTTAGGTTGTCACAGTGGAGGAATGGGGCTACAGACATCTAGTGGGTGGAGCCCAGAGATGCTGATAAATATCCTCGAATGCACAGGACAGCTCCCCACAGCAAATAAATAGGCTCAAAATATTAACAGGAAGTTGAAAAACTGTCGTTGGATTTTATTAAGGTGTATAGATAATATTGGATACAGTGTATTACATTGATTACTCAGTGGTTTATATTCTGATGTGATGTCTTTAGACTATATTAATGGATGTTACAAAAAACTGTGCAGTTCATCCCTGTATTATAAGGATTATTATATTATTATTTATTATTACACAGTGTTAATTCTTTGAGGAGTTGTAGCAAACATCTCTCTCTCTCTCTCATGAGTGTCAAAAGTAAAACCAGGGACATTGATTGCTTCTTACTTTATAGATACTTCTATGATAAATCATATTCCACCATTTCCCTTGGCTACAGACAATTTAGAGTCAAATATGTGACCAACCTTTTAACAGGAAAAGGAGTTATAGCATATGAGTGTATAAGTTTAATCACTTGCTCTTTTTCCAGCCCCCCTCAATCTCTTTCTCACTCTCTTTATCTGTGTATACTTACTACATACCTGGATTTACATTACCTTCTACATGTTTTTGTCACTTTAAATCAGTTTTCTTACTCATTTTTTAAAAAATATTTATTTATCTTAGAAAGAGAAAGAGTGCAGGGTGGGTGGGGGGAGGAGGAGAGGGAGAGAGAGAATCCCAAGCAGACTCTGCACTAAGTGTGGAGCCCAAGATGGGGCTCAATCTCATGACCCCTGACATCATGACCTGAGCCAAAACCAAGAGTTGGATTCTTAAAAGAATGTACCCTCCAGGTGCCCCAATTTTCTTACTCCTTTTAAGTGTATTTTATCAGGCCACATTTTCATATATTTTTGAGAATAATTCCTAAAGTGTGTTTAAAAATATACGAATTAACTAAAAAATAAAAATAAAGGAGCCCCACTCTCACAGCATTTGCATTTCTCAGTAAATAATAGGTAATGTAAGTTGACTTGTCTAATATCCCATGGTAGAGAGTAGAATCAGGAGATGAGAAAAACTGGATACAATCAACATATGATTTGGATCTGGACAGAGTCAAAGTGGTGAAGTGGGATCTAGAAAAACATCTGGTTGGTTGGGGATACATTTCCTAATCATGTAGAATTTAGTAACATATACCCCCAAGTGACTCCACAAACATTGCCCCCTGCCCCCAATCAATTATTTCACTGCTTTTATTGAGTAAAATATCCAAGTTTCAATCAAGGTCAATATTTACTTTGTCATCTGAGATTCATAAGCTACTCGTTAGATTGCACCAAATTAAGTTAAATGTCTTTATTTTAACATATACTCTTACATCATCTTAATTACCAGATACTTTTCAACCTTCTCTGGGATAGTTGATGCTTTAGTCTCTTCTCCAAAATTCCATGGACTTATATAACCTGATAAATTATTGAATGTGTCTATGGTTCTACAAATACAAATATTTTAAGCTCTTCATGATTTGCTGTTTAATTTAAATCCAAGGACTATTTCCAAAATGTTCTAGGTTTTATTTAAAAAACACAAGCTGTCTTTGAGGTATTTATATACATTTTAAACTAAAAGTCACAAACTGGCAGGCTGTTTTCTTTGGCCTGCAGAGCACTTTAATTTTTTAAATTATTTGGTATCTTTTATAAATTGACTTATTTCTGGCAGGATAATCAGATATGTGAGAGCTTGTATTTCCAGATGGCATCAATCATCCTAAAATTAATCATACCTTCCCTCTTTCCATTTAACCATAGGCAAACCCTGCCAAGTTCACTTACTTCATTGCCTTGCTGGCCCCTGAAGATATCTCTCCTTGTGAGTCACTCCCCACCCCCATGATCACAAATTAAAAAATGGCAGATAAATTTTAAATACTGAATACTGGATCATAATTTTTTCAGGCGTTTTTGTGAATGCGGGGGAGTGCTGGTAGCCATGCCATGGAGAGCTGTGATTCTATTTTAGCTTTTTTTTTCTGCAGTATACATCATTTTCAGCCTGGGCACAGTGTGCTTAGTTCCCTAACATGTCTCAAAAAATATCTTTCTGACTATAAATGATACACTCTCCTTCTCTCTCCAGGGTTCTCTCTGAGAATTAAGATCTACTAAATGAGAGTGAAGCTCCAGAATTTATAGGTGGCCTCTGATCATGAATCTTTTCACCTTTTTGGTATTAATTTCCTAAAGCATCCTGGAAAATCTCTCTAGATCCTGGAAAATCTCTCTAGAAGAATGCATGGCTGTTGCAGAAGATGAGGGTAAGGGGTTTAGATTGATGAGAACTTTGTGGTCAAATCCTTTGGCAGATGGTAAATAAGATCACTCGATTTTATTTATGTCCTATCTATGTATTCAAGGAAAACTTCACTTTAAGAGAATATATAACATGGAACATGGCAAGACCTAATAATCTACAAAATAATCTAAAAAAACTGATGGCTCTCTAAGTTGAAGTCCAGAGCAATGCTTAAAAATCATGCCATAATGACCCATATGCTTTGATGAGTGAGCCACAAATTAGGCTCCCACATTCTCACAGGCAGTCAAAGAAGGGGAAACCTGTTTCAGGATATAATCCAGAATGTCTTAAAGATATAAAAAAGTGATCACTCAAAAAATTCTTAGGTGGTGTTCTAAAAACGGAGAGAGTATATCCTAGTCTCCATAAACAAAATGTGTTGATATCAATGAAAGGACATGAAATGAACGACCCAGATGATGGAGCCTTGTGTAGTAAGCACCCAGACAGGAGTGATGGCCACCAGCAGGAGAAGGGTGTGCACTCTCCCAGGCCTCCAGCTGGGCACCCACACCTAGAGGCCACCCATGTTCCAATGGAGAATGGACAGCAAGCGATAGCCTCCCCACTCATCCCAGCCAGTGCCAACTCCTCTAGGGTAGAGTTATCAGTCTGCCTGCCCCACCCACTCTCCCTGTCCCCAGGCCAGAGGGCAGAGCATAGAGATTCCCCACATTCTGCCTCCCCTTACCTAGGACACTCCCAGGCTTGTTGTTTTTCTGTGGGTTTGTAGAGGGAAGCCACAGGGAGGGGAACCTGACAATAAAGAGATTGGATCCAACCCCCATCCCCAGCAAAAAAAAAAAAAAAAAAAAAAAAAGCCATGTAGTATATTTAATTACTAATCCAATAGGACCATTTCTTATTCTGACCTTTAGCAGGAAGTAGTGATATAACCTCAAAGTGAAATTACTGTAAGTCCTGCTTTAGATGGCTGAGAGAATGTCAGTCTTGCCTGGGCTGATCTGAGGAAGTCTGAGGTGAACCACTTTAAGCCATCCACTTTAAATGTGGTTTCTCTCAACTGAGCCCGGTGAACAATGGAGGAGAACAGCTCTTCTGATGAATGAACCCAATGCCCCTCCATAGTCTATTGACTGAGGTTGAGATCAGTGATCCCTTGTGAAAGCTGGAGGCCAATGAAAAATTAAGACCATGTCAACTCTATACAGAAGTGGAAAGAATAGGGTTGTATTCCCTTTAAAAAATTGTTTAGAATTTGCCTAAATCCACAGATGAATTTATGATAAAAGTTATAAAATTCTATGTCATAGAGCATGGCCAGTATTGCAATTGGGAGAAAAATACTAAGGTAGTTATAGATATACATCTGCTTCTCTTAAGCTCCCATAGGATGCCTGTCAAAACTGCTAATCCTTGTTGCACCCAGCAGATAAATTGTATGAAAGGTACACACCATGATAATAATACCACCTACAAAATTAATATTGAAATTAATATTTAATACCCAGAAGCATCCATTAGAAAGAATTAGATTTTGTGTTCTTTCTTTATGAATTAATTACCTGGTGTCAGTCTCAGCCATTTCTCATTGAAGGAAAGGATACCATATCATCTCCTAATAAATCAGTATTTATGTTCTTTTCTTCTGATAACAGGGCCAGAAGCTACCCAGATTATCTCAATTGGTCTATTAAATTATGGAGAGAATGAAATGAAAAGTATAGAGAAACATTAATGAGATTAATGAGATTGACCAGTATTGAAGGCCATTCAAAATCCTTTTTAAAGCTCTTCTAATGTGAAAATAAAGTTCATCCTTACTTTCTCTAAGAGGATAAGTGAAAGTATTATGCTATGAGAAAGCACTGATTAGACATCCAGGTTTTAGTATCTTAACTTTTTGGTTATTTTGAAAGGCATACAAATCTTACTTGAACTGATTTTTTACTTAAAGTGCTGTTTAGCTTGTTGGCTCACTTCATGGTTCATCTTCCTAGTGATCATGGAATGCTTGATGACTCAGTCCTGCAAATCTTTATGAAGCTTCCAGATTCAAGGAACTGTATCAGGTGCTGAGTAAGATTGAGTCAGTTATTCTCTTAAATGGCCCTTCCTTCTCTGCAAACAGGAAGTCTCAACAACATGATGGCTCTGAGCATAAGCCCTGTAGTCAGACTGCCTGGTTTCACATCTGACCTCTTCCACTGAGCTGTTCGACTTTAGCAAATAAGTTTGTCTCTTTGGTTTACATGTCCTTATTGAACAGTGAGGAGAGTACTACTCTTGTCATAAGACTGACTTGAGGATGAAATGAGGTAATTCTTGCAAAGCCCTTAGTCAGTGTTCCATTGTTGATTATTAATTATTACTTTGTTATTAATGATATTTTGCAGACAGCCTTCCATACTCTGTTGTGTAATGTTCATCACACATAATGATTATGCCATGTAGAATTTCAAAACTAGATAATAAACAACCAAGCATTCAACTTAGTGGGGATATCTTGGTTCTCCTGGGGAAGAACAGCAGACTGTCCCATAAAACCTGTACTACAATATCACTTTGGTGAATGCACCATTATTCTGGTTCTGGCTCAAAACCTACATACATCTGAGAGCACAGCATTTCCCCTGAGGTCCAGTCACATTAACCTCAAGAATTTGAAGGAAAGCAAGTCACACTTCAGAATATACCATGGGAAATATAACTCTCAAACAGTCTGGAATACCAGTCTTTGCCTGATCAGTATATCAGATCCTAGGGATCAGGTGGAATTAAGTTCCGTGCTTGGTGAAAACCATATTTCAAAATATGTGAGTTTTAGGACTACAAATTTAAACAGCTCCTAGTTTAAGAGAGTAATCATTTTGCCAATGAGATTAAGAAATAGTCAAGGTCCATTGTCTAAAGTTTCCTTTCATCTAGATTGTGATTGGTTGGACACTGCCATTATTTGTTCCAGTCACTCTGTTCTTTCTAGTTCTGCTTAGCTAGATAAGATGACATCATGTAAGGGAAAGCAGGGTAAGGACGTGAACAAGAACATATGTTTAGATGTAAGTTAAATTATCTGGTGAGTCAGCTTGTTTTTACTACACACATGAATTTTCTTAAATAGACACAATAAAAGCACAGTATATTGGACTAACAATGAGAGTGGACCAACTTTTATGACTGATCCAATTCTATACTCATGAGGGAATTCTAAAGAATTATAATTAACCATCATAGATGGAAAAATATGCAACATACCCACACATGGCTTCACACAGAAATTTTTCTTTAAAGGTAAATATTAACATGGTGGGACTTTGGAAAGCATTCTCATCGCACTGTGCTTTACCTGTCTTACATCTCCATTTCTACCCACTCTGATTTTATTTGTATTTCCTGGTAGAAACACTAAGGCAACATTTCGAGCATGATCAATTGTCTCTTTTGGCTCACAAAAGGCTCTATCCAATGGGGCAGGTTCTAGTCTCTCCATTAATGGTTTCTTCTAGTCAGAAGATTTCCAACCAACATTATATATCCATCTGTACACCCTTACACTAGTCAGGTGAGTCTAGCACTAATATGTGGAAACTGAACAGAGGGCATAATGTTCTATAAGAAAAGGGAATGCAAAACATTATGCAAAATATCATCAGAGCACACAATAGGCCATATTATGATAACCTGTTCACATGCTTTTCTTCTTCACTGAACTTCCCTTGAAAGTAGAAGCTGCATCATTTCAAGAATGATCAGCAATTCCTAAGGAGTGCTTGATACTGTAGAGGTTTATTCAAGGAATAAATGAATGCTTATTAACATATATGATGTCATATAATTTCTTATGTATAATAGATTGACTTAAAAGTCATGAACAGTCAGGGTACCTGGGTGGCTTAGTCCGTTGGGCATCCAACTCTTGGTTTCAAATCAGGTCATGCAAGGATGTGAGATCCAGCCCCACATGGGGCTCCCTACTTAGCATGTAGTCTGCTGGGGATTCTCTCTCCCCCTCTCCTTCTTCCCCCTCTGCTCCTCCCCCATGCTCTCTCCTGCTCTCTTTCTCAAATAGACAAAATCTTTAAAAAAAAGTCATGAACAGTCATTTTGGTGGAGGAAAAAAATACAATGTTTCCTGCCTTCCTAAAAGGCATGTTTCTGGTGTGGAAGTGTATCTTTATTCATTATGCAAATACAAGATGCTCACAAATATTTGAGAATGTTAATAGGCTGTTATTCCTGAAGAGCAGCCTAGAGAATCATTTCTTTCTTCAGATTCTCCGTTAATTAGAGTCCCCCTTAATTAACCTGCTTATTGTTTACATTCCCTTTCAGAATGCATTTTCTATCACTCAAACTCAGTAACTGTCACATTGCCCTGAATAGTTCCCAGCTTGGCCTCTCTGCTATTGGCAACCCTTTCTCTAAATGTCAGGAAGAAATAGGGCTTTAGGCAGAGATAATTAAATGGAATAGCACAGCAGTGAATGGTCACATACACACCCAAGAGGAAGAATGAGGGCTAGAATAGGTGGTAAGAGGGCACCACGGTGCCCTCAGGTATAACAACTAAAAGGTAGAGCCCAAAATGATAAAGGAAACACCATCACCAATTTTACGTACCAATAATATGATAGTTAATGGGAATGGAAACCATTTAACTCAGGTAATTACAGTCCTTTTGGCTCATTTATTTCTTTTCAAGGGCTTAAACCTTTGGTTTCCAAAAACTACATAGTATTACTCTCTCACCCTATCTAATTTCTATGGTCCCCTTAATGAAATGTAGCAACAGATGTCTTAAATGAGAGTATCCATCTTACACATATGGTTAGTAATGTGAGATGACCCAAAAGTGTTTCTCAGGTGATATATAGGGATGACAACAGAAATTAAGTTATTAGGAAAATCTCAGCTATCTTGGGGAAAGACAAAACATTATAATCATAAACCACATCACAAGAGCTTACATACTTTGCTCCTGTTCCCACCTTCTTTATTCACAAAATACATGGCTCAATTCTCTAGGATCATGGACTCTACATCTATTATTTAAGCAAAGAAGCTTTGTAAGGAAATAACAAATGGGAGGCAAAAGGCAAAAAATAAAAGAGTTCAGGTGATACAAATAAACGTAGTACGCAGAACAGCAGAGCCGAGGTAAAAATTGAAAGCATGCTGTAAAGAGGCCGGTGCTAAATAATAAATGAATAACACAGAGAAGAAGAGGTTGGAAATAACAAAATACTCTGTAAACAGAATTTTTTTTTTTAAGATATCTATTTCAAACTTAAAACCTAGACATTTGGGGGAACATAGGCATCTGGTTGGAAAAGGTGATTTCCCTGCTAGCTACCTGGATTAAGATATGCACCCACACATACAAAAATTACAGTGGCAGGCAGGCAGGGATTTTAATAAAAATGTAAATCATGACCTTCAAAACAAACAGAAAATAGACTATACTTCTTCCAAACAGGTGTGAGAACCTTACTGAAAAGACATTAGCTACCAGAGGAAAAGCCAGAGCCAAGTTTGAAGTGAAAGAGACTGGAATCACTAGTATAAAGTAATCTCAACTAGGTTTCAAATAGTGGGTAAGAGATAATTATGAAATGTTAACCAACTATTCAAAGTGTAAAGAATGAGTTCTCAAGTGAAGTTTGGGAGAATTATTTTATATGGAAGGAAAATGAGTTAAAATAAATCATGTCCAATAAACATTATTGTAAAGTATCAAATAAATAAATCTATCAAGTTAAATAAGATAGGAAAGACCACCTATAAAAAAATGACCAGAAATCAGGTCTTAATGTTATTATCTTTGTGTCATCTTTGAAAAGGGAACACCGAGGGTTAATGTATGTAATCCAACTTGACAACCACTTCTATGACTCAATGATGAATGATAAGAACTTATCGAAAGGACGTGTGAAATGGAAATGCAAGGAAAGAACTATAATACGATATGTAACACTAAATGACATGTTGAACGTTGGACATATTAATTTTACATGGTAATGGACAAGGGGAATGCCATGATACATATATTCAAATCAGGTGAACTAATAATAATATGTAATGAAACTTCTGGCTACATGCAGCCATTCATAAAAGTGGATTATGCAACCAGACTGTGGATTGTGCAAATCAGAGCTCTTAAAAAAAAAAAATAGATTTTACCTTTTAGAGTAATTTTAGGTTTCCAGCAAAATTAGACATAAGATACAAAGATCCTCACATACCACCTGTCGCACACATGCATGGTCTCCACCATTATCAACCCTCCCCATCAGAGAGGCGCATTGATGATTCCATGTCAACACATCATAATCATCAAAGTCCACAGATGACAATAGAGTTCACTCTTGGTAGTGTAGATTCTATGGATGTGGACAAATGTATAATGACATGTATTCACCATGATAGTATCATATGGACTAGTTCTGATGTCATAAAAATCCTCTCTGTTCTGCCTATTCATCCCTCTCTCCCCAACCACCCCTTGGTGACCACTGATATTTTTATGGTCTCTATAATTTTGCATTTTCCAGAATGTCACACAGTTGGGATTGAATACGATGTAGCCTTTTCAGATTGCTTTCTTTCATGTAGAAATATCCATTTAAATTTCCTCTAATGTCTTTTCAGGGCTTGATAGTTCATTTCTTCTTAGCACTGACTAATATTCCATGGTCTGGATATACCAGTTTATTTATCCATTCACTCACTGAAGAACATCTTGGTTGCTTCCCCATTTGGTCATTTATGAAAAAAGCTACTGTAAACATCTGTATGCAAGTTTTTGTGTGGACATAAGTTTTTCAGATCCTTTGAGTAAATGCCACAGAGTGTGATTCTATGGTAAGAGCTTGTTGAGTTTTATAAGAAACTGCCCAACTGTCTTCCAAAGTGAGAATTTTTTTAAATAACTATCTCCAGAGTTCATGAAGAATGGATGCTGGCAATTAATACAAATAGAATCTTATAATGTGTCACATATATTTCATTATGCAATTTTTTAAATAAGGAAGACTCATCAGATCAAAAAATAACGCTGTGCTTTCTGAGAGAATAAACCATTTCAGAAAGTGGTGGAATATGTCAGTTCACTCACGCACAGGAATCTAAAACTTAGCATTTACTTACTTGTTTAAAACTCATAGATTTCAAAACAGCTTTTCAAGGACTATAAAGAGGCCACATCTCTGTGAACACTGTGAAGGAGACAAACCGAGTTTCACTAACTGAGAACCAATATTAATGATGGGAGGTTACAATTTGATCTATAACTTGGTTTGTGGACCCAGATTCTGTCAGTTGTTGGAACAGTTCAACACAAACAATTAATTACTTTCATGTCTTTCATTATTGTTGTGGCAGGGTAGAACAAGGAAGGTGTGATGAAAGCAGATAGCATTCCCCATTGCCTGCCTGACAAACTCATTTTCATCCTAAAAGATAACAGAGACATGACTTCCTCTGTGAAGACTTCTGGGATCTTGTTATCTTTCTAACGTTCTTCATCTGTGCTTTAAGATCACTCTGTACATACAT
Source organism: Zalophus californianus (assembly GCF_009762305.2). Lineage (NCBI taxonomy): Eukaryota > Metazoa > Chordata > Mammalia > Carnivora > Otariidae > Zalophus > Zalophus californianus. The sequence continues at coordinate 16,171,960 of NC_045599.1, forward strand.
CTGTTGGCACTTGTCACAATGCTGTGGTGGTTTGTTTGTACGTCTGTTCCCCTGTGCTCCTTGAGAAATCTCTGGGAAAAGCTTGTTCAGTGAAGAGAGAGAAGAGTGAATGATGCATGTTGTGGTTTTGAACCTGACAAGTAAATAGTGAAGAGTCCAGAGAGTATCAACCACCTTTCCAGTTTCCTGATTACAAAGATTCTTAACTTTATGAATGAGCAGGAACGGAAAGTGACTTCTTATTAGCTATCCATCAAACTGACTGCCTATTAATATCCTTCAGATTCTTCCATATCAATTTAAATGCATCATTTAATATAAAACAGTCTTTATTTGCTCCATTGCTTTATGACATCACGTGTTATTCTCAAAAGTCTTGTCTCCTCCATGGAACACTTTACAACTTTTTCCTTTCTCACTTCTTTTCTAAATAAATTTTGATATCCTAGGGAGGCCTGGGTAGCTCAGTTGGTTAAGCATCTGCCTTCCATTTGGGTCATGATCCCAGGGTCCTGCGATGGAGCCCTGCATCCACTGGGCTCCTTGCTCAGTGGGGAGCCTGCTTCTCCCTCTGCCGGTAGCTCCCCCTGCTTGTGCTCTCTCTCTCTGACAAATAAATAAATAAAATCTTTAGAAGAGTACTCAGCATATAGGACATGTTAATAGAAGTAAACTGTTATCATAATAATAATTATGATTATTATGAGGTACCACCTCTTGGCATATGCCTACTTGGAAGGCGTCCAGAGCCCTTTTTTGCTTCCTGGTTTCTCACACTGAGATAAATATGAAGGATCTCTCCTATTAAAATATACCAGAGGGCGCCTGGGTGGCTCAGATGGTTAAGCGTCTGCCTTCGGCTCAGGTCATGATCCCAGGGTCCTGGGATCGAGTCCCACATCAGGCTCCCTGCTCCTTGGGAGCCTGCTTCTCCCTCTGCTTCTCTCTCTCTCTCTCCTCCTCTGTCTCTCATGAATAAATAAATAAAATCTTTAAAAAAAATATACCAGAGATACAATCTAAACCATCAAACTGCAATAAAACCTGAAGACATTTCAATAAATTAATTCAATTAATATTTGTAGTTTCTAATGCTTTAACATATTTCACCTGCCAAATGGAGCTTTCATTTTAAGAGTCCTTTTATACTGGGGCACCTGTGTGGCTCGGTTGATTGAGTGTCAGACTCTTGATTTTGGCTCAGGTCATGATCTCAGGGTTCTGGGACCGAGCCCACATCAGGTTCCACACTGAGCACAGAGTCTGCTTGTCCCTCTTCTTCCCTCTGTTTGTGCTCTCTCTCTCTCCCTCTCTCAAATAAATAATCTTAAAAAAAAGAGTTCTATTTTTTTTAAATTTTTTATTATTATGTTAATCACCATATATTACATCATTAGTTTTGGATGTAGTGTTCCATGTTTCATTGTTTCTGCATAACACCCAGTGCTCCACGCAGAACGTGCCCTCCTTAATACCCATCACCAGGCTAACCCATCCCCCCACCCCCCTCCCCTCTAGAACCCTCAGTTTGTTTTTCAGAGTCCATCGTCTCTCATGGTTCGTCTCCCCCTCCGACTTCCTCCCCTTCATTCTTCCTTTCCTGCTATCTTCTTTTTTTTTTCTTAACATATATTGCATTATTTCTTTCAGAGGTACAGATCTGTGATTCAACAGTCTTGCATAATTCACAACACCCACCATAGCACATACCCTCCCCAATGTCTATCACCCAGCCACCCCATCCCTCCAACCCCCCAACACTCCAGCAACCCTCAGTTTATTTCCTGAGATTAAGAATTCCTCATATCAGTGAGGTAATATGATACATCTTTCTCTGATTGACTTATTTCACTCAGCATAACACCCTCCAGTTCTATCCACATCGTTGCAAATGGCAAGATCTCATTCCTTTTTATGGCTGCATAATATTCCACTGTGTATATATACCACATCTTCTTTGTTCATTCATCTGTCAATGGACATCTTGGCTCTTTCCACAGTTTGGCTATTGTGGACATTGCTGCTATAAACATTGGGATGCACGTACCCCTTCGGATCCCTACATTTGTATCTTTGTGGTAAATACCTAGTAGTGGAATTGCTGGATGGTGTGGTAGCTCTATTTTCAACTGTTTGAGGAACCTCCATACTGTTTTCCACAGGGGTTGCACCAACTTGCATTCCCACCAACAGTGTAGGAGGGATCCCCCTTTCTCCACATCCCCGCCAACATCTGTCGTTTCCTGACTTGTTAATTTTAGCCATTCTGACGGGTGTGAGGTGGTATCTCATGGAGGTTTTGATTTGGATTTGCCTGATGCCGAGCGAGGTTGAGCACTTTTTCATGTGTCTGTTGGCCATTTGGATGTCTTTTTTGGAAAAATGTCTGTTCATGTCTTCTGCCCATTTCTTGACTGGATTATTTCTTCTTTGGGTGTTGAGTTTGATAAGTTTTTTATAGATTTTGGATACTAGCCCTTTATCTGCTATGTCATTTGCAAATATCTTCTCCCATTCTGTCGGTTGTCTTTTGGTTTTGTGGACTGTTTCTTTTGCTGTGCAAAAGCTTTTTATCTTGATGAAATCCCAATAGTTCATTTTTGCCCTTGCTTCCCTTGCCTTTGGCGATGTTTCTAGGAAGAAGTTGCTGTGGCTGAGGTCGAAGAGGTTGCTGCTTGTGTTCTCCTTTAGGATTTTGATGGACTCCTGTCTCACGTTTAGGTCTTTCAACCATTTTGAGTCTATTTTTGTGTGTGGTATAAGGACATGGTCCAGTTTCATTCTTCTGCACGTGGCTGTCCAATATTCCCAAAACCATTTGTTGAAGAGACTGTCTTTTTCCCATGGGACAGTCTTTCCTGCTTTGTCAAAGATGAGTTGACCATATAGTTGAGGGTCCATTTCTGGGCTCTCTATTCTGTTCCATTGATCTATGTGTCTGTTTTTGTGCCAGTACCATACTGTCTTAATGACGACAGCTATGTAAAAGAGCTGGAAGTCCGGAATTGTGATGCTGCCAGCTTTGCTTTTCTTTTTCAAAATTCCTCTGGCTATTCGGTGTCTTTTCTGGTTCCATACAAATTTTAGGATTATTTGTTCCATTTCTTTGAAAAAAGTGGATGGTATTTTGATAGGGATTGCACTGAATGTGTAGATTGCTCTAGGTAGCATTGACATCTTCACAATGTTGGTTCTTCCAGTCCATGAGCATGGAACGTTTTTCCATCTCTTTGTGTCTTTCTCAATTTCTTTCATGAGTATTTTATAGTTTTCTGTGTACAGATCCTCTGCCTCTTTGGTTAGATTTATTCCTAGGTATCTTATGGTTTGGGGTGCAATTGTAAATGGGATCGATTCCTTAATTTCTCTTTCTTCTGTCTTGTTGTTGGTGTATAGGAATGCCACTGATTTCTGTGCATTGATTTTATATCTTGCCACTTTACTGAATTCCTGTATGAGTTCTAGCAGTTTTGGGGTGGAGTCTTTTGGGTTTTCCACATAAAGTATCATATCATCTGCAAAGAGTGAGAGTTTGACTTCCTCTTTGCCGATTTGGATGCCTTTGATTTCTTTTTGTTTTCTGATTGCTGTAGCTAGGACTTCTAATACTATGTTGAATAGCAATGGTGATAGTGGACATCTGTGCCACATTCCTGACCTTAGAGGGAAAGCTCTCAGTTTTTCCCCCTTGAGAATGATATTCGCTGTAGGTTTTTCATAGATGGCTTTTATGATATTGAGGTAGGTACCCTCTATCCCTATACTCTGAAGAGTTTTGATCAAGAAAGTGTGCTGTACTTTGTCAGATGCTTTTTCTGCATCTATGGAGAGGATCATATGATTCTTGTTCTTTCTTTTGTTAATATATTGTATCACATTGATTGATTTGCGGGTGTTGAACCAAACTTGCAGCCCAGGGATAAATTCCACTTGGTCGTGGTGAATAATCCTTTTAATGTACTGTTGGATCCTATTGGCTAGTATTTTGGTGAGAGTTTTTACATCCATGTTCATCAAGGATATTGGTCTGTAATTCTCCTTTTTGATGGGGTCTTTGTCTAGTTTTGGGATCAAGGTAATGGTGGCCTCATAAAATAAGTTTGGAAGTTTTCCTTCCATTTCTATATTTTGGAACAGTTTCAGGAGAATAGGTATTAATTTTTCTTTAAATGTTTGGTAGAATTCCCCTGAGAAGCCATCTGGCCCTGGGCTTTTGTTTGTTGGGAGATTTTTGATGACTGCTCCAATTTCCTTAGTGGTTATAGGTCTCTTTAGGTTTTCTATTTCTTCCTGGTTCAATTTTGGTAGTTGATACACCTCTAGGAATGCACCCATTTATTCCAGGTTATCTAATTTGCTGGCATAGAGTTGCTCATAATATGTTCTTATAATTGTATGTCTCTGGTGTTGGTTGTGATCTCTCCTCTTTCATTCATGATTTTGTTGATTTGGGTCATTTCTCTTCTTTTTGATAAGTCTGGCCAGGGGTTTATCAATCTTGTTAATTCTTTCAAAGAACCAGCTCCTGTTTCGTTGATCTGTTCTACTGTTCTTTTGGTTTCTATTTCATTGATTTCTGCTATGATCTTTATTATTTCTCTTCTCCTGCTGGGTTTAGACTTTATTTGCTGTTTTTTCTCTAGCTCCTTTCGGGGTAGGGTTAGGTTGTGTATTTGAGAGCTTTCTTGTTTCTTGAGAAAGGCTTGTATTGCTATATACTTTCCTCTCAGGACTGCCTTTGCTGTATCCCAAAGATTTTGAACAGTTGTGTTTTCATTTTCATTGGTTTCCATGAATTTTTTTAATTCTTCAATTTCCTGGTTGAGCCATTCATTCTTTAGTAGGATGCTCTTTAGCCTCCATGCATTTGAGTTCTTTCCACCTTTCCTCTTGTGATTGAGTTCTAGTTTCAAAGCACTGTGGTCTGAAAATATACAGGGAATGATCCCAATCTTTTGGTAGCAGTTGAGACCTGATTTGTGCCCTAGGATGTGATCTATTCTGTAGAATGTTCCATGGGCACTAGAGAAGAATGTGTATTCCGTTGCTTTGGGATGGAATGTTCTGAATATGTCTGTGAAGTCCATTTGGTCCAGTGTTTCATTTAAAGTTTTTATTTCCTTGTTGATCTTTGCATAGGTGATCTGTCCATTTCAGTCAGAGGGGTGTTAAAGTCCCCCACTATTATTGTATTGTTGTCGATGTGTTTCTTTGCTTTGTTATTAATTGCCTTATATAATTGGCTGCTCCCATGTTAGGAGCATAGCTATTTACAATTGTTAGATCTTCTTGTTGGATAGACCCTTTAAGTAGGATATAGTGTCCTTCCTCATCTCTTATTACAGTCTTTGTTTTAAAATCTACTTTGTCTGATATAAGGATTGCCACCCCAGCTTTCTTTTGGTGTCCATTAGTATGGTAAATGGTTTTCCACCCCCTCACTTTCAATCTGGAGGTGTCTTTGGGTCTAAAATGCGTCTCTTGCAGACAGCATATCGATGGGTCTTGCTTTTTTATCCAATCTGAGAGCCTATGTCTTTTGATTGGGGCAATTAGCCCATATACATTCAGGGTAACTATTGAAAGATATGAATTTAGTGCCATTGTATTGCCTGTAAGGTGACTGTGACTGTATACTGTCTGTGTTCCTTTCTGGTCTATGCTGCTCTTAGGCTCTCTCTTTGCTTAGAGAACCCCTTCAATATTTCTTGGAGGGCTGGTTTTGTGTTTGCAAATTCCTTTAGTTTTTGTTTGTTCTGGAAGCTTTTTATCTCTCCTTCTATTTTCAGTGATAGCCTAGCTGGATATAGTATTCTTGGCTGCATATTTTTCTCATTTACTGCTCTGAAGATATCATGCCAGTCCTTTCTGGCCTGCCAGGTCTCTGTGCATAGGTCTGTTGCCAATCTAATACTTCTACCATTATAGGTTACATATCTCTTCTCCCGACCTGCTTTCAAGATTTTCTCTTTGTCTCTGAGACTCGTAAGTTTTAGTATTAGATGTCGGGGTGTTGACTTATTTGTTTTGATTTTGCGAGGGGTTCTCTGTGCCTCCTGGATTTTGATGCCTGTTTCCTTCCCCACATTAGGGAAGTTCTCTCCTATAATTTGCTCCAATATACCTTCTGCCTCTCTCTCTCTTTCTTCTTCTTCTGGGATCCCAATTATTCTAATGTGTTTTGTCTTATCGTATCTCTTATCTCTCGAATTCTGCCCTCATGATCCAGTAGTTGTTTATCTCTCTTTTTCTCAGCTTCTTTATTTTCCATCATTTGGTCTTCTATATCACTGATTCTCTCTTCTGCCTCATTTATCCTAGCAGTTAGTGCCCCCATTTTTGATTGCACCTCATTAATAGCCTTTTTGTTTTCAATTTGGTTAGATTTTAGTTCCTTTATTTCTCCAGGAAGGGTTTCTCTAATAACTTCCATGCTTTTTTCAAGCTCAGCTAGTATCTTTAAAATCATGATTCTGAACTCTACGTCCGACATCGTACTAATGTCCATATTGAGTAGGCTCCTGGCAGATGGTACTACCTCTTGTTTTTTTGCTGAGGTGATTTTTTTCTGTCTTGTCATTTTGTCCAGAGGAGAACAGATGAATGAGAGAACAAAATGCTAACAGGTTAACAACGTCCCCAGCAAATATACTCTATACAAATCAGAAAAGACCTAAAACCAGAGGAAAAGAAAGGGAAAGAAAGAAAAAAGAAAGAGAAAAAGAAAAAGATAAAAACAAACAAAAACAGAACAAAAAAAACCAGAATATGATCAAATATGATCAGGCTAGTGTACAGATCAGTGCCACACACTAGATTTTGGGTGTATTTTGGTCTGTTAGAAGAAAGTGCCTCCGAAAATTTTAAAGGAAGAAAGACTTATATATGTACAAAATAAGGGTTGATACAATGAAGGGATGGAAGATGACTGTAAAGATGAAAATTATAAAAGATTTTATAAAAGGATTTGCTAAGATAAGAAATTGTTTGAAAAAAGAAAGAAGATTGAAAGAAAAAAGAAAAAAAGGGAGAGAATGTGATCAGGCAGGAGACTATAACAAAGCCATACACTAGTGATTTAGGGTATATTTTGATCTGTTAGAAGAAACTGTATCTCAAAATTTTAAAGAGAGAACAACTTATATATATATGCCAAAAATAAGGGTATCTACTATGAAGGGATAAAATATGACTCTAAAAATGAAAAATAAAATTTTTTTTTCCAAAAGAGATTGATAAGATGTTGGTCGAAAAAGGGAAAAAGAAAAATTAAAAAAAAAAAAAACAGTTAAAAAAATTAACTTTGAAAAACTAATTTATCATGGTAAGAAAGCCATGAATTCTATGTGCAGTATTCCCCTAGCGCTGGAGTTCTCCCGTTCTCCTTGTTTGGTAAACTTGGCCTTGGCTGTGCTGATCTTCTAGGGGAGGGGCCTGTTGCCATGGTTCCCAAATGTCTTTGCTGGAGGCGGAATTGCCCCGCCCTTGTCGGTCCAGGCTAGGCAATCTGCTCGGGTTTGCTCTTGGGAGCTTTTGTTCCCTGCCAACTTTCGGTACAGCTTTGGAGGACCAGAGTGAAAATGGTGGCCTCCCAATCTCCGCCTGAAGGAGCTGAGAACTCGGGGCCCTGCTCCTCAGTGCGCCCCCAGAGAAAAGCAGTCAGTCAGTCCCGTCTCCCCGGTCTCCGTGCTCACCCGTCCTGTGACCGAGCATTTCTATCTCTGGCACCCGACCCCGTGTGGAGTCTCCAAACCCAGCAGATCCCTGTGGTGTGCTTCCGCACCACTCCCCTGGGGGAGGAAGCGGAGTCTCCCCGGATCTGCCGCTTGTTGGGTCCCTGCTGGAGGAGCAGTGGCCCGACTGGGCTGCGGATCACAGTTTATGGCCACCCCGAGCTGAGAGCCCACACCTCAGCTCCACCTCTGCAGCCGGCTTCCCCGCTCCGATACCTGGGAGCTCTGCCGCACTCAGGCACCCCCAGTCTTTCTGTGACTCTGAGGGTCCTGAGACCACACTGTCCCGCGAGGGTTCCACCCCCCGCTTGGCCACTGAAGCAACGTCCCTCAGTGGAGCCGGCTTCTAAAAGTTCCGATTTTGTGCTCCGCGGCTCTAGCACTTGCAAGAAGCGTCCAACGGAGGCCCCCTCCCCCGCCATCTATCCTCCCGAATATCGCCTCGGATTCACTTCTCCGCACATCCTACCTTCCAGTAAGTGGTTGCTTCTCTGTTCAGAGAGTTGTTGCTACTCTCTTCTTTGATCTCCTGTTGAGTTCGAGGTGTTCAGAATGGTTTGATCCCTATTCAGCTGAATTCCTGAGACCAGACGAAATCCAGGTCTCCTACTCCTCCGCCATGTTGCTCCGCCCCCCCCCCCCCCCCGAGTTCTTCTATTAATTTAAGTAGGAAGAGAAATGTTGAAAGAAATACAGGCTAGTATGCAGGATCAACAGGATCTCTATTTTAGTCTGTTCCAGGTGGCAGGTTGCTTTTTCCATCTGCAAGGAAAACGAGCCATTATAAGTAGCCAATAAACAATTTAAACTGAAGATTCTGATATGAAACTTCTTTCCCAATAGGGTAAAATTTGACCAGTCTCAGAACTACAGAAATCCTCTTCATTATGATCAACAGGTTTATAAAATAATCAATTTTTAATTGAAATCATGAAAGTAACCCCAAAAGTCTTTGTGTATATTTTGTATACTTGCATACCTGTGAGTGTGTGTGGGGTGTATGTATTTGCCGTCGAACACACACCTATTTTCATATATAGTTGAAGAGAAGAGAGATTTTCCTCTAACATGTAAAAGTGAAAATGTGAGAGCTTATTCATTCACTTTACTTTGCTTTAAAACATACCTATTTTTCTAGGTACAGCAATATGAAAGTTCATAATGTTTACATTTTAATAGATCTTTCACTGAAATTGCTTTTTCAGGAACATTTTCTTATTTTCTCTGAAGGCAGTAGGGAAAACAACCATGTTATAAAATAATGAAAATCTAGGCTGCATTGCTAGTCATTTCAGAGAGTCATTTGACTTTTTCTTATATATTGTAAAAACACTTTCTTTATCTCCAAATTGGAAAAGCAAACTAAAAGGAAGTCCTTACTGGTTTTTACCCTTTATGTACTTCACATCTATGTTGTTTCAGAGTAGGACTCGCTCTGAAATATTATTAAGCCTTAAAAATCACACCAAATAAATTAAGTGATAAATCCCAAATCATATTAAAGTCACAGGACTGACTGAGAGCTTGTATTTATAACCCAACTGTGCATTCATGAGTCTAAAAAGGGCTGTGTTCTTTGGGTTGGGAAGTAGGAAGAAGCACATTTAGCTTATCTAAAGTCTGCTCATCTTTTACCCATGTTCCTCTTGATATGGTTTTGTGCACCTAAAATTTCCCAAGAAGTATCTTTTCAACTTAGTTCTGTTCCCTTTATTAAAAGACCTCAGGGGCACCTGGGTGGCTCAGTCAGTTAAGCATCTGACTCTTGATTTTGGCTCAGGTCATGATCTCAGGGTTGTGAGATCCAGCCCTGCAACGGGCTCTGAGCTCAGCATGGAGTTTGCTTGTTCCTTTCCCTCCGCTCCTCCCCTGACTCTCTCTCTCTCTCTTATAAATAAAAATAAAATCTTTAAAAAATAAAAAAATAAAAGGGCTCATACTTTACATAGTCTTGAAGATTTTTTTCATGTAATATTAAACCGCTGAAATTGAACCATGCTGTGTATGTTACCGTATTTTCTTCATTCTGACCACTTTATGGTAATCCATTGTTAAATACACCACAGCTTGTTTGTGTTCTCCTCATGGATATTTGGTCTCTTTCCATTTGATTATTTGTTTTCTATTGTGAACGATATTGCTATGAACATTCTTGCACATGTCTTCTGTTGTACCTGGGCAAGAGTTTGTTCTATATATACCTTTAGAAGTATATACCTTGTAAGATATGTGATGTTTAGCCATAGGAGATATGTATAACCATGTTTTTAGAGCATGACTTTGTCAGTGTAGTCCCTCATTCTTTCAATCATCCAGTGTACTCATATGTTACATAAACACATGGTTCTACTATACTGATGAACTTGTCTATTCTATGCTAATACAAAACTGTCTGAATTTCTATTTCTTTATAAGTCCTGCTATTCAGTTAACTGGGGGGATTCTGACTCCTGAATCTTCCATTTAAATGTAGAAACTAAAACATTTCATTTAAATCTCTGTTGAGACTTTAATTGGAATTGTATGTAGATTGTATGTAGATTAGTTTGGGGGTAACTGATGTATTTGTGATATTATGTGTCTTTATCTGTGAATATAGCATATCACTTTATTTAGGTCTTCTCTAAAATGTTGTAATCAGGATTTAGAGTTTACTTGCAGAAGTTCTTGCACTTTGATTCATTCTTAGGCAGCTAATTTTTTTTTTCCTGTTAGTATTTTTGCTTTAATTACTTTACTCTTCTGTTTATTGTTACATAAAATACAACTGATTTTTTTTATCATTAAGCTTATAACTAACTACCTTGTGAAATGCTCATAAAAATGAGTTTGTAGATTTTTTTTATCATTCAAGTTCTCTGAGGAAGGACTTTGCTTTGCTTTTCAACACTGGAAAGATCATCTTGCAGAGTGGAAACAAGTACAAAACTTACTGTATTTGTCTTATGAGCAAATAGGCCACATAGAATATGTTTGGTATTAAGAGAACTTGATCTACTGGAGGCATCAATAAATTCTATCTATGGAGAGGGCTACATGCATGCCTCAGAAGCAGGCAACACCAGCGTACCCATTTGGGCTTTCTTTGGATAGGTATACTGAAAATTATAGTATTAAAACATATAAAGTTATACTGGTAATCTGTGGTCTCACTATGTACAATTTCATGATTGCAAGGGCTAGATATGTGATTTTTTGGTATCCCAGCGCTGTGGTGTTTCAGTGTCCTCACCACACCTACTTGAAGAAATTCAGCATTTTCCCATTGTTCACAGGAAGGAGCACCAAATATCAGTTATCAGTTTATCCTTTGTGTGTATGTGTGTGTGTGTGTGTGTGTGTGTGTAGGCTTGTTGAAATAATCTCTTTTATTTTAGGACAAAGAAAATGATGTGATAGATGACATGTTTGAAGGAATCATACATGTCCCTTCAAATCAGATGAAGAGAGAAAATTAATTTTTTTGCAGAGAGCATTTTCCTTTGGAATTTTGGGTCTGCATTCCAAATGACAAACTTTGATTCAATTAGCAAATAACAAACTCTGATTCTGTAACAAATAACAAAGAAGAAGACTAAAACACAGAAAGGAAGACCGTGAATAATTGTACTGTTGATTTGGAAAATGAATCTTGTACCCCTCACCTCTGGCAACCATTGGTTTGTTCTCTGTATTGATGGATCTGTTTCTGCGTTTGCTTCTTTGTTTATTTGTGTTGTTTTTTTTTTTTTTGACTCCACATAAAAGTGAAATAATTTATTATTTGTCTTTATCTGTCTGACTTATTTCACTTTGCATAATACATTCTGGGTCCATCCATGTCACAAACGACAAGATCTCATCTTCTTTATCTTTTCATCTGTGGATGGACACTTATGTTGCTTCCATATAATCTCTTTGGAAAATGTGTTGGCAATAAGTATTTAAGTTTGATAGATGGATACAGAAATTCAACTTCAAGATATATGTTCAAGTAAAGTGTGTATATATGTTCACCAAAATACATACTCAGTAATGCATGTAACAACACTATTTATAATAGCTCCAAGGTGGAAGCAATACAAATGCCTATCAACAAGAGGATGAATAAATACATTGTGGACTAGTCAACACTTTACACTACATGGCAATGAAAATGAGCCAACTATTGTTACAGGCAATAGTATGGATAAGTCACTCAAATACAGTGTTTCATAAGATAAAATAGATGCAAAAGAATGTATCTGTATGATTTTATTTACGCAGAATTCAAAAATAGGCAACATTAAGCTAGAGTCCTAGAGGTTAAGGTAATGAGTGGTACCTCTGGACAGGAAAATGGAATGAGTGATAGAAGGAGGCAGAAATAGCTGGAGTGCTGGGTGTTGCTCTGTTTCTGAACTTGGATGGTTGTCACACTGTCAGCTGTATGCTTGTGATTTGTTCACCTCTCATGATGCGTGTTACACTTCATTCAAAAGTTGTTTAGGGGCGCCTGGGTGCCTCAGTCAGTTAAGCGTCTGCCTTTGGCTCAGGTCATGATCCCAGGACCCTGGGATTGAGTCCCACATCGGGCTCCTTGTTCAGTGGGAGCCTGCTTCTCCCTCTGTCTGCCCCTCTCTCTCTCTCTCTCTGACAAACAAATAAATAAATAAATAAAACCTTTTAAAAAGTTGATTTTAGGAGTAAATGATTTTTGTCAACTTAATAGTTCTTTTCAAATTCGATTTTATTAAAGAGAGCATGGTAAATAAGGAGTATGTGATGAAAAATATGATTGTAGTACCTGATGAAACAAGTATAAGATTTTAAATTTTAGATAGTATAAAGTAAATTTTATTCTCTTTAGATATGTTAACTTATGAAGTAAATTTTATCTGGCTGGTTTTATGGCATAGCACCTATGAAATGTGTAAAGGTTAAGCAGTAGAAACGATTTTCTGGATACATATGTGTGTTTGAGTTGTTTGCGTGCTTATATATTTTTCTGATTTGGACCAAAATATTTGTGCTTTTTTCCTGATTTTTGTCTTTCATGTACTTACTTGAAAGCAATATTCAATCAGTATGTGTTGAAGACTTATTCATAGTAGTTCTGTAAATTTGCTTTGATCCATATTTCTTTTTTAAAAAAATATTTATTTGACACAGAGAGAGAGCATGGGTGAGTTCGCACAAGCAGTGGGGAGGGACTGAGGGAGAGGGAGAAGCTGACTCCCCACTGAGCAGGGAACCTGACACAGGGCTCCATCCCAGGACCCTGAGATCATGACTTGAACCAAAGGCAGATGCTTAAACGACTGAGCCACCCAGGTGCCCCAATCCCTATTTCATAGAAATGTAAGTTGAGGGACACACATTCATTTATTCACTAACTCCCAATAACATAGAATGGAGTCAGTTTGGCATTGAGATCTGAACTCAGGAAGGTCCATTTTCTGAACTTTTCAAAGATTAAAGCAGACCGCAAACGGGGTGACCTCTGAGATTACCAGCCAACTATCACAGTAATAGTAGTTTGTCTTGAGATTAAAGTGATAAGAATCACAACTTAAGTCACCTGAAGGAAAAGCAAAAACAAAAGAGAAATGCTTCTTAGTGGCTGAGAAGAACACTGGAGTAGCTTACAAAACCGAAGGAGAAACACTCACATCAAGGCTTCAGACATGATACTGGGATTTGACTCTTTTATCTCTGCTAGTCTTTACTGGGTTTCATTTTTTATATAAAGCATCTCTGCATTGTGAGAAATGTCTAATGAGAGCCCTGTAATCTTACACTTAAGATCCAAGAAGATAATAATCCTCCCTTCCATTTTTTTAAAGATTTTATTTATTTGAGAGAGAAAGAGAGAAAGAGTGCACGAGAGGGGGGAGGAGCAGAGGGAGAGGCAGACTCCCCAGTGAGCAGGGAGCCTGATGACATGGAACCCGATCCTGGGACTCCAGGATCGTGACCTGAGCCAAAGGAGTCACCCAACAACTAAGCCACCCAGGCACCCCTCCCTTCCGTTTTCAGATCAGAAATTATGGGAAGGATTCCACATGAGCTGGCCTGGGTTTCATCTGTGCTACTCCGGGGGATGGGGGGGAAGGCAGTGCTGATGTTGAAGATGCTCCAGGAATACCAGTAAAAGGCATAGGTTTTCCAAGGGATGTGTAGTGCTCTTACAAGAAGACAGGATGTTAAGAAACTGTCCTGAGCCTTGCAAGTATGAGCACCAGGGTGCGCGCGCGTGCACACACACACACACACAGACACACACACACACACACACACACAGTAGTTACCATGATTTAATTCACTCCTGGATCTGTGAAAGATGTACATGTGGCGTTATTCAATACCAGGCTGAAGAAGAGTGATCGGGAAAGATGACCATGTGGCAACAGTTTCTGAAATACATTCTTTTGTTCTTTGCAGAATGGTCACGGCCATGACAATAACGAACTCTTAGTGAGGCAGAGATTGTTCCTTGGGTAGAATTATCAGAAATACGCAAGAGTGGATTTTGCATCATGGTATATAATACCAGGTTGCATACAAGGAATGTACGTTTGAGTCCATGAGGATGTATGTTTTTGTATTTGCATCCTTCATTCATTTAGCTGTGTTTTAGGCATTGTATGCATTACCTGAGTGGGGAGATAAATCCTGTGAAAACACAATCCTGTCATTTCCCTAAAAAGCAGAGCTTTCGTTCAAATTAATTCCACACATGTATAGTAACACTTGGGCACATGATATTGTAGGGTAAGCAGAAGTGAAGAAGTGTTTGTCTAGAGGAATTCATAGTCTCATCCCTCCCACCCCCACCTGCAAACTCATACCAATAAAAATTAATCCAGAGTGGCCCAGAGTTTAGGAGGCAGTATTGCAATGTTAACCAAATATTGCTCTCGTGTATGTCTGTGTGTGTAGGTAGAGGGGCTATCTAGGAGAACTTTTAAAAGAAAGGCATATTCTGAGTAATTTTGCTATATTTCTGAATCCTTTCCCCCCTTTATCCTGTCTGGTGTACTTCTACCTAACAGAATGTGAGGACGAGATTGGAAGTAAAACCTGTAATGAGGAGAGTCCAAAGTCAGGGAAAGCAGAGTCAAGAGCTGAGTAAGAAATTGAACTATCAGAGGTCAGCAAGAACTTGGGAATGTTTGCCCCCAGTGAAGGCAACAGAAGCAACTACCAAAGCCTGAAGCCGAGTGTCAGGAATCTGCAAGTTGAGGAATATTAGGGGACAGAGAGTGTATGGACTTGCTCAGGAACAGATGGGTGTAAGGAGAGACGCTGCGCCCCTGTGGCGTTGAATCTCGGCATGTGGCTCAGCCACCAAGGTCAAAGTGCTGTGGTTGGTGTAGGCGTGAAAGGCATGCCTCCAGAGCATAATGCCCTCTCTTCCTTTACACAGGTAAGGGAATTAGGCTTCACATTTATTACCTTGATTTGTCATATGATATCTTGCAATGCTGAGTAAAAAAGCAAAAGTTATGATAGACTTTTAAAGTAGAACTTAATAAATATTAACTGAGATTGATAATTACCAAGGTAGATAAACTTAATTTAGATAAATTTACCATAAAGCTCTTATGGCAGCAGATTCATGTTTTATGAAAATGGTAGATAGAAAAGGCCTGCAAACATTGAAGAGCTAGATGGGAGGGCAGTTGGGCTAAAGAATGAGGGAATGATTAAAAAAAAATCCTGTTTAGATAATGGGATTAGATGGTTTCCGGGAGTGTGTAATGAAAGATAAGAGCCCAGTGTGTAACAAATAGTATCTGCAGAAAAATGTTTCAACAAATTAAGGCTTGCTGGAGATCCAGTGCTGAAATGTAAGTTCACACTTCTGGTCGCTAAAACAAATATATCTGTTTGATGCTTTTCATTGATACAGTCTTCCCATAACTATCAAACAGACAAAACCATAACCCAACATTATCCTTATATCAGAGTCTTTTTCTTTAAGCACTGGTTTCTCATAAACACTTGGCATTATGCATGCGACTAATGAAGAGGGCTGTGTTTATTCCAGTTATGTTAGTTTGCTGTATTTTTTGCCCTCGATTAAAGAAACTTGGGTTTACATTTCATTCCTATACACCAGTGTCAAGCTGTGAGAAATTTTACCCAGTTTGAGGATCCTGCAGTTTTCCATTTATCCCAGCTACTAAGATCTATTGCAACTTGGAATATCTTAGTGTTGCCTTATGTAATTTTGAATAGGAAAAGTAGTCTGAAGTGATTCAATATGATGTATGTTTTGAAAAGAAACTCCTAAGTAACCCAGTGATTCCTAGGGTAAATAAGTCATGCAATTTTTTTGCGGAGCTATATAGAATATCTCCGGGGCCACCGATCATTTACAAGCCATGGATGGGTATTACTGCGCCGCTCCATACTGCATCTAGTGAACCACGCGTGGGCTAGGTGCTCTAGGAGCCATTGCGGGGTTTCCTTATATCCTTCCTACCACAAGAGGGCTTGGGAGGGGGGGATTTGTTCCGTAGAGAGAAGGTAGAAGAAAGATACTGGTGAAAATAATGGCTCAGGGATTGAGGGAGAAGGTGTAAGTGCCTGCTACAGGGGAAAAGCATGGGTGATGAGATTCCACTACAGTCCTGGTCTCAAAAGCACCTCTCCCCCAGCCCCGTATTTAATTATTGTTTATCCCCCTGAACACTTTTATGCCTATAGGACTTGTAATTACATTATTATTTAATTAAACACATAAAAATCCACTTGAGTTGTTATATTCCAGATACTACTATATTCACAATCAAGTAAAATAGAATGTGAAAACTATGTAAAATATCCTTCTTGCATGCTGTTTATGATTCAGAGTGGTATTTGCACATATCTTTTCTGTTTGGTTTGCATTGAAGTAGTACTCATTTTTAGAGGTTAAATCTTTGATTCTTCACCAAAATGTTTCCTGTGGCTTGGCTTGCTGTAATTTGTCAGGTGCATCCTGCTTTTTAAGGTGTTTTTATGATACATGCATCTTTGAATGGAGTAGAGGATATCACAGTGTGGTGATTATTAATATATATTTAGTGCAAGTATCCCCAAGCTGCCCGTGGTGCTTCTCCCACTTTCTCTTTGGTTGTTTCTGGAGATACACCAACATGGCTGATGGCCATAACTCAGCATGTTTCTCTTTGTCTAGTAAGCTCTATCCTAGCTCTAATGGACTATGTACCTAGGGTTTTTTTTTTTTCCCTTCCATTTTCTGATTCTGTGATCCCTTCATGTACTAGAAATTTCCAGAATGTAGTAATATGGGGTTCTTCTTGTCTCTGTACATAAACCCTCTACTTTGGGACCTAGACCACTAGTATAAATTAATTCCCACTAGTATTCTTCAGCTTTGATGGATTAATTTACTACTACATTTATTTAAAAAATAGTAAGGGAAACAAAAGAGAGTAGAAACACATCTTTATTTTATTTTGTTTCGTTGTTTAAAACTACAGGCAGTTGGGAGAAGCCGATTCATATTCTGTTAGTTAGATGTCAGTTTTTACCAAAAGACTCTCTGGTATTTGGGGGTTGTTTTATTTAACCCAGTGAATGACACAATACATGATACTTGCATATTTTGTGTCTCCTTGTGGTATAGATTCTATGGCATTTTTTTTGTAGTCTAAAACCTCCATAATTCTTATAAAATCAAAAATTATTTTGCAG
Organism: Zalophus californianus; assembly: GCF_009762305.2. Classification (NCBI taxonomy): domain Eukaryota; kingdom Metazoa; phylum Chordata; class Mammalia; order Carnivora; family Otariidae; genus Zalophus; species Zalophus californianus. Next base: position 16,189,359 of record NC_045599.1, read on the forward strand.
TTCTGGGAACTTCTTTATTAACTACCATCTGTCTTGACCGTATTTCTTATTTATGCTCCATAACAATTTACAATTTTTTTTGTGACAGTTAAAGGTAAATCATATTATCAATAATATACAGATAGGTGCTTAGTTGATCAACAAACATGATTATGGCTTAAGATATGTTATGACATATCTTTACTCTCTAGTAAGGAAAAAAAAAAGACTTTAACTGATATTTAAGGAAGGGCAATGCTCTTTACTTAGCATAGCTCCACTAACTTGTCCCAATTCTTTATTTACATCTTAGTATTATTCTGAACATTGGTAGATGACCTCGGCTGATCCTCCTCAACAGGGAAAGATCAGCAGTGAGTCAGCTCTTACCTAATGGAAATCATTAGGTCATTGTTCTGTGAGTTGCTCGGTGATTCTGAGTAAAACTCCAGTCTGTCTTATCCAAAGTAAAATGATGACAGTGATTTTTTTTTTACATCAATCTTGAGATTAATTACTGCTCTTAAAAAGGTCATGTGCTTTTTGCCAATTATATTATGAGTTCCCTGAAGAATAAAGGCTACATTATGGACAACTGCTACATCTTTATTGAAGAACATTAAAGGATAGAATGATACCTATGACCCAGAATGGCGCCCTAAACTCACTGTGCATAAATAACCCGTTCGCCCTATTTCATATTAGTTTCCATTTTTCACTCTCACTGATAGCAAAACTCTCCACAATATCAGCAATGCTCTGGCCTTGATTTGCACAGTTCTTCACCTAAGCAAGGAAATGTAAAGGCAGGCCATAAAGCACAAAACAGGTAACTCTCTGAAAATTGCTGTACCTGGGAAGCATCTTCCATATATTCCAACAGTTTTAAGTGAAAATAAGGTTTACTTGCATTTTCAGAACAAAAACGTTGTAAATTATTTAAAAACCACCGACCCACTTGATGTTATTCTATAGCACACGATTCTAGAAATTTTGTTTGTAAACATTAAAAGTTCTGGATGCTTGAAAAATAACTTTCTGATTCTCAAACCAGGGTGTAATGAAACGTCATGCTAAAGTTCAGACTAACATTCATGATTTCAGCAGAGTCTGGAAAGAGAACCCTGAGGGACTAGCCAAAGGGAAAAACAGGAGGGAAGAAATAATGACTGTGAGATATAATTAATCTCCTGTTCCTTCCAAGTTGTTGATGGGGATGCCTGGGGAATGGGGAGGAGAATGAAAGCTCTGGAAAAAAAAAATGAGGGTTTCGCAGGGCATGTCCTCAGCTACTTATATTGCTGGTAGAGTGGATTTCTATTCCAATTCATTGAAGGCAGTGCATATGTTTCTGTGATCGTGTGTTTCAAGGTGTTCCTAGGACCATTTGTAACTCCTTTTTTTTTTAATTTTTTTATTGTTATGTTAATCAGCATATATTACATAATTTGTTTTGGTGTAGTGTTCCATGATTCATTGTTTGTTCATAACACCCAGTGCTCCATGCAGAATGTGCCCTCTTTAATACCCATCACCAGGCTAACCCATCCCCCCTCCCTCCTCCCCTCCAGAAACCTCAGTTTGTTTTTCAGAGTCCATCATCTCTCCTGGTTCGTCTCCCCCTCTGACTTACTCCCCTTCATTCTTCCTCTCCTGCTATCTTCTTCTTTTTCTTTTTTCTTAAAATATGTTGCGTTATTTGTTTCAGAAGTACAGATCTGTGATTCAACAGTCTTACACAATTCACAGTGCTCACCGTAGCACATATCTTCCCCAATGTCCATCACCCAGCCACCCCATCCCTCCCACCCCCGACCACTCCAGCAACCCTCAGTTTGTTCCTGAGATTAAGAATTCCTCATATCAGTGAGGTCATATGATACATGTCTTTCTCTGATTGACTTATTTCACTAAGCATAACACCCTCCAGTTCCAACCACGTCGTTGCAAATGGCAAGATCTCATTCCTTTTGATGGCTGCATAATATTCCATTGTGTATATATACCACTGCTTCTTTATCCATTCATCTGTCGATGGACATCTTGGCTCTTTCCACAGTTTGGCTATTGTGGACATTGCTGCTATAAACATTGGGGTGCATGTACCCCTTCGGGTCCCTACATTTGTATCTTTGGGGTAAATACCCAGTAGTGCAATTGCTGGATCGAATGGTAGCTCTGTTTTCAACTGTTTGAGGAACCTCCATACTGTTTTCCAGAGGGGTTGCACCAGCTTGCATTCCCACCAACAGTGTAGGAGGGTTCCCCTTTCTCCACATCCCCGCCCACATCTGTTGTTCCCTGACTTGTTAATTTTAGCCATTCTGACGGTGTGAGGTGGTATCTCATGGAGGTTTTGATTTGGATTTCCCTGATGCCGAGCGATGTTGAACACTTTTTCATGTGCCTGTTGGCCATTTGGATGTCTTCTTTGGAAAAATGTCTGTTCATGTCTTCTGCCCATTTCTTGATTGGATTATTTGTTCTTTGGGTGTTGAGTTTGATAAGTTCTTTATAGATTTTGGATACTAGCCCTTTATCTGATATGTCATTTGCAAATATTTTCTCCCATTCTATCGGTTGTCTTTTGGTTTTGTGGACTGTTTCTTTTGCTGTGCAAAAGCTTTTTATCTTGATGAAATCCCAATAGTTCATTTTTGCCCTGGCTTCCTGTGCCTTTGGTGATGTTTCTAGGAAGAAGTTGCTGCGGCTGAGGTCGAAGAGGTTGCTACCTGTGTTCTCCTTTAGGATTTGGATGGACTCCTGTCTCACGTTTAGGTCTTTCAACCATTTGGAGTCTATTTTTGTGTGTGGTGTAAGGAAATGGTCCAGTTTCATTCTTCTGCATGTGGCTGTCCAATTTTCCCAACACCATTTGTTGAAGAGACTGTCTTTTTTCCACTGGACATTCTTTCCTGCTTTGTCAAAGATAAGTTGACCATATAGTTGAGGGTCCATTTCTGGGCTCTCGATTTTGTTCCATTGATCTATGGGTCTGTTTTTGTGCCAGTACCATACTGTCTTGATGATGACAGCTTTGTAATAGAGCTGGAAGTCCGGAATTGTGATGCCGTCAGCTTTGCTTTTCTTTTTCAATATTCCTCTGGCTATTCTGGGTCTCTTCTGGTTCCATACAAATTTTAGGATTATTTGTTCCATTTCTTTGAAAAAAGTGGATGGTATTTTGATGGGGATTGCATTGAATGTGTAGATTGCTCTAGGTAGCATTGACATCTTCACAATGTTGGTTCTTCCAATCCATGAGCATGGAACGTTTTTCCATTTCTTTGTGTCTTCTTCAATTTCTTTCCTGAGTATTTTATAGTTTTCTGAGTACAGATCCTTTGCCTCTTTGGTTAAATTTATTCCTAGGTATCTTATGGTTTTGGGTGCAATTGTGAATGGGATCGACTCCTTGATTTGTCTCTCTTCTGTCTTGTTGTTGGTGTATAGGAATGCCACTGATTTCTGTGCATTGATTTTATAGCCTGCTACTTGACTGAATTCCTGTATGAGTTCTAGCAGTTTTGGGGTGGAGTCTTGTGGGTTTTCCACATAAAGTATCATATCATCTGCAAAGAGTGAGAGTTTGACTTCCTCTTTGCCGATTTGGATGCCTTTGATTTCTTTTTGTTGTCTGATTGCTGTAGCTAGGACTTCTAATACTATGTTGAATAGCAGTGGTGAGAGTGGACATCCCTGCCGCGTTCCTGACCTTAGGGGAAAAGCTCTCAGCTTTTCCCCATCGAGAATGATATTCGCTGTAGGTTTTTCGTAGATGGCTTTTATGATATTGAGGTATGTACCCTCTATCCCTATACTCTGAAGAGTTTTGATCAAGAAAGGATGCTGTGCTTTGTCAAATGCTTTTTCTGCATCTATTGAGAGGATCATATGATTCTTGTTCTTTCTTTTGTTAATGTATTATATCACGTTGATTGATTTGCGGATGTTGAACCAGCCTTGCAGCCCAGGGATAAATCCCACTTGGTCGTGGTGAATAATCCTTTTAATGTACTGTTGGATCCTATTGGCTAGTATTTTGGTGAGAATTTTTGCATCCATGTTCATCAAGGATATTGGTCTGTAATTCTCCTTTTTGATGGGATCTTTGTCTGGTTTTTTGTAACTCCTTCTAAGGAAGTCTATAGAAGATCCAAAATATGTCAGTATTACATTAATACAGCTGGGCATAAGCATACTGAGAAATACTAAAGAAAATATTCTATGTTGCTAGCTAAACTGAGAATACTGTACACTTGGCAGTTTTTAAACTAAGACTACTTAAAGAGAAGAATTGAGAACATCTGGTTAGAAAATGAAAACCTAAAAAGTCCCCGACTATTCCGTGCATACTTGGAAAGAATGTATGTTCTGATGTTGGGTCTAATGTTCTATAAATGGCAAATAGCTCTAGTGGGTTGACATTAATGCTTAAATTATCACCTTCCCTTCCTTTGTGCTATTGTGGTCATATAATTCATTTCTACATAGCCCCTAAGCCTAGTATTACATAGTTGTTAGGTTTATTTTAAAAAGTCAGTAGCGTTTAAAGAGATTTTCTTTAAAGTTCTTCATATTTATCAGTGTATTACTCATTCTAGTGTTCTTCATTTATTACCATAAAACTGGATTTCGAACTGGTGTTCTTTACCTCTGAAATAATAAAAAAAGTCTTCACTCTTGTACTGCAAGTTATTTTTCAGGTTTCACATGTCTTTATTTAATGCATTTGTTTCATTTGTAACATCTTCATTTTCGATGACAGTTTTTGCCAGCCTCATATTCCTGACTGACAGGCATTTTGCTTCTTTCAGCACTTTAGAGGTTTAATTCTACCTTCTTCTTGCCTCAGACACAATGTTTAAGATTGTTTCACTGTATCTAATGTATTTTTTTCATTGAATCTAATATGTTTTTCTCTCCTTTATGGCTGTTCTCAAGGTTTTTACTTATTTTCGGAGTTTGATTATACGGTGTAGGTATAATTTTTTGTTTGTTTTTGTGTGTGTGTTTTACTTTGTTTGTTTTTTGCATTTTTCCTGCTTGGAGAGCTGTGAGCAGCTTGGCTATCTGTGGATTGACACCTTGTATTAATTTATCATCTCTTCAGGTTATTTCTTCTGCCATTTTTTTTGACACTTCATTACCCCCATGTTAGACTGATATTATCTTGGTAGAGCTTGGACATTCTTTTTCATTTTTAGTACTCTTTTTTCCCCCCATTATGTTTCAGTTTGGATAATGTCTGTTGCTATGTCTCTGAAGTTCACTTCTTTTCTCTTTTCTGTCTAACAGAATTATATGCCCATTGAATGAATTCTTCATCACTGATGATCATAATTTCACATCTAGCTCTTCTGGGTTTTTGTTTTGTTTTTTAAAGATTTCAATCCTGAGTAGATCTCACAGCTGTTCACATATGTCATCCAACTTTTCCACTAGTTATTTGAAAGTTCTGGTCTAATAGTTCTAAAAATGGGCCATCTCTGAGTCTGTTTGTATTGACTCCTTACTCAACAGTAGATGACATCGTCTTGCTTTTTTCATGTCTTGGACTTTTTGATTGTATATTGGACATTATCTATAAAAAAAAAAAAGTATAGGGGAGGTAAATGATATTTATTCTCCCAAAAGAATCTGCTTACTGTTCTTATAGGCCATTAGAGTGGGTATTTGAGTCAATTTATGCTGTAATTTAGCTGGGTCTGGATTTTGTTGTTGCTTTAGTTATATTTAGTTTACACAATTCGGTTTATTTTGGAAGGTAAGACCTTTGATCAGTCTCAGTGCTAGCCATTAGCACACAAAGGAGAAGGGCTGGAAGTTTGGTCTCAAGTTTTCTGCCCTGTCTTCCTACTCTAATTTGCCCCCTATGCCTGCACCTTAGGGGTGCCCATCCCAGTTCTACCCCTTCTTTAGTGGTAGACAGTGTTTTGGTTGACTCTTAAGTGAGCTCCCCAAACCTGCTTCTCCCTCATAATCTGGGAATTTATGAGGTGGCTGTGCTAATGCCATGACAAACACCAAACAAGAAATAAACATGTATTAGTCTTCACACCATCAGAGATTCTCAGAGGAGGGGCTTCACCAGCCTGAAGTTGGTGGTTATAGGTGCTTGGAGGAAAAGCAGGATTACAGCCATGAAATTATTTATGCATGAATCAGGAGAGGATTACATTTCATATGAGCTGTCAACCAGTTGGGTGGATTTAAACACTAACTGATGCTGGCAGATGTAGCCCAAAAAAGGGAACTTCTCTTTCTAAAGTGATCACAACATGCCATAAAGACTGCTTATTGATTCAACATATATGGGGTATTTGAGGCATCAGTTAGAGATAGGGGGAATTGGGGGCAGGTGGGTGAGGGCCCTTGGTGGAGCATCCCTGGTTCGAAAAGGACTTATGCAAATGGTAGTCATTCAAACATCACAAACTGGTAGGATCTTCTCATTCCAGATGGCCAATGCCTCACACAATGTAAGAAAGATGTGGAGTGTGAAGTATTTTGGAATTATTGCTCTGCCCTCAGAAAAAGTTGTTTGTTTCATTCTCAGAGGAGGTTTCTCTCACTTGTCTTGTCATACCCTGACTAGAGAAATTTGCTTGGCTTTCCTCTCCCCCTCTCAGACCATATCATGCTGGTACACCTGTGCCTTCAAGGGAGTCTTTCTCATTTTTTTTTCTTCTCACCATTTTTTTTTTTTTTTTTCTGAGCAGCAAAGCCAATGAAAAAGGGTTGGAACTTGCCAAATTCTCTCTATATCTGGGGCACCTAAGGATTTGGAAACTCACACCCAACCTTTTCAGATTCTTTGGGAATCTGGTCATATTTTCTGCATCTGTGGTGGTTCCTTCCTTCCTTCACTCTCTGCCAGAAAAGAAAGGAGCTTGTGTCCATCACAGCTGTGGGGAAAATTACCTATTGGATTTTAATATATTAGGTTACTTTGTAACACCAGCTCTTTGGTGGGCTTAAAGTAAGCATGATGTAGATAATTCATCTTGTTCTCATTGCTGAAGTAGGAGAGTTTTTATTTCTCTCTTGAGACTTCTTGAGTATGAATCACACTTTTTCTGCAAGCCCTTTAATTTTTATTAAAAGCTATTCATGGTAGATAATATATTATGGTGATTCTGGATTCTTTTTTTTAATTTTTTTATTGTTATGTTAATCACCATACATTACATCATTAGTTTTTGATGTAGTGTTCCATGATTTATTGTTTGTGCATAACACCCAGTCCTCCACGCAGAACGTGCCCTCTTTAATACCCATCACCAGGCTAACCCATCCCCCCACCCCCTCCCCTCTAGAACGCTCACTTTGTTTCTCAGAGTCCATCATCTCTCATGGTTCGTCTCCCCCTCCGACTTACTCCCCTTCATTCTTCCCCTCTTGCTATCTTCTTCTTCTTTTTTTTTTCTTAACATATATTGCATTATTTGTTTCAGAAGTACAGATCCGTGATTCATCAGTCTTGCACAATGCACAGTGCTCACCATAGCACATACACTCCCCAGTATCTATCACCCAGCCACCCCATCCCTCCCACCCCCCCACCACTCCAGCAACCCTCAGTTTGTTTCCTGAGATTAAGAATTCCTCATATCAGTGAGGTCATATGATACATGTCTTTCTCTGATTGACTTATTTTTTTTTCTGAATTTTCTTTAGTATATTTCCTGTACTTACTTGATATTATCTGTCTCCTTCTTGGTCTGTGGTTGCTGATGTTTTATTCCTTAAATGCTTAGTTTTAGTTTTTTTGCTTGGCTTCTCAAGAATTGTCCCTGTGTCTGCATGCTACTGGGTTCAGCCGATTATTTGAGTAGGAGTTATGTCTCAACCCATGGAACCCAGAGGGCTTCTACCTCTACTCTTGGATCTGAGTGGTTTGGACAGTATACTCAGCAGAGTTCAGCCTATACTTAAATCTCTCTTGGCTTTTAGTTTCTGCTAGGCTCTCCCTGATCTTCCTTGGACACACACAAAGTTTCCCAGCAAAGTTTATGAGAGGGACGTACTTTGCCTTAAATTGGTGGATGACATGTTACTTGCCCCACTTTGGCTAATGACTCCATGGCAGAGATGCAGGTTCTCCCCCCCCTTTTTTTCCCTAATGAGTTTGCTGTTTACATTGGCATGATGCCATGGGTTTTGCCTTCCACTTCAAATTAATTTTTCCTCTGGTAGTAAGGCTACTGATTTTTTTTAAGTTTTTTTTTTTATTTGTTTATTAGAGAGAGACAGCAAGAGAGGGAACACAAGCAGGGGGAGTGGGAGAGAGAGAAGCAGGCTCCCCACCGAGCAGGGAGCCCGATGATGCGAGGCTCGATCCCAGGATCCTGGGATCGTGACCTGAGCCAAAGGCAGACGCTTAATGACTGAACCATCCAGGTGCCCCAAGGCTACTGATTTTTCTCTTATATTAGTAGTTTGTGAGAGCATACAAACAGAAGGTTTTTGCCTGTTGACATCTGATACTATAGTTCTGTCTGCTTTTGAACTTTAAGTAAATAGAAACATGGGATATTATTTTGTATCTGAATTCATTCACTTTGTTACATGTAACAGTGTTTCATGATTTCTCCTTGCTGTAGACTATTTTGTTGTATAGAAATACCCCATATTGGGGCACCTGGGTGGCTCAGTGTTTAAGCGTCTGCCTTCGGCTCAGGTCATGGTCCCAGGGTCCTGGCATCGAACCCCCTCCCTGCTCAGCGGGAAGCCTGCTTCTCCCTCTCCCTACTCCCCCTGCTTGTGTTCCCTCTCTCACTGTGTGTCTCTCTCTGTGTCAAATAAATAAATAAAAAATCTTAAAAAAAAAAGAAACACCCCATATTATTTATCCATTCTTCTCTCAGTGAGTATTACTGAGATTTGCTCTTGAACATTCTTTAACTGAGCATTTCTTTCAGTGTACATAGTTCTGTTGAGTTTATTCCAGAAGAAGATTGCTGGGTTATAACTGCAGTAAATATCATCAAAGTTTTCTAAAAGAGTTGTACCATTAGAGGGGCACCTGGGTGGCTCAGTCAGTTAAGCATCTGCCTTTGGCTCAGGTCATGATCCCAGGGTCCTAGGACTGAGTCCCGCATCAGGCTCCCTGCTCAGTGGGGAGTCTGCTTCTCCTTCTGCCCCTCTCCCTTCCCCCTGCTCCTGCATGCTCTCTCTTTCAAATAAATAAATAAAATCTTAAAAAAAAAGGAGTTGTACCATTATACACCCTCTCTAGCAGTGTTTGAGATCCCCACTTATTCCACAGACTCTCCAACATTGTATGTATTGCCTGCCTTTTCTCATGATAACCATGTTGATGTATTCAAAGGGGTATCTTATCAAGGTTGAATTTGCATTTCTCTGATGACTAAAAATCCTGGCTATTTGGATATCTCCTTTTATGAAGTACTATTTCCAGTCTCTGGCTCATTTTTGTACTAAAGTGTAGTCTTTTTCTTATATTTATTCTACAACTCCTTTGTCATTGCCACTGATCCAATTTCTTGGGAAACAGACACTGGGATAGAGATAGGCACACAGGAAGTTTGTAGTGGTCTCAGGACCAAAACCCTCAGGCGAAGGAAGGAGGTAGGACTGGGGAGAGGAGGAAGGTGTGCTATGATGAAGTCACAGCAAAGGCTCTTCAGAATATTAACACATTGAAACATGAGAGCCAAGACTGGACATCACTGTGTCAAGTCATTAGATGCATGGTACCTCCAGCAAAGGTCTGACCCTAGACAAGTTTGCTGTCTTCACTGAGGGCAGTTGCCAGGGCAGAAGACAGGTCGACAGGGCCAACTATACCAGAAGCTGGTGAAATGAATGCTGGTGACCAGCACATGATAGAATCTAGTACATTTAGATATATGATTGCAAATATTTACTCTCACTTTGTGGTCCACTTTACCCTTTCTTCTTGGTATCTTTTGATAAGTAGGAGTTCTTAATTTTAATGTGGTCAGTTTTATCAATCTTTGCCTTTATGATAGCATGACTATTTGGGTTTTCTCTTATAAAACCTTGTACGCTATAACACTGAATAATTTTCCTGTGCTTCATTCCAGAAACTTTCCTATTCATTATTCCATTTATATCTACAATTCATCTGGAGTTGATTTTAGTGTATGGTGTGAGCTTGAGGTCAAGATTCACTGTGTGCATATGACTAGCCAATTGACCCAGAATCACTTATTAAAAAAAAAACTTTCCACATTTTCTACTTTAGTTATAAATATTTGTATCAGCATTTTTTTTTTTTTTGTACTTTCTATTTTGGACTACCAGTCTGTTTGTCTTTTCTCTTGCCTATCCTGTAGTGACTCATAAAATCTAGCTATCTGGATATCTGGAAGGTCTAAGAAGTCATGATAGTTCCACTCCCTTTTTGAATATTATTTGAATTCTGGTTCACATAATGAAACTATAAAAGACAGTTTGGGGACAATTGTGGAGATGTGAATGTGTACATTAGATGATTGGAAAAATTGTGTTAATGCATGTAATAAATAAGTTAGGCAAAATATTGTTCTACCTTTAGTAGATTCATTCTAAAATTTTAGAAGTTAAATGTCATAAGGTCTGCAAGTTATTTTCAAAGTTTTCAGCAAAGGAAAGAACATATAAGACTGAAAAGAGCAACATGTTACCCAAATCAAATTTGGTGTTTACTTTCCTATTTCTGTAGTTATTTTTCCCCCCAAAGCTTTATAAAAAGTTGGAAAATTTAATTGAAAAATAATTTAAATGCTCCTAAAGAAATTCTAGTTGAATTCTTATAAGGTTCTAGATGAACTCTTAATATAAGAATTCTAGGTGAACTCTTAAAATAGAATGATAAATACTAATAAACCACACATACTTTGAAAAGATGCACTTTAAAATGACATGCTTTATTTTTTAATGAATGCATAATGTGTTCTGCACATCACTTCTTTGATAGGCTTTATATACTAATTGGGTATGATATATTAAGAAACATTCATATTACAAGCTAAATCAGTTAGGAATTAAAATTCAATATATATAATGCTCTTACAGTGTTAAGGGAATCAAAAAGTTAAAAGTTATTTGGAAGAACACGGAAGTAATGATGACTATGAAAAATATATTTTAATACAAAACAAAGATCAGACTTCAGAAATTTGGTGCCAAATTATTCAGGGTAAAAAATTGGAATATTATCAAGTAGGCGTTTTTTGACTATAAAAATGTATTCACCTATATTCAGCTTATCTATACTTCAAGTCTAAATTTAAAAGCCATTTATATTTCTTATCTATCCAATATAAGGAAGTCATGTGTAAAATAAGAGTTACATACTGTAAGATTATCATGAAGTATTTTGTGTTGTGTATAATATATATAATTTAATAAATCACAAGAGGCTTAGGCTACTGATTCTTAAAAAACCCTAAAATTCAAATTGAAAAATATTACACATGAAAAGATGCTCAGCATCACTGATCATCAGGGAAATGCAAATCAAAACCACAGGGAGACAACAGCCTACACCTGTCAGAATGGCTAAAATCAACAACACAATTGAAACAACAGGTGTTGGTGAAGATGTGGAGAAAGGAGAACACTCTTGCACTGTTGGTGGGAATGCAAACTGGTATAGCCATTCTGGAACACAGTCTGGAGGTTCCTCATAAAGTTAAAAATAGAGCTACCTTATGATCCAGCAGTTGGACTACTAGGTATTTTCCCAAAGAATACAAAAATACTAATTCAATGGGATACATGCACCCTGATGTCTATAGCAGCATTATCTACTACAGCCAAATTATGGAAACAGCCCAAGTATCCATTGACTGATGAATGGATAAAGAAGTGGTATATGTATACAATAGAATATTACCCAGCCATGAAAAGAATGAAATCTTGCCGTTTGAAGCAACAAAGTTGGATCTAGAGAGTATAATGCTAAGCAAAATAATTCAATCAAAGAAAGAAAAATACCATATGATTTCACTCATATGTGGAATGTAAGAAACAAGACAAAGAAGCCAAGGAAAAAGAAGAGAGAGGCAAACCAAGAAACGGACTCTCAACTCTAGAGAGCACACTGATGGTCACCAGAGGGGAGGAGGGTAGGGGTATGGGTAAATAAGTGATGGGGATTAAGGAGGGCACTTGTGATGAGCACTGGATGATGAATGGAAGTGTTGAATCACTATATTGTACACCTGACACTATTACACTGTATGTTAACTAACTGGAATTTAAATAAAAACTTTTAGAAATACTACAATGAATGCTGTATTGATGAGTCTTTGATGTTTAGGAAATTAAGGATTTAGGGTTTTTTCCTAAAATAGGATATGATTCTCAGTGAAGTCTTTTAATGAATTTGCCATATGAATATTTGGATACATTTGAGATTGAGTCTCCAGCTTAAGAGATATATCTAATTCTGTCAAAATGGATTGCAAGTAGAAAATATAGCTCCTCAAAATTAAAATGTATTCATAACTATTTGAGGAACACAATGTCACAGTAAATACTGCCCAATATGGGCATCTTATTTTTATAGAAAATAAGATAACAGAAAATATAAGCATATATTATATATATGTAACTATAAGTTCGTAATTATTGTGATTAAATTTTGATTTTTACATTATTTTATGTTCAGTTTGATTAAATGAGATAATTTGAACCTATTTGAAATAAAATCATGTGAAATTTGTTTTTGTATACATTTACAAAATGATTTTGTTTGATGTAATTACTAATTTTAAGAAATAAATGATTCCTTGTTTTTAAAATATTACTTGAAGCACAACTCTACAAATAGGGACACTGTGTAATGGGGTCTACCATATAGGCTTCTCACAGTGATGCATAGATGCTTTGACCCACAGCATCATCAAGAATCCTGAGCATCCATGCACCTGCACAACCTTAGCTGGTGCATGTGCTCTCCATGGAATAACTATTGGAAGAAGAAACAGAAGTCTTATAAACATGCCTACTAATATTTTATCGGGGATGAGTCACAGCCTTCTTTGTTGCTTTAGATCTCAAATCCAGAAAGTCCAGGGCAATTAATCTCGCTGATTTTGAACAATACACAGATTTTTGACCTCCAATTTCCAATGACCTTTTTAGGGAAGGTACACCTATGTTAGTAAGAATTTACAAACTCACTTTGCAATGTCTCTAGAATGAGTTTGATCCTCCTATGGTTAATAAGTATGGATATAACAAACTAGGTATAATCTTTAGGAATTTTTGCCGATTGCCATTCATACATTCAAGTATATTTTAATCCAGTCTGAGATATGTACATATATTCAAATGATTATAGGTTTACATTGTCATTGGAATAAAATTAATGCAAATAAGTCTCAAGGGAAAGAATGGCTGTCCCCTCACTAAAATACTGGAAAACTATGGGAGCTCTCGTTATAAAACTGGAAACATTAATAGTAACCCAATCCTAAGAATGTTCCCCAAGGATTGTCTGATTGTCCTTGTGTGTCATATCTGGGTTACAGAAAAATACTGAGAACTTTACTGCCACCAAGTTGACACCAAGCTGGGAAGTCACTGAAACGCCTTGCATGCTGTATTTATCCTGCCAATCTCTACACTTCTTTTCTTACTTTGGAGCTTAATCTTGGAGATGGTAACATTTAAAATCAGCCACTTATTCCCTTGTTTGTATTAAGAAAAAAAGACGTGAAAATAAGAAACAGCTGTAACCTTCACTGCATTATTGGCCAGAGGAACCATATTTTAATAGTTGGAGCAGACAATAACATAAGGAAGATGTTTATAATTATTCATAGTCATTAATTATCCAAAATCATGATGAGAGTACACATACAAACAGATTTTGAAGCATCAGAGTACATGCTTGAGCATGTCCAATAAAAAACAAATCTGGAATTAGATAAGAGAGACTTTTTTCAAAAAGACTACTGATAATATGGGAAACTTTGATCTCAAGATGTGTAGCCCCTCCACATAAAACCAAAAGACCTGTTTTCTTTTACAGGAATGGATAAGCAGAGTTAGCAAGCTCTTTTAAGGGAAAATAGGGCAAGCAGGGCCCCTAAGCAGATATGATTGGGGGTTTGACAGGCAGTGTTTTTTGCTGAGTTTACCTCATTCTTGGGGTGAGCTGTTTCAGGAGGGTGTTCTTGCAGTTCAGCGCTTGCTCGGATGTCACAGAAGGGGGTGCAAGCTAAAGGTCAGGGGTCTGTGGGGCGAGAAGCCTGACTCATGTGTAGTCAGGACAAAACAGAGATTAGGCAACGGGCAATTGTGAACGCTTGGTTAAGTGAGCAACAAGTTCTAATACTTGGGCACAAAATGAAAAGAATATTTTGCTCCTCCAGGTTAAGACCAGACTCTATACCCAGTACCATTTTTCTCTTTCTGAGCTCTACTGTTCTCTCTCATAATATACACATTTTTGTGTGCTAATATATATTTTTATTCACACATTAAGAAATATACACATGTACAGTATCATCAAACAATGAGTTTAAAGACAGCATTACTTCATAAGTTGAAATTTCAGGTTTTAAAATATAATAAAATATCATTACTATTGTCTTACCTATTACAAAACAATATTTACAGTGCATTGATCGAATTTGTCATCTAAATTTGAATACTATGAGAAAAATGCATTTCTACATAAATAAGAATACCTGAGTGAAAAATACAAGTAATTGCCCATTGGCCATGTCATTTATTCATGTATTTTCTTGAATTCTAATTTCTTTTGATATCTTAAGATATATGATTAACAAATTATGACAGTGTTTCATTATTCCAAACACTAAAGTCTATTAGAGATTTTTAGAAAACATTTCTAAACAGTATGAGTGATAAATCATAGTTCCTATTGGGAGTTTATTTTTAAAATGTGACGCCAGAACTTTAGATAATGCAAGTAGACTAATCTTGAGATCTCAGTATTTTTGGGTGGGATGAGCAGGGAACAGCAAACATATTTGCTTTGCTGGCAAAGGTCGTGGATATGTAACTCACAGAATTTATATTTATATCCAGCGGCCATCTGACCTACCATGAGTTCTTTTAATCACATATATATTGCTAGTACCTAGAAACTGCATGATATCCTATGAACTTTCTCTTAATATTTAATGTCCTCAAGTTGGATTTTATTCTCTAGACTAACAAATGTATATTAGGTAGGTCTTGTAGATCTCGGGGGTAAAGCAAAATAGTATATTAAATAGAATTCATATTTGTTCTCAAGGCTACCGTTCAATTATTTAAGCCTTCTATGCGTACAGATTGCTTAAATTATAAAAAAAAATGCTGTAAAAATTTATCATCTCACTAAAGTGATAATTATCATTGTGCTTTATTAAAGGTAATGTAAAAAAAATTATTAAGTCATTATTGAGACCTTCAGCTACCACAGGTTACATAGATGCAAATAAAAGAACCATGAAAAATGTATCACTCCTGCACTTCTGCACTTTTTAATTCTAAAAGCGATTTTGTAAACCCATTTTCATCTTTCTGATCTCACCACATAGCAACCTTAGAGTTCTTCTCTGATTAAATTCCGTCATATCCCCCCCACCCCACCCCACCTCGCTCGCCCTGGGACCTCTGTAACTGCCTAGCGGTTTTCTGTGAACAGAGCATCACCTCCTCTAATACATACAAGACTCTGATGCCAGACTAATCCTCTTAAAACACTCCTTTCCCCGCATTTATCTTTCTCATAAACCTGCAAGATCCCCTAATGGCTTGTCACATTGGATTCATGTTCTTAAGCCTTGTCTTGTCGAATAATTTTAAAAACCTATATTAACTTTTACTTTTGTTCTTCTTCTGTGAGGATTCTCACACTGTTG
Organism: Zalophus californianus; assembly: GCF_009762305.2. NCBI lineage: Eukaryota > Metazoa > Chordata > Mammalia > Carnivora > Otariidae > Zalophus > Zalophus californianus. Next base: position 16,205,198 of record NC_045599.1, read on the forward strand.
TCTGAACTCATTTTGAAACAGAATGAGGAATAGAGGACTAAGAACTACAGAATAAGAGGGGGGAGGTGACAACAGAGAGAGAGAGAGAGAGAGCCGAAAAGGGAAAATTTTTTAAAAGAGAAGGAAACAAAACAACCTTGGACCTTCTAATTCAACCCACAAAGCAGTCAGATTGAAAGAGGAACTCTCTTCTCTGGAAGCTATGCATGGTGTGGATGTTTTGAGGCAGTGGGTCCCAGTGAGGAAGGTAATTATTCCAAAGCGCTCACGGCCAAGGTGGGGAGATCATTAAGGAATTCCCGCTTCCACTGGGCTTTGAATGTGGCCTTTGCACCATGGTGAAATCCTAGGAGTCAGGTTTTATCATCTTGCTAAAATAGTCATTTTAACCTCATTTGCATGTGAAAAAAATGCAGAAAGAATATCTGTCAAATGGCCAGGGATGCCTTAAGGCTCAGCTCCAGTTTCCTTTCACAGAATCCCTCATAATTTCTACCCCAATTTCTCGCAGCCTAGGATTGTACATTCAACTGCACTTTATTCATGTTATAAATTAGACATTAAACTCTTGACTCTTGATATTACAGACTGTACCTTGAATTTTAATCACTGCTGCTTACCTGGCACACACGAGGCATATCCAAAAATAATGAAGTATACCATTCATATTTTAATGGAATATTGGCTTCCAACTATGTACTTGATGATGTTCTAAGAATGAAGGATAAAGCAGCAAATCAATAAACGAAAAACACTGGTTTCATAGAGCTTTCCTTCCAGTGGGTAGAGATAATAGATGCATAAATGAAAATAAAATATGTCTGGGGCAGTAATAAATACAAATAAAACAACCATGGAAAATTAAGCACTCATATACTTATTTTGTCCACATTTTAAAGACCATTTCTTAAAACAGTATTTTTATCCTTCAGTCTCAAAATCTAGAAACCTTTGAGTTCTCTGTCTCTCACTAAATTCTGAGTAAAAGAATAAAAAAGTGTAAGGGAGTCAGGGACAATTCAGTAGGTCATTGCCTTCCCCGCAGAGGAGTGGATCGAGTCTTCTTCTTTTTGTTTTGTTTTGTTTTGTTTTTAAAGATTTTATTTATTTATTTATGTATTTATTTGACAGAGAGATAGAGCCAGAGAGCACGAGCAGAGGGAATGGCAGAGGGAGAGGGAGAAACAGGCTCTGCACTGAGCAGGGAGCCTGATGTGGGGCTCGATCCCAGGACCCTGGAATCACAACCCAACCCGAAGGCAGACGCTTAACCATCTGAGCCACCCAGGAACCCATGGATTGAGTCTTCCTCAATGAGATGTTGGGCAGCCACCTGAGGAATTGTGGGAGCAAGTCAAGAGAACACTGGGGACCAGCACTGCAGGCAGAGTGAATAGTCTGGGGAAAAGCTCTGAAGGCTAGAACATGACTAGTGTGTTTGAAGAATGAGAAGCGCTCAGTGTGATGCGAAGAATCAAAACAAGGAGAAGCATGGTAGGAGACAAAGTGAGGGAAATATGGCCAGGGGCTAGATTCTGTAGGACCCTCTAAGTCATAGTTCAGATTTCTACTTTTTCTGACTGAGATGCATACTGCACTGTTTTCGTTCTCAACCCAGGCTGCACAGGATGGTCCCCTGAGTAGTTTTAAAAATATCAATGTCCAGAGTCAGCTCAGAGATAGAGAGACCTGGAAAAGAGTTACTTTCGCCCTTATAAGAAGATATTTTTTTAAAAACTTGGGAAAACTGATAATAAATAAAACAGTTTTCTGTTACCCCTGAGAGAGTGGAGGGAAACAACTCAGCCATAATATGGGCAGAGAAAAAACCCTTCAGGAGGAAATAAGACCCAAGCATTTGTGGACCTGGCGCAGATGTTGCTGAATGGCTAGAAGCTGTGGAGAAGACTCAGCAGAAAATCCTTAACACATTGCTGAAGGCTGTGTGTGGGCTAATATGAGAGCATGAAGCCCGGGGGGCCACAGATATAAAGGGGTCTGAACTCTCTTGCAGGCTTTTCCTCCACAGATTCTACCAGACACACACAAGCAAGTTTCGGGGGAATTGTGAAAAGCCTTTTTTTTTTTTTTTTTTTTTTTTGGTGATTCCCTCTGGGAGGGGAATAACAGCCATGGTCAAAATTCCCTCTAGACCCAACTTCCTTTTTTCCCCTAAGGAAACAAGAAAGCCTTGTTGTGCTGGGGAAACACAATGAAAGGGGTTGCTTTGGGACACTGGTGAATGCTTATTGTGGCCAGAGGAGAGGAACAAGAAAAAAATTCTCCTTCAGGAGAGGAGCTTACTAGACCTGCCTTTGGCAGCTGGGTAAGAGGCAGAGACATATGTAAAAGCCAGAGTCTTACGACCCAGGGTCACATTGCCCGGATTGCATTTTAATGAGAGTGTCAGAGGGCACCTGGGTGGCTCAGACGGTTGAGCGTCTGCCTTCGGCTCGGGTCATGATCCCAGAGTCCTGGGATCGAGTCCCGCATCGGGCTCCCTGCTCCCTGGGAGCCTGCTTTTCCCTCTGCCTCTCTCTCTCTCTCTCTTTCTCTGTTTCTCATGAATAAATAAATAAAATCTTAAAAAAAATGAGTGTCAGAGAATGTCCTTCCTTATCGCACCCCCCCACCAGTACACGACCATACTCTATAAGAATAACCCAAGAGCATACCTGAGAAACCCACAGGAGCTGTATTTTCTCTGGTGCACAGTGCAGGGAGAAGATCCAGGCGGAAGGGTGAGGTAGATATGAAGAGGAACCGTCAGAAAAACAAGGTATCACTAAGGAAGTGTGGTATCTGTCGTGTACTGTGTGTAAGCATAATGGCAAACGCCTGACTAGAATAACACAAACACTTGCACTACAGTCTTAAGAGAAGGAAAGATGTGGTCATTTACAACCACAAAAAAATATTTACCTCACTATCTGCTGACCTGTACAATTTTTCCGGCTTTCAGTAAATTACTGGAATCAGATAAGGTAAGAGAAAACACAGTCTGAAGAGGAAGCAGTCATCAGACCCAAACTCAGGTGTGGCATAGCTGTTGCAACCATCAGACAGGAAATTTAACCTGAGTAGGACTTCTGTGTTAAATGTTCTAGCGAAGAGGGTGAACAACATACGAAATCAGATAGGTAATCTGAGTGGCGAGATGGAAAGTACAAGAAATAATCAAACAGCTATATATAAACATCACAATAACAGAGATCAAGAATGCCTTTAATTGGGCACCTGGGTGGCTCAGTTGGTTAAGCAACTGCCTTCGGCTCAGGTCATGATCCTTGAGTCCTGGGATCGAGTCCTGCATCAGGTTCCCTGCTCAGCAGGGAGTCCGCTCCCCCTGACTCATGATCTCTCTCTATATATCTCATTCTCTCTCTCAAATAAATAAATAAATAAAATAAAAATCTTAAAAAAAAAGAGAATGCCTTTAATGGCCTCCGCAGACCAGATGCAGCCAGAGAAAAATAAATGAAGATGGGGCAGTAGAAATTAGCCCAACTGAAATGCAAAGGACACAAAGTATGAAGAATGAACAAGAAAGCAAACAAACAAAGGAGAAAATGGGGCATTCAAAAAGCGTGGCACGGTATCAAACAGTTTAACATAGGCTTGATAGGAATTTCCAGAAAGAGAAGGGAAAGAAAATGGAGAGAAGGAAGCAATAGTTGAAGATACATGAGCTGAAAAGTCTACAAAATTAATTTCCAAAGTTAATGAAAACATCAAACCACAAATTCAAGAAGACAACATCATACTGGAGAGAGAAACAAATGAAAAGGTAGGCATTTTGGGATGCATGGGTGGCTCTCGGTTACGCGTCTGCGTTTGGCTCAGGTCATGATCTCAGGGTCTTTGGATGGAGCCCCATGTCTGGCTCTGGCTCTGGCCTCAGTGGTCTCAGCGGGGAGTCTGCTTCTCCCTCTCCCTCTTCCTCTGCCCCTCCCCTCTCTCATGCACTCTCACGTGCTTGCACTCTCTCTCAAATAAAATCTTTAAAAAAATGTTGGTATATTATATTCCAAATGTGGAAAACTGGAAATTCTTGAAAGCAGCCAGAGGGGGGAAAAAAGCACATCACCTACAGGCGATGAATTAACAGGATATGAATTATCACAGATGTCTTACTAAGAATTGCAAAAGTTTGAAGACAATGGAATGACACCATTGTGCAAGAAAAAAAGGAAAAGTTCTCTCAATCCAGAATCTACACGCAGTGAAAATAACGTTCAAAAATCAAAGAGAATAGGTACATTGAAACCCACTTTACTAACTTAGCAGCTCTTCTATAAATCAAAAATTGTTTCAAATAAAAATTAAGAATGAAGTATTTTCTCCATCAAACCAAAATTGAGGCAGTGTATTCACAGCAGACCAGCTCTGCAAGAAACGTTGAAGAAAATTATTCTGGCAGAAAGAATGTCCTGAAAGCCAGAAATGGATCTACTCAAAGAAATGAAGAACATTGGAAATAGAATTTGAAAAAGATAAATTCCTTTCTCCTCTCATTTGTAATTACTCCAAAAGATGACCTTTTAAGGCAAAGTAGTTGCAATGCATTGTGTGCTTAAAGCGTGCATGAAAGCATATGTAAATGTATATAACTTTAGCAGCACAAAGGCTGAGAGGGAGACATTTGGGATTTTTTGTAAGGTCCTTACAAAACATGAAGTAGTGTCATTTTATTTGATGGCATAGTAAATTGTTTAAATGTTTCTTGTGAACACTGGAAATGCCTAAAAAGATTTATCTTTCGGAAGGTATATAGAGTAGTTCTTAATAGATGAAGTGGGATATAAAACACAAAAACTAAGCCCATAGAAAACATAAAGAGTGGGAAAAAACAAATACACATCAAATGTAACCAACAGAAAAGAGCTAGAAGGAGGGGTGCCTGGGTGGCTCAGTTGATTAAGCATCTGCCTTTGGCTCAGGTCATGACCCCAGGGTCCTGGATCCTGGGATCCAGTCCCATATGAGGCTCCCTGCTCAGTGGAGAGTCTGCTTCGCCCTCTCCCTCTGCTCCTCTCTTGCTCTTGCTCTTCCTGGTGTGCACTCTCTCTCTCTCTCTCTCAAATAAATAAAATCTTTTTTTTAAAAAAGAAAAGAGCTAGATGGAGAATATTTATTTAATCACATCAATTATCACTTTAAATTATAACCAAAAGAAAGCTGGGGTAGCTACATTAATTTCAGAAAAGTAGATACCAGAGCAAGTAACATTATCAGGGATAAAGAGGAAAATGATGCATAAATAGAGGGGTAACTAAAAAAATCCATAGTGAGTGTGCATGCATTTAACAGAGTTCCAAAATTGTGTGAAGCAAAATGTATATATAAAAGAGGGAATAGAAAAATCGATGACTAGTTGTGTTCTTGAGCGTGCTTCTGCCAGTAATTGATAACGTAAGAGGATACACGTAAGAACATAGATAACCTGAACAGCACTATCGACCGACTTTACCTAACTGACTTTTAGAGACCTGCACAAATAGAGTCAACTGCTTTGAGAGTGATTCAAAGCCATTTTTATGAAGAAATGGTAGCCTTTTCAAGTCGTGGTATTGGAATACTTGTACATCCATATGCTAACACATTAACCTCGACACATACTTTATACCTTAGACATATATTAGCTCAAAGTACACTAGATGCCTAAATGTAAAATGTAAGACTATAAAGCATCTAGGGCAGAGATTTATGTGACCTTGCATTTGATGATGATGTAAGGTGCTGTACAAGGGAGTATTTAGGATGATGAAACTGTTCTGTATGACACTTTGGTGGTGGATACCTGACTGCATTTATCAAAACCTATATAGAAGGGTACATCACAAAGATAAACTTTTAATGTCTACCCACTTAAAGATGTATCTACAAAGATATAGGTGATATCCAGGATGAAGCGTAGAGTGTAGCAAATTAGTTGTATTACAAATGTACGGTAGGCTCTCACTGCAGGGGATGAGAAAACAGTGAGTAGAGCTAAATAACTCTGGAAGCAGCATCTTGTCTAGATACTGGAAGGCTAAATATAAAAGGAAGAATGCATACATAAACACTGCACTTGAGTTGGTAAATTTGTTTTTCACAAGTGTTTGGTTTAATAATCTGGAAACAACTCTACATGCATACTAGGAATGAACAAATAAGCAAATAAATTATAGATAATGGCAGCCAGTTTTCCTACTGTCAGAGAAAGAATTTACAAATAATCAAGAGAAAGGCTATCATGGAACCTACAGTGCTGGATTATAGTCAGAGATACAATTATGAGCTCATATTTATTTTAATGTCCTTATAGAGATAGAAATAAATATAGCCACGTACATATACATAGGTTATTATACATAAACATGTTTTCTGTGTCAGAGGTTAGAAACCGTGATCTCCCAGGAGCAAGGATATAACCTAGATCGTAGTTTTTAAAGGAAGCTGGGTCCTTGGAGAAATGTCTGATTCAAAGTCTGGGCGAGGGAAATGTGAAATAAACCATAGAGCACCATGGGCCACAAAGTAAAAAAGTACAAAAACAAACAATAGATGAGGTATTTCAAAAGGGTACAGGAGACAGTCTAAAAGGGCTCCCAATGACCAAAGACCAAACAAAAATTAGGTTATAATTAAAGAGTGAAATAAATATTCATGAATCCATACTGATATAAATAAGTGCTTGAATAAGTGAATGGGGAAAAGATTTCCAAATAAACCATATAAGAGGAATTAGGGAAATATGAAATTACTAGAACACCACAGTAAACATAGCTAAAATTAGTTGCTGAAAATCAGTGGTTGAAACTTTCAGGAGAAACAGGATATTTGCAGTTTAAAAAAAAAAAATCTCCCCAAGATATTTGTTAATTAGTATGGTGGTTTTTGACTTATATCCACAATTTCTTAGGTACTCTTCCCTTCCGGAGGTGGATTTTAATTCCCTGTTCCTTAAAATGGATAGGACATAGCTAATAAGGCCTCACACAGTAGGGAAAGAAAAAGGTAGTAGCTAAATAGTAATTTTACAGAGGAAAAATTCAGCCAACATCAACTTAACCAAGTAATCAAGGTCATATGACTAATAAGTCATATTTGTCATATTTATATCACGTACCCCATGACATGGTGCAATGAGAAGGGCACATCACTTCTGTGGTATTCTTTCCAAAAATTTATAACATCAATCTAATTAAAAGTAAACAGACAAACCCAAGTTGATGAATATTCTACAGATGGATGGATATTCTAATCAGCACTCTTCAAAAAGTGTCTAAGGTAGTATAAAAAAACAAGGGAAGATCAAGAATCTTCACAGATTAGGGGAGGCTGAAAACACGAGGACTTTTTGCAGTATGACGTCCTGGATTGGATCCTGGAGCAGAAGGAGGACATTAGTGGAAAGATGGGGAATCCAAATAACGTGTCCAGTTTAATCAATGATACTGAATCAGTGTTAGTTTCAATCTGCGTAGCACAGTCATGTAAGATGCTATCCAAGAACTCTCTGGGGTATCTTTGCCAGTCTTCTTTAAATCTAAGATAATTTCAAAACCATTAAAGTTAAAAAAGAAAAACCCAACTCCTGTCTTTACTACCAGATTTTAAATGGAATTAGTGTAAGCTCAGGCCAAAAAAGGAGTGTTTCATTTTAATATTTACAAAGTCGGTTTGTAAAAAAGTTTTAATTAAATAGTGGTAATTATTACTCTAAACAAATAATTGGCATTAAATATTTTTGATGAGAAGAACCATTACTCCTTACTCATAATCTGGCGTTAGATCTTGGGCAACTCTCCTGAGTATGCTGCTCTTTTAAAAACTATATTCAGTCCTAACTACACGATAGCATATTAAAATTTCTTGGCTAATATACTATCACTGTCTCTTAGCTTTTTCTTTTTGTTTTTATCGAAGTATGATTAACATACAGTGTTATATTAATTTCGGGGATACAATATGACTCAACCATTGTATACATTGCTCAGTGTACATCACAGTAAGTGTGCTCTTGCGCTCTCATTTATTTTCACTTTTATTTTTTATTTTCACTTTTAATAACTTTTAATAATCAACTTTATTGAAGTATAAATTACAGTACAATGCAAGCATTTTGAATGTGTGTTGGTTTAATTTTGATGAATGTGTGCATCCATACAGCCACCATGTCAATCCAGATATAGAATGATTCCATCACAGAACCTCCCTGGTACCCCCTTGTATTAAATTCACAAGCCAGCATTCCCCTGCCACCCCAAATTCAGGGAGGTGCTGATATGCCTTCAGTCAGTATCAATTAGTTTTGCCTATTCTAGAATTTTACATAAATGAAATAGAGTAATATGGAACATTTTGTATCCAACTTCTTTCTCAGCATAAGCATGTTGTTGGGTATATCAGTTCTTTATGCCTTTTTATGGACTTTTGAGTTGTGTCCAGTTTGGGACTATTATGACTAAAGCGGCTATAAACATGTTTTATGAGTTTTTGTGGTCATATGTTTTTGTTACTCCTGGACAAATTAGTAGGAGTTAAGTGATTGACTTATATGGCAAATTTATGTTAAACTTTTTAAGAAACTGCCAGATTCTTTTTGAAAACAGCTATAAAATGTTATACTCTCATTAATGATTCATGGGAGTTTAGTTGCACCAAATTGTTGCCAACATTTAATATTGTCAAACTTTTGTCATGTAATCTTTCCAGGGAGTGTGTGGTAGTACTCATTCTACTTTACTCTGCATTTTTCATAAACTAGTACATCAAGCTCTTTTTCACATGTTTGTGTTTCACATAACCATTTTTGTAAAGTCTCTATTGAAATCTTTTCACGATTTTTAATGCATTATTTACATTCTAATAATTGAATTATCAGCATCCTTCATATTTTCTGTATGTAAATATTTTGTCATGTATGTATTAGAAATATTTTCTCCCAGTCTGTGGCTTTTTTCTTTTTCTTAGTATGTTCTTTCAAAAAGCATGTGTTTTTAATTTTGGTGAAACTTAATTTATCATTTATCATTTTTATCATTTTTTTCACTTATCATTTTTTATCTTTCATGATTAGTGCTGTTAAGTCCTAAGAAATATTTGCCTAACTTTCAAAATACTTTTTTCCATGGTTTTTCCCATATACTTGAGTTGTTGTAGATACAGTATTTTGTGAGATTGAAATGATTTTTCCTCTGAAATAGCTACTAATTAGAAGCACTGCCTTATTTAAAATGCCATCCTTCTGGGATTCGATTAGCATGAATTAAGACTTCCTTTATTTTTCTCAGAAGTTGTATAAATAATTTAATTAGGTTCTGTAAGCTTTGCTGCAACGAATGACTCAAAATATGTCTATGGACCTCTAGAGGTTGGGCCCTCAATTTATTTATGTATCAGACAACCATGCCTGAAAAAAATATGTGGTTCTTCAATGTGTTTTTTCCTTAAAGGATTGAATTATAATCTTCAGAAAGGGCAGGTAACATAATTAAGTTTGCTTATAACTCATAGTGTCTGCATCCTAACATGCACCAAACTCAGTCTTCTTTTCTGGATACTTTCCTGTGTTAAGTTACAAATTCTGATGAACTTGGTGTCTATTGTCTATTTTAATCTTGCACGTTTCCTTCTGGGCAGTATTAAGAGGGCGAGTAACTAATGAATGGTTAAGTCTGAGCTTCTGACCTGTAAATCCCACTGTTTGCTCTGGGGAGCTTGTTTGAACATTCCCCCACATCTGGGAGTCCTTAGGGAGGCACAGCTGACAGAATTGCAGAACATTTCTGGGATATTGTTTACTTGGCAAAGACTTGCTACAGTCACTGTCTTTCCAACCACATGTCAAACTTATTTTCATGGGAAAATGTGGTGCCTAGAATAGGATTCTTATGAGACCACAGTGTTTCCGGGTGGAGTGATGAGAGAAATCAACTTTGTTGATGCAATATCGGAAGATAAATTATTTTCATTATCTAATTTAAATCCAACTTAAAGGCCCACCCAATAAATTAACTTATGCTTTTATATGAGGGCTAAGGACTGAATGCTACTTATTCTTTATGACTTATGCTTTAATTTTTACAACTCTTCTAAATTATATATGTGTACAGAGAGAGAGAAAGAGGGAGAGAGAGAGAGAGAGGTATTTTTATTACAGTGTTGATTCTTGGCATGAGAAAAAGCAGACAGGGTTTTCATGATGATTGCTGCCTTTCTCTGTTCATACATACTTTGTACCATATGATTCAGTATTTATGGAGTTGAAGATTATTTACTTTTCCACTTTTGCATGAACTGTTTCCCCCAAATATGCTTTATTTATAATTTAGTGTATCACTAAAAATTGGTCAAGACCACTTGACTTTTTTGCTTTAGCCACCTGTCCAGTATCTCTCTCTGGTTAAGAAAGAATTGTTTAGCGACTGCCTCCGGCTCGGGTCATGGTCCCGGAGTCCCGGGATCGAGTTCCGCATCGGGCTCCCTGCTCAGCGGGGAGTCTGCTTCTCTCTCTGACCCTCTTCCCTCTCGTGCTCTCTGTCTCTCATTCTCTCTCTTTCAAGTAAATAAAAAAAAAAAAATCTTTAAAAAAAAAGAAAAGAAAGAATTGTTTAGCTGGGATGGTTTATGGAAGAGCTAACCTAAGAAGAAATATAAATTATCTGAAGTGAGTTAGTTTTCTCACAAAAGAATAGAGAACCAGGCCAGAGAAAAATACAAGAGGCAAGAGAGTTTGGTTGGAAGAAGCATGGTCATTTCTCAAGATTGGTCGGTCTGGTTAAGAAAGTGCTTAGAACAATAGAGGTCACTACTGTTGAAATCTTGAAAAATTTTAAACTCTTTGTGTATCTGTTTCCCTTTAGAGAGGCACAGATCCACAGAAGGAACATTCTCCTGTCTAACACTTATCAGTTCCTGCATTCTCCTGCTAGGAGAAGGTTGGACAGAAGGCGTATATGGCTTCTCTAGGTTCTATAATGAGAAGAGGAAATTTCCTCCTACCAAGACACAGCAGTGGTGATTGTACCAAACAAGAATTTTCTTTGGAGAGTGGATAAGTATTATATTGCTACAGGCAGCAGAGACCCCAGTGTTTTCCATTCATGCACAAATCTCCCCATGTAGTGGGAAGCCTTTTGGATTCCCATGTAAGGTGGTTGGGAAGAATGTGGTCCAGCTAAGCCTGGATATAAAGCCCATGAGCTTCAGAGAGGTGGGGGAAAGCAGGCTTCCCAGCTGAGGCCCGGAGTTTGCCCCAGAATGGGGAAGAAAGTGGAAATGAGCTAGAATTTGAGTCTCCTTGAGATGGACCTGTCAAAAAGTCAACATATGTCCTTTTTTGTTAATCTATTTTTACTTAAACCATAAAATGAATGCTATTTGTATATTTCCCTGAGGTCCTGAAAGTGCTTTTGTTTTGTTTTTGTCTTAACCTAAGTATATATAAATCTCATTTTAGTATATTTTCTTAAGAAAATATATGTGAAACTTCCTAATAATGTCCTTAGTATATAATGGAAGTGCATATTTTAATATGCTATCAAAATCTAACAGTGTATTTTTAATAGTTAGTATTTTTAATCAGTTGCCTCCTGGGTCCTGGGTCCTAACACCTAGAACAGTGCCAAGTCCGAGGTAGGCACTTTATAATGCTTGCTGAATGAATGAATTTTTTTCTTCATTCCTTCACTTCCTTCATTTTCCTTCTTCTTATGTCTTCATTTCTTCCTTATTTGTTCAAAGTGCTTCTTTTAACATGTCAAAAAATTGTGGACAGGCAACATATTTTGAAAGAAAAACAGATGCCGAATTACAATAGTGGACAAAGAAAAGTATATTCTCTGGGATCATATGTATTTGAATATTTCTATCTTCTGAGGAAAAAAATGGTTATCTTCCATTCTGTAGATGAAAGAATGAAGATAGAGAATAAAAAGTACAAGTAACACCTGATTTGTTGATTTCAGTATTGTTCCTTACTATAATCTTTTATCAGAGTTACTAGAATATATAAAAAAAAAACCCCGATATTCTTTTCAGCCCTTTCGTTTTCCCCCATTAATATGTTAGCAAGATGGCAAACAATTAAAGCTAATGTGACAAAAATTATCCATAAAATTAACCAAACACTAGAATAACCAAAAATGACTGTAATTTATTTTTCCTGACCCAGTGTTAAATTTTGAAGAACATTTATTTTCTAAGTTGAATAAAGTTAAAATAGTAAACTTTTTAATCTTATGCAGAGATATTGAATCATCTTATAAGAGAAATAATCAGAACCTAGGGCATTATTATTTTAATAGGGTGCCAAATTTAAATATGGGGACAAGTTTTAATGAACAATTTCTGAGTCACGTGAGTTTTGTTTGAAAATGTGTGTTTATTTGTGTATGTTGTGGTAGGGTGGTGCATTCCTGATTTTCTGGGAAGTAGGGGTCGACATTGGAGAGATGGAGTGAAGGATTGAGTCCACTAATGTTTTTTTCTCTTTTGTCCTAGAATGATAATTATATCCATATATAATTTCATATTTTTGCCAATCTTTATTTTTCAGCATGACTTAAAATCAGAACCAAATTTAATAACTAAGAGTATTGGTGAAAAGAATCCCAAATTATAACTACACTATTTCTATGGGTCATATATCCTTCCTTAATTTCAGTAGCATTACAAAAAATGTACAGCAAGGGGCCAGTGCTGCTAAGTTAAAAAACACAAACAAGGGGCACCCGGATGACTCAGTGTGTTAAGCAACTGCCTTTGGCTCAGGTCATGGTCTCAGGGTTCTGGGACTGGGCCCATCATCAAGCCCTGCATAGAGCTCCGCGTTGGGCTCTCTGTTCAGGGAGAAGTCTGCTTCTCCCTCTTCCTCTGCCCCTTAGCCCTCCGTTCTTGCTCTCTCTCTCTCAAATAAGTAAGTAAAATCTTTAAAAACAAAAACATAACAAAATAAAACAAAAGTTATTGCATTAGCCTCTTTTCAGTAAGGTAAAGAAAAAAGTCTTGACCTTTAAATCCCGTAAATATCAGCAATTTCCCTTTTTCAAGTTATGTGTTCATGTAGGGATATTTCTAAACTATATATTTCATTTGATATTTTCCATAACTTTATTACACCAGGAACAATTTAAAATTTCCTCTAGATAAATAAGTAGATATAGATAAATCTATGGGTAGCTACTATGATACACACAGATTAATGTGTACCTACTGAGGAGCATGAACAGTTATCTAAATGATTTTAAAATGGTGATTTTTCTCTCCTTCCACATGTCTATTTAAAAAAAAATAGGTGATCAATCTGGGTTATAATGTACCAAGGAATCACCAGTGATATTATTTATAAAGATCTATAATTCCAGACTCCCCAAATAAACATCTTGGATAACACAGAAACTCATTTTTAAAAAATAATTTATTAGAATAGTGTGGTTTTTTAGACATTAACAGATTAATCTAGATGAAAATGGTGTTTAGAAATCCAAAATAAGGGCGTCTGGGTGGCTCAGTTGGTTAAGCGACTGCCTTTGGCCCAGGTCATGATCCTGGAGTCCCGGGATCGAGTCCCACATCGGGCTCCCTGCTCAGTGGGGAGTCTGCTTCTCCCTCTGACCCTCCCCCCTCTCATGTGCTCTCTCTCTCATTCTCTCTCTCTCAAATAAATAAATAAAATCTTTAAAAAAAAATCCAAAATAAGGCAACAATTAATACACATAGAAGTCTATATAGAAGAAAGTTGGTCATGAAGACCTAAAATTTATTCATCTTTTGTTATTATTAAGTCTTGAGGTGTGTGTGTGTGTTTCTGTATAGTTGTTACATTGTAAGGGATATGGTACTCAGTGATTACTCAATTCAAAATTCAGATAGTTATTTGAATATTAGCATGTTCTAGTAAAAAAATGCTCAAATATTTGGGGCCAAAATTGGCATGTATTTTGCTACTCGATTTGGAAGATTTCTTTGCTCCAGATGTATTTCACAATGTGTGCTCAGGTAGCTATTTTTCTTCATATACTTTATAATTTATTTTAAGGCCTCTTATTTGAGGGAGAGACAGCAGGTGTGCACAAGCTAGGGTAGGAGCAGCAGGCAGAAGGAGAAGCAGGCTCCCCACTGTGCAGGGAGCCCGATGCGGGGCTCGATCCCAGGACCCCGGGATCATGACCTGAGCCGAAGGCAGACGCTTAACGACTGAGCCACGCAGACACCCCCCTTGTATACTTTAAAATTGATGAGCACCTCTCTAGTTCTTACATGGATTTTAAAAGGTTTTGAATCACATACACAGAAGAAAGTATTGCCTAAGTAGAGGTTAAATGTTTGTTGATTCATCTGAAGCAGAGGCAGTAGTATCTGCCTTCTAACACCTAGTTATTCATTGTTATTTTCAAATAGTTGATGAAGTGACTATGGTTGATAGAAGGGTCTTTTTTATTTTATTTTATTTTATTATGTTATGTTAGTCACCATACAATACATCATTAGTTTTTGATGTAGTGATCCACGATTCATTGTTTTCGTATAACACTCAGTGCTCCACGCAGTACGTGCCCTCCTTGATACAAGGGTGTTTACTGCAAATCAAAGTATCCATTGTTGGGATGCCTGCCTGAGTGGCTCAGTCACTAAAGCATCAGGCTCTTGATTTCGGCTCAGATCATGATCTCAGGGTTCTGAGATCAAGCCCTGTGTTGGGCTCCACACTGAGCTTGGAGCCTGCTTAAGATGTTTCTCTCCCTCTCCTTCTGCCCCGCCCCCACTTGCTCACACACTCTCTTTAAAAATAAAATAGGAAGTATTCATTGTTTTTCTAAAATACTCTCAAATACTAATAAGTTATGTGAATATTATGATCTGTACACTATTTTTCACAATTATGGTGATCCTAAGTGTGTCGTATGTCAGTATTTATATAACTAATTGGGAGAGAGTTTTCAGAAAAGAACATCTAGCTCTTTTTTGGAGGGAATTTTTAGGCTTCCTTGGTGAGAGTACAGTTCTTATAGCCGTAAATATTTCTGAACATAAACATTACCTGATGACCAACTGAAAAGCTCACTGGAAAAGATAAAATATTTCCTTGGAAATGAAATGATCAACTCAGCCATGCACAATTATTTGTTTTGAGTGGTTCACACTCCACATTCCTATTTTTCATTTTTTGACAACCGCTTCTTTGGGGAGAGTAATAAACTGGTATCATATTTAGCCAGTATGAAATGTTCTACTATTGTAACCACATGATTTTTATCCAATATATTACCTAATACATTAGAACTGTTCAAAATGCAGAATCAGTGAGTTTTCTTCATTGGAATCCAAACTGCTTGGATTCTAATCCAAAATCCTTGGCATTCTGGCCCCTAAGTTATGATCTTTCTTCTTCCCCACTTGGAGGGGATGAAGAATACAGATTTTAGGGTTGAAATTTTTGCCTTTTTTACAGGTAGACTTACATGAACTTTGTCTTATTATCTGTCTTGTCTCTCAGTTCATATAGCTAGCAGTACAAAAGAATTCAGGAGAGCTTTACCCTAAGAAGGACAGGGAGAATTAACGTTTGGGTTTATGAAAAATGTTCTTGCTCCCATGGGCTTGTGGGGTAGCTGGGCTACTTGGGAGGCTCTTCCTCCTGCTGTTAATAAAGAGTTTTGGTGGGAATACAGCACCTTATCTAAAATAAGCTCTAACAGAGGCCATTCTCTTTATTTCTTGGGTGATTTCAGCTTTGCTAATCTAGATGACACCTCCTGAATTACATCAACTAGTAGATGTTTATCAGTTTGTTAATTTTCAAGTAATATTTTTGTATTTTAAGTGAAGGCTTCTGAAATTGTAACAGTTGAAATTGTAACATTTGGAATGAGTAGTCCTCTAGTGAGCAGGTGGTCAGGGGGAAAGGATATTCTGTTGCTAATTCGCCCCAGCACATCACACCATGTAGCACACCAGCCCCTTTGACTGAGAGCCTGCTGAAGAAGTATAGTGAATTACGTTCCCCAAATTCATCAGAGAGAATTTTTAGCTTCCTTCACCCTTTTTAAAGCTTGTAATATTTTAGTGTTTGATGACTACAGTTTGTAGGTCTACCACAAATATAGAATATTACATTAATCATTGCTTTGCAGTGACATACGACTTAGATATGGTTGAGTGATAAGACTACACGTTTACAGTTTATTTTAAAAAATATTTTAAAAGATTTTATTTATATGTGAGAGAGAGCACAGGAGCAGGGAGAGAGAAAGAGGGAGAAGCAGACTCCCTGCTGAATTTGGAGCCCAATGTGGGGCTCCACGCAGAGCTCGATCCCAGGACCCTGAGATCATGACCTGAGCCGAAGTCAGACGCTTGACTGACTGAGCCACCCAGGCATCCCATAAGTCTACAGTTTAAAATAGTCACCTGCCCTTGCCTCTTTGTCCTGGAGAGATAGCAGGTGAACTTGTTAGGTTTGAAATATTTTAGGATAATTGTAATGTTGCTGTTTTGGAGAATATACTATGGTTTTGCAAGGTGCTTAACTAATTATACAGTCTCCGATAAAATGCTAAAATGTTTCACCCACCGCATAGTGTGTTGCAAATCTCCATCATTCATTTGGTATCAGGGTTGCATAATTGATATCTGGGGCGGCCGTTTAGTGCTTACACCGGTGATTCTAGAACTCTGTGACAAGAGTTATCGTATTGCCCTGTTTTTTTCTGAAATTCTTTTTTCTGATTCTTGATAGGTAGAAACAGGTTTTATACAGAAAAGAATAATAGTCAAGCAATTACTGTGCTGGTACATCATATTAACTCGGATTAACTTTTCCTTCATCACAAAGAATGTATTGGAGGTTGACATTAAAATTGCTATGTTCGCTAGTTTGTTAAGGTCCAGTTGATGTTGCGTACATGCATTACTTTTTTCTTTTTCCTTTTTTTAATTGATATATAATGTATTATTTTTTAAATCTATTTTTATTTTATCTGAATTCAGACCTTTTTTTTAAGATTTATTTATTTGACAGAGACAGAGAGACAGCGAGAGAAGGAACACAAGCAGGGGGAGTGGGAGAGGGAGAAGCAGGCTTCCCACGGAGCAGGGAGCCCGATGCGGGGCTCGATCCCAGGACCCTGGGATCATGACCTGAGCCGAAGGCAGACGCTTGACGACTGAGACACCCAGGCGCCCCTGAATTCAGACCTTTCTTAAGCAAAAATGAAGCTCTGTAATTTCTATATAAAGGACTGCTTCATGGGGGTTTCTTATAGCCTTTTGGGGGGGAAACAATTGCTGACCAGGGATATGTAAAGGATTTACAAGCAGGGCTGACGGGACTCCTGGTGATACTGCCGAAGTTGGGGAACATAAATTTTTGTGGCACTAATTCCAACAATTGTGTACTTTTCTCTGGCAGTGCTCAGCAACCCAGCTTTAAAAGCTTAATTATATTAACAAGGCACAATGTAATCAAGAGCTAATTGTGCTTATAAATGGTGGATTCAGCTCCAATTGAGTCACTTTCCTGCTTGAATACCTGGTTTTGCTCTCCATTGCTTGCTGAATAAAATCTTGTCTTTCATTTGGTATTCAGTGCACACACCTCCCCATTACTGTCCTGCACATACACATTTTTCTTGATCCCATTCCACTCTCAGCAATGATTATTTTCCATTCTGCTTGCTGCCCTCTTCACTGAATGGAGCTGCTCACAGTTCCATGGGGAATCCCTTTTTTTTTTTCCCTAGCCTTATTTGCAAAAGATAACTTTGATAAAGGACTATTGTAAAAAATACCAAAGAACTCCTGAAATGCAACAATAAGAAAAACAACACAATTTAAAATAGGCCAAAGATCTTAACACACCTCACCAAAGAAGATATGCAAATGGCAAATAGACATAGGAAAATCACGTCATCAGGGAAATGAAAATGAAAACAATAACGAGATACCACTACAGTAACATTAGAATGACCACAGTCTGTTACAACCCCAATAACACCAAATGCTGGTGAAGACAGAGAGCTACAGGAACTCTTATCTGTTGTTGGTGGGAATGCAAAATGGTACAGCCACTTTGAAAGATAGTTTGGTGGTTTCTTATAAAACTCAATATACTCTTTTTTTTTAAAAAAGATTTTATTTATTTATTTGAGAGAGAGAGAATGAGAGATAGCACGAGAGGGAAGAGGGTCAGAGGGAGAAGCAGACTCCCCACCGAGCAGGGAGCCCGATGCGGGACTCAATCCCAGGACTCCAGGATCATGACCTGAGCTGAAGGCAGTCGCTTAACCAACTGAGCCACCCAGGCGCCCAAAACTCAATACACTCTTAACATATGATCTAGCAATCATGCTCTTTGTATCGACCCAAGGAAATTGAAAACTTAGGTCTATATCAAAGCCTACACACAATTGTTCATAGCAGCTTTAGTCATATTTGCCAAAACTTGGAGGCAACTAAGAGGTCCTTCAGTAGGTGAATAGAGAAATAAACTGTGGTATCCCCAGAAAATGGAATATTATTCAGCACTAAAAAGAAATGAGCTACTATGATAAGACATGGAGGCCACTTCAATGCAACTTAATGGAACTAAATGAACTTAATAATATGAAGTAAATGAACAGTGAACTAAATGAAACTTAAGTTTCTAAATGAAAGAAGCCGATCTGAAAAGGCTACATTCTACACAATTATAATCATATTACATTATGGAAAAGGCAAACTATGGAGATAGTAAAAAGATCAATGGTTGTCGAGAGTTGAGGAGGTAGGGTAGGGATGAAGAGGCAGAGAACAGAGGATTTTTAGGACAGTGCAAATACTCCATATGATACCATAATGAATAAATGTCATTATACATTTGTCCAAACTCATAGAATGGGGAATGCCAAGAGTGAACCCTAATGTAGATTATGAACTTTCAGTGATAGTCACATGTCAGTGTAGGTTTTTCCATTGTAAAAAACATCTCACTCTGCTGGGGGATGCTGACAGTGGGGGAGACTGTGCATGAGTATAGGCAGAGAGTATATGGGAGATCTCTATACACCCCTCAACTTTGCTGTGAACTTTACAATGACATGGATGGAACTGGAGGGTGTTATGCTGAGTGAAATAAGTCAATCAGAGAAAGACATGTATCATATGACCTCACTGATATGAGGAATTCTTAATCTCAGGAACAAACTGAGGGTTGCTGGAGTGGTCGGGGTGGGAGGGATGGGGTGGCTGGTGATAGACATTGGGGAGGGTATGTGCTACGGTGAGCGCTGTGAATTGTGCAAGACTGTTGAATCACAGATCTGTACTTCTGAAACAAATAACGCAACATATTTTAAGAAAAAAGAAAAAGAAGAAGATAGCAGGAGAGGAAGAATGAAGGGGAGTAAGTCGGAGGGGGAGACGAACCAGGAGAGATGATGGACTCTGAAAAACAGACTGAGGGTTCTAGAGGGGAGGGGGGTGGGGGGATGGGTTAGCCTGGTGATGGGTATTAAAGAGGGCACGTTCTGCGTGGAGCACTGGGTGTTATGCACAAACAATGCATCATGGAACACTACACCAAAACAAATGATGTAATATATGGTGATTAACATAACAATAAAAAATTAAAAAAATATTCACGTAAACTGCTGTAAAAAAAACCCCAAAGTCTTAATTTTAAAAAAGTTAAAAGGAAGTGGACAGAAGATCTGAATAAACATTTTTTAGGGTCTCTCTCCCTCTCTCTTTTTAAACAGCCCCTAAATGCTATTTTCCTCAGGGGTCAGTCCTAAGGACTCTTCCTTTTTCTGCTTCTGGGAAGTTTTCCACATCTGAGAAGTTTCCTCAGCTGTCTGGTTTCCAATGCAATCTCTATGTTGATAAATTCTAAATGCAGTAGTCTCCCTTTTCCCTTGGGGGATACATTCAAGAACCCTTGTGCTCACCTGAAACTGTGGATGGTATTGAACCCTATATAGAGTATTTTTTTCCTATATAAACATACCTATGATAAAGTTTAATTTATGAATTAGACACAGTAAGAGATTAAAATAGTAACTAGTAAAACAGAACAATTACAATATACAAAAATAAGTTATATGAATGTGGTCTCTCTCTCTGAAAGTGTACTGTTGTATTGTCCTTCCCCTTCTTGTGATGATGTGAGATGTTGAAATGCCTATGTGATTGTGATGAGGTGAATGACGTGGGCATTGTGACCTCATTCATGTCACTTTTGACCTTTCAGTCCTTGAACTTTAGAGGATCATCTGCCTTTTAAACCACAGGTCACAAACTGCAGAAAGCAGAACTGCGGATAAGGGGGCGACTAATGTATCTTTTGCGTTATATTTATGTACCCTTTTTTGGAGTGCAATTTTCACTTGAATATTCGTGGAGAGCCACAATTTGAGTATTTCAAATATTCTTGCCTCTTCCCAAACTGCTTGTATACTCCTGTTCTCCGTTTTAGTAAATGACATTGCCATTCATCTAGGAACCTACATCAGAATCTTGGGCATCTCTCCTAACTACTTTTGACCCAGTCACCCCCTATCCAGCTAAGTGTTCCACCCTGTCATTATCACTGATATGTGCCTGGACTTTGTGCTTTTTTTTTTTTTCTTATTTCTATAACCATCGTGCTACTGCCACCCCAAAATATTGAAGTGTGTATGGGAATAGTTTCTCTCTCATCTATTCTCTGTCTCCTTAATCTGCAGACATACTGATCTGCCCCACCCCCCACCAAAAAAAGAAAGAAAGAAATCTGATTTTATCACTCTCTGGCTTAAAAGCACTTCCTTCAAGGGTACTTCCACAACTTTAGGATAGCTAAACCTCTTGGACCTCGCTTTCAGTGCCTGACATAATCTGCCCATTTCTAGATTCTCTAAGTCCATGCTCAATCTCACTTTCTCTCCCCTAGCCAGTTGCATAATTTTTAGGTTTTTGAGCTGCTATGCTTCCTTTGGTACTGGGCTTTACCCCACACTGTGTGTTTACTCTCTTGCCGGAAGCCATCTGGCTAGCTCTTGCATATCCTTTAGTTGTCTCCTGAGTCCAGAACTCAGCTTTTATATTCAGAGCCCAGCACAGAATCTGGAACATGGTAGGAGAACATAATACACGTTCACTTCTTAATCAGTACCTATTGAGTGAGTCTCTCTTGCCTCACAGTGTCACAAGGCTCTTCCTAGACTTTGGTTTACATTTCTAATTTTATACAGATATTGTTGATATCTATATCCACAGATGTGGAATTCTCTACCTGTAATTCTTGCTTATTTGACCTTACTGTGTTGTCCTCCTCCTAATATGCTTAATGACTTATGGTTTTATAAATACTACTATTTATAATACTATTACTATTATTGCCAATGCTGATAGCAACAGTATAATGTTGTTTATAATATCAGCCTATATCCTTTGCACAATTATCTGCATGATTTTTGTGGTAGAATTATTTTGTGTCATCTTTTACACAAATATAATGGATCTAGCACATATGTGTAATTAAAAGGACTGAAGAACTAGCAGTAAAGAGCCTGTAGAGAGAAACGTTTGGTAACAGAAGTATCAAGTTGGACTTCAATATTCATTCTATTTTGTTTCCATTTTTTGTATTGTTAATTCATGTAGTATTTGTACAGTTAAAAGAAAGACAAAAAAACAAGTAGGACAGCCAATAAGATGAATAACATAACCTGGTTCTAGGTAAATAGACCATAGGAAACATCTAGAAAACAATAAGAACTTGCCATTATTAATTAAAGGCACTATTTTCTAAGAACTAAGCTAAAAACTTTTTATATGAATTGTTTCATTTAAATTTTATTCTATGAGGTGAGTAATGAGTGTCATTGATTAAGAACTGATTTCAAGTCTAGGTAATATGTAAATAAATTAGGAGTTGTAGATAGATCGTTTTGATTTCAAAAGCACAGAACTACTAAACTCAAGAGCTACAGAAAAATTTGCATAAAGCTGAGCAGAAAAGAAGGAAAACATACCCCCACTCATTACATTTCAGAAAGCAGATCAGTGCAGCCCAGACCATCTGGTAATTGATGTGAAGAAGCTGTTACAACAACATGGTGTCTGAGTGCAGGGCAAAGCATAGCCCCCAGGGGGGGATGAAAGAATAATTTAGGTTAAAAAAAAGTTGACTTGAGGGCGCCTGGGTGGCTCAGATGGTTAAGCGTCTGCCTTCGGCTCAGGTCATGATCCCAGGGTCCTGGGATCGAGTCCCGCATCGGGCTCCCTGCTCCTTGGGAGCCTGCTTCTCTTTCTCTCTCTCCCTCTGTCTCTCATGAATAAATAAATAAAAAAAATATTTTAAAAAAAATTGACTTGAGAATGCACAGATGGAATAAAGACATAATTTACATTTAAAAAGAAAGGATTTAAAATTCATAGAAATGATAAGTCAGGTAACATCTCTAAAACTCGGCCCTTTG
Source organism: Zalophus californianus (assembly GCF_009762305.2). Lineage (NCBI taxonomy): Eukaryota > Metazoa > Chordata > Mammalia > Carnivora > Otariidae > Zalophus > Zalophus californianus. Next base: position 16,227,628 of record NC_045599.1, read on the forward strand.
ATGTGTTTTTCTTTACCTCATATACCAAGAGATGTGCAGATGAAGTAGGCAGATAACGGGGTAGCTGATTATTCTGCCTCAGTGCATTACTTTAGATTTCTTGGTATCGATCACCTTGTCTGCTTCCTACCAGTCCATTTTATCAATTCTCATTGTGAATAGAAAAATCATTACGTTCAACAATTAGTTCTTTGTTAAAATATCTGACTGAAAAATTTTAATATCGATTACGATCTTTTGTGATTCCTCCTTTTATATATTCACATCACCATTGTCCTTCATTTCTGTATTTCTGTAACAGTTTTGCAACCTTTTTAAGAGCTGCATTCTTAACCCTATTTAGCATAGCTTTTTTCCAGGATCTGGAATTTCCATTTGCAGTGTTGGTTATTAATTAGTTATGACTGTATTTATCTTTATTAACTGGGGTAGATTGAAACTCAGAAATAATATATGTAAGTTTGGAGGAGCACACATTTTATTTTATTATTTATTTTTTAATTGTTTCTAAAGATTTTATTGATTTATTTTGAAGGGAGGGAGAGAGAGAGAGGGGTGGAGCAAAGGGAGAGAGTGTTAACCGACTCCAGGCTGAGTGCGCGGCCTGAGGTGGGGCTTGATCTCACAGCCTGAGATAAGGAGATCACAACCTGAGCAGAAACCAAGAGTCCAATGCTTAGCCGACTGAGCCACCCAGCACCCCAGGAGCACACATTTTAAAAGGTGCCATATTTGCTGAAGTAAAGGATTGTAATTCAAAATTACCTATTTAGTTATTAAGTTTTCTTCCATTCTTTTTTATACAAAAGCTATACTTGTTGATTTGGAAAATGCGGTTAAATTGAAATGAATGAATAACAGATTTTGAAGACCTCTTTGTCTCCCTCAAAAGTCATTGCCTACATGGATTTCGATTTAAAACAAAATCTCAAATAAACATATAGTCCCATTTTCTTAATTGACAGAAACTCTGCAATTTAAAATGTATATTTAAAGATTTTATTCAGTCATTCATTCATTCATTCATTTAGAGAGTGCGGGTGGAGGGAGGGGCAGACAGAGAGGGAGAGACAACATCTCAAGCAGACTCCACTCCCAAGCACTGTGCCAGATGCGCGGCTCCATCTCACAACCGAGAGATGACAACCTGAGCCGAAATCAAGAGTTGGGTGCTTAACCAACTGAGACACCCTGGTGCCCCTAAAACGTATATTTAAGTAAAACTCAAGTGACCCAAAGGAAACCGTTAAGAGATTACCTAATCATTCAAAATGCACATTGACTGAATTGTATTTCTATGGCCTTCTAATGTATTTACTTTTTTTTCTTTTTTTCTTTTCAAGGTATTAAAACTGAACAAACATGAGTTCCTCCTTGGTGAGTCAGAAATTTGTCTCACAAAGAAAACTTTATTTGCGTCAAGTAAGGAGAACAGGGGGAATGCTTGACTGCTTGAGCAAGGGTGGATGGGTTCCTTTTATTTAGGGCTAGGACGCATATTTAGGTAGGGAAGCCTGGTCATCCTATAGGGAGGTGGGCATAAGGTCACGCATGCTCCTTAAGGAAACATGCCTATACACATATCCTATGTTATGTAAGTGAGGTTTGTGCTCCTCCTTTGGTGGAGTTTTTAGTATGAGAACAAGGTAAAGGTAGTTGTCAGTCGTTCTAGAGCTCACTCTAAGGTCCATGTGCAAAGGTGCAAGTTAGGGGTTAAGCTCAAACTGGTCTGGGTGGTCTGGTCCTGCTGGAGGTCCTGTCAGGGCAGGCGCTTTCCCCGAGGGGGCGAGGGGCATTTTGCTTCCCATTTGCCTGCGCTAAGAGATAAGCTGGAAAGAAAAGCTTAGGGACAAATGTGGGGCAAAGGTCGGTGAGTACAAGCCGGTGGGCAGTAAAGGTCACGTCTTGGGGTCTAGCTGGTGACAGTATTGATGTGATTTGAAGTGTTGGGGTTTGGAGCCCATGGCCAAGAAAAAATTCTTGAGACATCTTTAGTGCAAAAGGATGTTTTGTTTTTGTTTTAAAGATTATTTGTTTATTTGAGAGAGCCAGAGAGCCAGAGAGAGACAGAGATAGCGAGAGGGAACACAAGCAGGGAGGAGAGGGAGAAGCAGGCTCCCTGCAGAGCAAGGAGCCCGATTCGGTGCTGGATCCAAGGACCCTGGGATCATGAAAGGTGGTTTTACTAAAGCAGGGGGATAGGACCCATGGGCAGAAAGAGGTGCACTGGGGTTGTAAGGAGTGCCTGGTTATATAAGATTTTCTATCCTATGGAGGGGAGGGTGATGTTAGGGCTCAGGAAATTGAGTCTCTAGGTTTCTGGAGATTGCTTTTTTCTGGTAAATCATTAGGACAGTTGCAAACTGATGGAGACTTAGGTCCTACCTGAATGTGATCTCTATCAGTTAAACACTTGTTTTACCCTTTCTAGGGTGGCCGGGAGTACCTGAGGAATGTCAGCTATAGCTAACAGGGGTGGGGTGGGGTGTGTGTGTTGGTGGGGTGAGCGTGGGGATGGGCAGGTTGCAGGATGTTTGTGCTTTGCCTTCAGCTTGCCTTTGGCTCCCTCATCAGTATGATACCCACGTAAATTATACCTTTTCATTCTATTGCTAACACTGATGCAGTAACTTGAGCATACTCCAGGAATTAAATATTAGAATTCTTCTTTTGTAATATTTAAAAAGGCAATTGGAATTATTAAGCTGTATTAAGTTCTATGCAGATATATATTTAAAATCATGGTGAGCATGCACTCAATACAGAAAGTTACATTAACTCTTTCTTATACAAGGTAATTTATACTTTCCTTAGTTCCTTAGTTCAACTTAATTTTAATTTAAAAATCATGTTTTTCTTCTTCTGTAGTTTTTACTGTGATCTGAAAAATAATATTAAGTAGCTTATGATAGCAAGTTGATTACTCCTGTCTTGGCTTATTTCCCTTGTTCTATTTTAATACGGTGATTTCTTCAAAATCTGATCCTGTGTTTTGTTTTCTCAGAAAACCGAGAGGACTGTGTCTATATATAGAACTTCTTAATTCATGAAAATATAAAACTAAAGAATATATGAGAACAATTTTAAAGCGATGTAGGCATGGAGCTTCCTCTCACTGTATCATTTAAAAATCTCACATCTCATTACTGATATTTAGCATTTGGGCACCAGCGGCAGGGCATAATGGAATGTTCTAATTGGTGAGGTGGTAGCTTGGATTCATGTCTATAGACATTATGGGTACTGTACTGGTCTGTGTATGTTTTGAATATCAGCTCTTCATATAATACATAATGAGTAAATCCACAGAAGCATTTTCACTCTTTAAAAATAAGATTCAGTCAGAATAGACATTCCATTTCCAGTTGGCATTTATTGAATACTAGTCCACGCCAGATACTGTGGTGACTGCTTTTTGTTCATTAACGATTTAAATCTCCCAGCTGTTACAGGAGTAAGCCACTGTCCTTAACCACTTCAAGGGAAAACAGAAGCACCAGAGATTAAGCAAATTTTATAGAATACTTAGATAATAAGCAAGGAGTTAAAACACTAATCCACTACTGTTTGATAGCCAAAGCCATATTGTTTCAATCCCAAACTGCCCTGCGTCCTAAAAATACGAAATGCGGGGCACCTGGGTACTCAGTCGGTTAAGCTGCTGGCTCTTGATTTCAGCTCAGGTCCTGATCTCGGGGATCTGGGATCGAGTCCTGCATGGGTTTTGTGCTCAGCTGGGGAGTCTGCTCGAGATTCTCTTTCTCCTCTCCCCTTGCCCCTATCCCTGCTCACTCCTTCTCTCTCTCTCTCAAATAAATAAATAAATCTTTAAAAAAATATGAAATGCATTTTTGTCTCTTAAAAGTAAAATACAATATGTCCAGTTCAGAATATTGTTAATGGTTCTTGACTCGTGGAAGATAGTTTATAAACCTTTCCATGGTGATTGACATAATTTACTGAGTCAGTTCTATGCTACTATTCTGATCTAGACACCAGAGTAATTATTTTTTTCCTACATCAATATGTTGAAGAAAAGACAGTAATAGCTACTGTTCTATGAGCTATGGAAATGAAGAGACCATTGAACCAGAACTAGTTGCCCTTTTTTCCACTTGACTTAACTTGTGTGCAAGTATGTGTTTTAAAGTAATTTTGTTGTTACTCCTTGTGCTGACAATTACAGAAAATTTAATGAAATTAGGCATATAAATTGCTTTGGGACTTCCAACACAAAGCACTGTGAATATGGTGATGGCACAATTTTGTTAGGTAATAATTTCTGGGTTAATCATTATGTGGTGTGAAGGCTTGATTTATTCTTACATTAATTAGAATGGTCAGTCCAAGTACTTCTTTGAACTAATATTGATATTCTGAGTTTTGGTTTTATGGTATCTCTTTTTCTGCATGAGAATTACTATAGATGGTGCTATTAAGCAAAATAAAATATAAATATTTAATAATGAAAACATTAATAAAATTAATAATGAGTGGTGATAAAATCTAAATTTATGTTTCATGAACAGATACTGGAAAGTAGAAGTGGATCAGAGTGGGAGTAAAACATGCTCATTTCCTTGTGTTATACTGGTCAAGTGTAGCTTATTTTTTCCTTCGTATTCAAATTAGAGAAATACAGGTTCAAGTATTGAGATATAAATATATTTAGGTGTTCCCAAATGTTATGTTCTGAAATGAATAGCAAGAAGGATTCATTTGACATTTTAAAAAAAGCAAAAAAAAATTTTTTAAAAACCAGCAAGTCTAAAAGATATTAAAAAAATATTTAGTACATATTACAGTACTTACAGGTCAGCATCAGGAACTGAAGTTAAAAAGCTCCCAAATGTCATTTAAAAACAAAGTTAAATAATTTATTGCTTATGAGGCACATATGAAAATGAAATGGTGCAGCTTAAAGATAGAAAAATAAAAACATGAAAAGAAGTAGACAATTGACTCTTAAACAGCACACCGGGATTAGGGACTCTGACCCCTGTGCAGTGTGATATTTGCATATAACTTTGCTACATGTATATGTTAAGTATATACATATACTTAACTAAGGAGCCTATTGTTCACTAGAAGCCTTACCCATAATATAAATAGTTGATTAACACATATTTTGTATGTTTTATGTATTATATACTGTATTCTTACAATAAAGAAAGCTAGAGAAAAGAAAATGTTACTAAATAAATCATAAGGAGGAGAAAATACATTTGCAGTACTGTATTTACTGAAGAAAGTCTCCATGTAAGTGGGTCAGCCCAATTCAAACCCATTTTGTTCAAGGATCAACTTTATAAAATACATAGATAAAAGTAAGAGCTGTTACAATTCCAATAGAAACTTTGCTAATAAAACATCATTATGTGAAACCAAGAAGGATATTGTATAATAATGAAAGTAATGTAAAACTTAGTATATAGTATTTATGTGTCAAAATACCACATTACACAAACTAAGTAAAGATAAATAGTTACAAATTGAAAACATTGTTAAATTTTGCTGTGGAATTTTAACCATTTCTTTGCCTTTGATATGTTTACCAAAAGGTTTGCATTTTTGTAAAAATACATCTTATATTTTATCATTATTATTATGAAGGGGAGTTAATAGTGGACATTACATTTCATAACCAAAAAGGAGATAATTAATCTTCCTTCCAAAATCAAGCTGTTTGCCTATAAAAGTAATATATTCAACCAGTTATAATATCCCTTATCTATAAATAATAAAAAATATAAACTGTATTTTTTTGTAACATTATAACATTACAGTTCAATTTTATTTATTTATTTAATTTATTTTTAGAGGGAGAGTGCCCAAGATCACATAACCCTAAGATCATGACCTGAGCCAAAATCAAGAGTCAGACACTTAACCTAATGAGCCACCCAGGCACCCCAGTTCAATTTTCAATAATAGCAAAAAGGAATACAACTACAAAGGAAAATAAAGCTCACAAATTAAGGTAAATGAAGAGGTAACAACTAAAATTATAAAATGTGTGAATTGATGATAGAGAAACAATATCTAACAATACTTATGGAATGACATTATTAACTGATAAAGTAACTTTAAGAATTTAGAGTATGAATATGAAATATTGAAGCCAAATTATCTCAATCAACATTGGCGGCATTTTAGGATCATATGAAGAATCCCCCCCAAGTCTGGTTAAATTAGAAACTTCAGCAGTGGATCTTAGCATCCATAGTTTTTTACTGTTGTTTCTTATAAATGCTTCTAATATGCAGCAAAGGTTCAGAAACGCCAACCAAAGCATCATAATAAGATATTACAAACTAACAAAAGAACATCAAGAAGGGGGAAAATGAAAGCAAAGGACAAATTTATTAGTAAACAGAAAATAATGTAATTGAAAAATCCATAAACTCTTTATAGAAAGGTCCATACAATAGATAAATGCTCAAGAACCTGGCTGATAAAATGAGAAAATGATAATTGGGATTAACATAAGGAGTTAGTCAGAGGGGTTATTATCCTAATAGCTTTCATGAAGGCTCATAATAAAATTCACATATTTCTGATTATAAAATAAGTTATAAAATATGAAAGTTGAAAAATCAACATACGAAAAATAAATCACAAATCTTTGCTAATTAGAAATGAAATCTAAAATCTAAAATCTCTTTTCAAAATATCAACTACACAGCAGTGAAAATCAGAAGAAATGTTCAAAAAGTATATGAATGAAAAATACACGTTTTCATTTCAAAACCAAAGAAAATCTGAATAAATTGAGAGTAACCCTTTGCTCCTGTCTAGGAAGACTTAATTTTCAAAGGAATGAATACTTCCTCAAATTAACCTCTAAAGTCTGTATTATTTCAATGAGATTATAGCTAGAAACTAAATGAATCCAAAATTCCATCGGAAAAAAGGAAACAAAAAATGAGGTTGCGTGGAAATTTTTGGAAGAAAAGATGGAGGACATGTACTCTCATGTACTAAACATATGATCAAATTACAATAAGAGCAACAAGCTGGTAATATCTGATGTATGAATACTCACTGGAGCAGAAAAGGATGTCCAGAGTAGAAGTCATTTATGGAACATGATAAAATTGGTGCCTCAAATCAGTGAGGACCCTTTAAAAACAATTTGGTTTTTCCTCATATGATACATTAGGTTTCAGGTTCATTGTAGATATGATTATGAAGAAATTTTAAATGACTCTACATTGCATGTTGGGAATATTTATCTGATCATTGTTAGGAAAGACTTTCTAATCCTAAAAACAAGAGTAGTTTATGATCCCACTTAGCATGTAGAAATTGAAAAGAGAGGGTCACTCCTATCCTACCAGCAAGAAAAAGATGTAATTTAAATGCATAATTTGATAAAGCCCAAAAAGGAGCTGAGTCACAGGACAACCAGGGGAATTAAAAAAGTTGACAGCTCTGCCAGAGACAGGATTGGAGGCAGGAAAATTTTTGCCTTTTGGTGAGCGCAGAAGGAAAATGTGGCAGTCATAACAGGCAATAAGATTTCACTGCAGGGAAAGGGCATAAAAGTGCAATTTGATAAATGCTATTAATGTATACCAGGTTTGGTAGGAAAACAGCTAAATGCCTAGGAAATTAGAATTCACAGAGGATATGATATTTTTAAAGGTCAGGATTCAGTTACAGAGAACAGAATACACTCCAGCTGGTTTAAGCAGGAAGGGCCTTGATTCCTGTATACTTAAGTCAGATGCTAAATCTTTAGGACAGCTGAAGAATCAAGACCTTGGGCTTTTAGAAATGCCCCCCAAAGTCACCCTCCAGCCCTGAGCCGTTGAGAAACTTCATTTTCTATGATCAGGAATCTGCCTGCCTAATGGGCAAGTTGCAGCAGTAGCTGGTGGAGCTAAACCAGATCACCACTCTGCAGTGGGGAAGCAGAAAGAAATGGACTCCTATCCTATCACAGCCAGTGTGAGGACAGTGCCATGCCTGCCATCACCCTTGCTGTCACATCACCTGTCCTACACCTCGGACAGCCATAAAGCCAATGACTGCCCCCGGAAAAACATCATTCCACCTAGATTGTATTTGCCGGTAAAAACAGCAGAAGAATTCAAATCTCTGTTTCCCTTGTGACTTCCTCATTTGGAGTACGTCTGACTGGTAGATCCCACATCCCTACTAGACACCACCCAGGCTACAGGGGAGTCTAGAGAATGTAGTTTCTAGCTTCCCTGACTCTGTGGAGGAGGTTTTTCCATTGGAAGGGGGTTGAGGTGGTTAGAATCATTTCACCCTAGACCACTATCATAATGTTTGCCCTGGGTGTTAAAGAACAAATAGAAATGTGCCAGGAGGGGAGATAGGAAGGAGCCCTTAGGCAGAGGAAGATGTTGGCAACTGTAAAGAAAGAAAACAAATAACAAACTGGAGTTGATTCTCGAGAAGCACAAATAGAATAGGTGAGTGAAAAATGTTTGGATGTGTGGATGGCTTGGGGGGGATGGAATGATTTTGAGTACTGTTTTATAGGAATTACATTTTGCTTTAGGAGAAATGGGGGAGCTGATAAGTCTTTAAAAAACTGCTGAATCCTACTTTTAAAAAAATTCAGGAGGATATTAATGATCCAAGACATTTCAGTGTTTCTTTTAATGTTCTTCCTAAAGGGATCTCGATGTTTTCAAGTACATTTTAGCTCCCCAGCATGAAATCCGGGCTTTGGTGTAGAAAGAATGCTCAGCATATGTTTGTAACTGGCCTGAATGTCATAATGACTGAGAAGTAATTTAAACAATAAGAAAAATAACAGAGAAAGCCTATAAACTGAATGTAAGCTTACCCGATGTGATATATATTTTTATAGAGAGAGTATGTAAATATATGTATATATATATATTTTTTTTTTTTCTAAAGATTTGATTTATTTGACAGAGAGAGAGTGCACAAGCAAGGGGAGTGGCAGGCAGAGGGAGAAGGAGAAGCAGACTGTCCTCTGAGCAGGGAGCCCGAGATGGGACTCTATTCCAGGACCCTGGGATCATGACCTAAGCCCTTGAAGGCATATGTTTAACAGACGGAGCCACCCAGGTGCCCCAAGAGGGTATATAAACATATGTATATATGATATATGTGATCTCTGTATTAAATAAGCTCAGGAAAGAGAATCATAAATCAACAAGAAAAATTCCTTAGAAAAGCAAATTTGGGAATTATTGAGTTAAACACAGTCTCATGGTTTACTGCAAAATGCTCAGATTTTATAACCTAATGTACAATTTGAATCTTCATGTTGATGATATATTATGCATTGTTTTTCACAATTATTTGACAAGGGAAGTATATTTTCCTATAGCATTTTGGAGGACTAGTGTTTCACAGAACAGATTTTGGATATACAGACTTAAAGTCATTGAATTTCTTAATTATTTACAGACCCCTTGGGAAATAATATGTTTTAAAAATTTGGGTTAAGTCATCAGTTAGTTTATCGGTGGATATTTGTATTCATTTTAGTGTGTTTCCCTTGAGCATTTATAAAACTAGGCACTTCTTAATTTAACTTGGCAGCTGGAAGGGAAAGATAGCATGCACAATTAAATTTATAGATTATTCTTAAAAAATCCTTTATCCATTTTCTTTACATAACAAACATTTTTCTAAGAAATGGTAACAATTTTGTAAGATTTGCAGCATCTACTCTCCTTTCTTATGTTTACCTACTAGGATTAAAAAAAAAAAAATGCCTTAGGGGCACCTGGGCAGCTCAGTCCTTAAGCGTCTGCCTTTGGCTCAAGTCATGATCCCAGGGTCCTGGGATCGATCCCCGCATCATGGTCCCTACTCGGCGGGAAGCCTGCTTCTCCCTCTCCCACTCCCCCTGCTTGTGTTCCCTCTCTCACTGTGTCTCTCTCTGGCAAATAAATAAATAAAATCTTAAAAAAAATGCCTTAAACAGATTACAGGAAATTGGACAAAAGAAATAAATGTTTGGAAGACCCATTGGCAGAATTTGATCCTCATTATTTCAAATTAAGAATGCTAATTTAAATATATGAAAAAAATGTAGAATTGGTATTTTAGCAGATGTCAACACAAAACTGCTCAAGATGAACTGGACAGAGTTGAACAGGTAAGGAAGACTTTATCCAAGTTTATTGCAGTTGGGTGGGGAGGCCAGAACTCACTCTGAGCTCCAGGTTACTTGAAACACAGAGCTGGAGAATTTCTTTTTTTCCTTTTTTTTTTTAAATTCATTTATTTGAGGGAGATAGTGAGCGAGAGAGAGAGAGAGAACGAGCAGGGGGAGAGGGAGAGGTAGACTCCCCGCTAAGCAGGGAGCCTGATGCAGGGCTTGATCCCAGGGCCCTGGGATCATGACCTGAGCCGAAGGCTGATGCTTAACCCACTGAGCCACCCATGCCCCCCTTTGTTTTGTCTCTTAAATTCCACATATGAGTGAAATCATATCTTTGTCTTTCTCTGACTTATTTCACTTAGCATAATACACTTTAGCTCCATCCACATCGTTGCAAATGGCAAGATTTCATTCTTTTAAATGGTTGAGTAATATAGGGTTGGAGAATTTCTAAAAGCTAAGTTGGGGAGATCATAGGACATCTCTTCTTGGTAATTGGCTTTAATCAGAGCAATAGTAAACTTTCTCTTATTTTCATAGCAGGAGGTAGTTTTGGAACTTGAAGCAAGTCGTTTCTGCCAAAAGGTGGGCCCCTACCCTCCCACAGAACCTGGAAAATGGGGACTCTATCTTCCTTAAATGACTACACTTCAAAGGAAGGGCTCCCAGGTTCTTGAGAAAAACTTCCTGGATCCTAAAACTTAAAAGCAGTCTTGTGAAAGATTTACATCTAAAAGGGCAGTGAATGGATTTACAATGAAATGTTTTCCAGGAGTAAATGTTCGAAGGAAAAGGAGACTCTTGGGTAGTGAGGAAGAAGCCTATCTAAAGTTTAATCAAGCTCAGAAGAAGATTAAGGTTGTCTTGGGCACCAAATATAACCAGAGATGGTGGGTGTGCCATTTTCTGGATATTTTCACGCTAGTAAGTTTAGAATGTATGCATTGCCAGATATACAGATCAACAGGAAAACATATCTTCTCAAGGACTGGACTAAACCAATATTTTTACTGTCTCTGTTTCCAAAGGGTCTGTTCACTGAAAAGCAGAGCAAGAAGGGATATACTTGATGCCTTGCCTTTGAAATTGCTGTCTTAAAAAAAAATATATTTAAGAACTACTGTAATCCTAAAATTCCTACCGACAACAAGAAGTGGCTACACACTAATCCTTACCACTTTTATATATTGCTGTGTAATCATGTGTTCACATTAGAAAATCCAAATGAAATGTTTTCACTCTCTCTGAGGATTTACTCTAGTTTCCCAATTTTCACATGTGTAATTAGCCAGCAGTTACAAATGAGACCATTTTCCCTGGCTTTTTACATCTCCTTTCTTGTCACTGTCCAGCTTAAATACTTTGAGGAATGCCCAGGGTTAACTCATGTGGGTTCGTGTACCCATCTGGCCAGCCATCTTGTGACTTTTCTTCCCCCGCCCCCATAATTTCTGCCTTTGAGCTTGAGTTTCTCCTTGGCTGGATTTCGCTGCACCCTCAGGGCTGTTCAAGATCTGCTGGGTGTCACTACTGTTTTAGCCAGGTACTGTGGTCTTGACCGGGTCTCTTGATAATAATGCCCTAATGTCCTCTAGGTGATGTTTATTGCACACTGGGATTTGTGATTTTCTTTCTTCTTTTTGCATGAAATTATTTTTAGAAGGTCATGAACCTTTCACTGCATGCGCTCTTACGTGTTACAGAGTTGTAAGTTAACAGTTTTTCCATATTTATAAGGGGTTCTTCTCATGAGGACCCTTAGAGAAGTCCATGAAGAAATAAATACCACATTGACTGTACTTCCCCACATTCTCCTCTGTCTGTGCAGAGGCTTTATGAGTGTGTTATGCTTGTTATATCTGTGTCTGTCTGCTTTTGGGATTAGTTCTTTCCAAGAGTCACATTAGATACTTACACACACTGATTTCTGACTGAGCAACCCACACATTTTCCTGACCCTACACAGTCATGTCTGATCTGCGGTTTGGGTTTAATCTGGCGTCTATGATACTTGATTTTTGGAGGTGCAAGTTCTATTACTCGCTCATTCTTTTTCTTTCTGTATTGCGTTTCATTAATTCTGGTGTATCAAATTGTGGTCCCCAAAATGTATCCATTTTAAATAGGTAAGTTTCCATTTTTATGTAAATATTGCACTCAACTTTCAGAAATAATTAGAATATGGATATACTGTACAACTTGCAGGAAAGGCATGGTCCGCGTACCACTTGCCTGCATTTGCAAACAGAGTGGTTTTCCTGTGTCAGTCTAGGAATGAGGCTACACTAGTGAACAAAACAGATTAAATTTTTGTCCCCAAGAATATATAAAAATTATATGGATGTAATACATTTTATTGTGCTTATATATATATATTGCATAATATATATATACATATAAATATATATTCCACATAACAAATTAAGAAAACATTAAGAATTTGTCTTCCACATGTGTGCCAGTTACTCCTTCTTTCTTCTTTTAGGCCTTATTGTTTTCATAAATGTTTTTATGACTACAGTACAATTTGCATTCTCTTATTAACTGTGACAACTCCTTCACTGTTTAGTGGGCTCTCTTTATAGCAACTGTTACTTACTCTTTGGAGGAAAAAAATAAAATTGTTCTGTTTTTTTCTAAATGAAAAGTCATGGTAAAGAGGCAAGACAGTGACAAAGATTTCAGATCTAAGAGTTCGCCTTTCTTTTTTTTTTTTTTTTTTGGTGACTCAGTTACCATGGACTAGCTACCTGATTACTGTGAATCTCTTTCCTTATCTATAAAATGCAGCTAGTAATAACTTCTTGAGAAGGCTGTTGCAAGAATCAAAGAACATAATAACCTTGGGCTGATGTGGTGCCTGAGATTTAGCGGGCACTTGCCACATGGATTATGTTCCCTGTCTCAGAAATTAAGACTAGCTACTTGCAAATCAGACTCGTGTCAAATAAACTTAAAAAAAACTGATAAGACTTAAATATAAATGGCCTTACCAAATTTGAATCCTCTCTTATTACCTCTCATACTTAAATTTTGAATAAAACACGTAATCATACTCTGTCTTGTGTTAGTCTTATCTCACGTGTCCTGCTGTAGTAGGAAATCCTTGATGGTCATAGACATACCAGCATCATCTCTGTATTCTAGAATGCCCTCGGAAAAGGTTTTTCTCAAAATCCACTCTTAATATGTAGTTTTTTCTGTTTTTAATTTGTGGAAGTATGTCTTTAAGTTCACATAGTTTTTTTCCCCCATATATATTTAAAACAATAAAATTATGACTGATTTTAACGGTTTATCAGGAAGAGTAGATAATATTCACCTTTAAAAGATTTTCTCAAGTTTTCTAGTGTGGTTAAATTGAAGTAAAATCATACAAGAGTCACAGCTTATGATTTCTCCTCACTGTTCTCATATGCATCTGGCACATTCAGAAACTTTTGAGAATTTCTTCCCTGTGAGTGCTTTTATTTACTGAAGTAAAAATCTTGCCTACTTAATCCCCTCGGTGGTTTATTTGCTCCTGAGACACGTGGCTGATGAGGCTGCACTTGGCAAAGCCTGTATTCCACTTGAAAAAGGATAGAGAATTAAAAAAAAAAAAAGGATAGAGAATATATATGGTTGGGATAGGTAACCCTTTCTGTGTATTTAACCCCCCTACTTCCTTGCATGGAAGCTCCTAACAGACCTGTAGAAATTGAGTGAATTGGGCCGATGGTGCCCAATGGTGCCTTGCTGTTCTGTCATGCATAATAATATGATATAATTTATCTTGGTTGTCCCTTACAATAGAGCAATATATTTAAGAAACACCTAGGGATACAGAAAGAAATGAGATTTATGTTTGCATGCATTTGGAAATGCTGACGATTAAAAGCTGAATTGAGGGAAATAAAACCATATATATTCTCTATCCTTTTTTTTTTTAATTCTCTATCCTTTTTTAAGTGGAATACAGGCTTTGCCAAGTGCAGCTTCATCAGCCACGTGTCTCAGGAGCAAATAAGCAAAATAAGGAAGGAAGGGAGTTGTAGTTTCCCCAGAAATATTCACTGACCTATAATGGTATGTAAATGTAGATCTCTTGGGCTGTCATCTGAAGGACTGAGGGATGCAGTACTTTGAACCCTGGAGTCTGAAAATGCAGTCGGAGAGCTGTGAGTGCTAAAATTGGTGTGACTGATTGTCTGAAAGATTCCATGATTTTCTTCATTCCTTCTCTTCTATGGACCGTACTCAACCAGTCTTCTAGCAATAGCAGCAAAAAAGGTGGTGGAAGGTATATTAAGATAGAGAGAGAGAGAGAGAGACAAGACAGGAAGAGAAGGGGATGGGAAACCGGAGGGAGAGAGAAAACTGAAGTGTTTTGTTTTAATTAGTTTTTTTTTTAAAGATTTTATTTATTTACTTGGCAGAGACACAGCGAGAGAGGGAACACAAGCAGGGGGAGTGGGAGAGGGAGAAGCAGACTCCCCGCGGAGCAGGGAGCCCCATGCGGGGCTCCATCCCAGGACCCTGGGATAATGACCTGAGCCGAAGGCAGACGCTTAACGACTGAGCCACCCAGGCGCCCCATAGATTTGTTGGTTTCATCATGACATTGCACCACAACTGAACATTTTACCTGGGTAGAAGAGAGAAGAAAGAGTATATTTTCTGGTTTGGGAAACTGGACCTGGGGTACTCTGGCTAGGATTTCGGCTCTGAGAAAGGTCTCTTGCTGTTCTTGAACAATCGCTGTGCTTTTAGGGAAGCCACAAAAACATGACTGATAATTAGGAGAAGTAATTAATATTTATACATTGACGTCACTGTGTTCGTCAATTCTGATTACGTCTGAAGTGGGCCCCCTTACTACTCTAGTTCTGCAGGTGAGGAATAGGAGACTCAGAAAAGTGAAAAGAAATTTTCCAAGTTATATACCAACTATTTCTATATCCAGAATGTGGTTCTCTTGATAGCACAGTCCAAGTTGTTCTTAACTTGATATGATAGCATTGTTTTGTTAATTCACTGAGTATATAAGAAGATGCCGCTCTAAGGGAGCGGTTATTATTTAGAAAATATAATAATATGTATTAAATGTACTGCTTTTGTGAAAGTATGTGAGACAGTCTATCCAAATTAAACATAATATTGAAGATCCATATTTTAAAAATAAACTGATGAGGGATGCCTGTGTGGTTCAGTCAGTTAAGCGTCTGCCTTCGGCTCAGGTTGCGATCCCAGGGTCCTGGCATGGAGCCCCGCATCAGGCTCTCCGCTCGGCGGGAAGACTGCTTCTCCCTCTCCCTCTGCCTGCAGCGCCCCCTGCTTGTGTACTCTCTCTCTCTCCTACAAATAAATAAATAAAATCTTTAAAAAAATAAAAAAAAAATAAACTGATGAAAAAGTAGAGAAATACATGTCAAAAAATGCCCGATTTTAGTATTGAAATTAGGACCCTGAATTGGGTTCTCGGTTTTCTAAGTGCTAAACCAAACACTTGAGTTGTGTTAAAAGAAAATACGCAAACTCACAGATAGAGTAATACTTCTTTCTAATATTATATTGTGGGAGTATTTTGTTGTTGTTTTGTTCTTTATAGAGGGGACATTTGGGCTCTAACAACAACAACAACAAAAAGGTATCTACTGTCATTTTGCCAAAAGATAAGTGTTAATTTTTTGTCTAGATGTAAAAATAATGAGTCCAAGATACAAGTCAGGGAAGTCGGTTCTTGGGAAGTTAAACTTACATGACCTCACTTTATTTATCTCTTTAGACCATTTACTTCCACATTTCCTAAAATGTGCTGTAGGAAAACTAGTTTAGCAGGATGATAATGGGGGTTACTGGCTAAAAAGGCCCCCAAGATAAATAAGCCTGCACAGTCTGGGTCAAATTAAATAGTTTTATTTTCTTCATGGTGATCAGATCTTTAGGTATGATAGTGGTTACTTAAATTCTCAGAGGTAATTATGGTGTGCAGCATTTCCCAAGATCACTGGCCATACCACATTTATCATGGAGTATCTTTTGGGAATCCACTGTGGAAAATAAAGATCTAATTTAATACTGTGGGGGAACATAAACAATCTGGAGCATTAGCACCCCTTATGATTTCTCCCAAAGTGCTAAATTACAACAAAGTCATGGTTGCAACCCATTATCAATGCTCTTTGTGGTTAATTAAGTTGTGTTCCAGATCCCTTAGTTACCAGATAAATATCCTGCTTTTTAAAATAGAAAAAAAAATGTGCTTGTTTTATAATCCCACCAATTTAAGTCCTCAAGATTCAGGAGGATGGTGTTGCCAAATAATAGGCTTTTTAATTTTTTTTTTTTTAGATCTTTATAGTCAGGTTTTTTTTTTTTTAACCATCTGATTGTGACCAAAAGAAATCTGAGATATAGGATGTGGAAGAGATAATTTTGTCTGAATAAACTGTAAGAATAGCATTATTTCTATCATATTGTATATACTAGAATTCTCTGTAGGTAATGTTGTACTATAAACAAACCCAAAATGGGTAGCTTCTAAAATATTTATTGCTGGTTAGCTATAGGTTGAGTCTTGTGTTGTTCTGCTCTGTGTGTCTTTCTTCTTCCAGGATCCAGACAGAAAACAAAGCCTCAGTCTATTGCGTGTGTCTCTCGCTTCTTTGTGGCAAACATTGCTACTGTTCATATACCCTGGCTAAAACCAACAGCATGGCTAAGCCTGGCGTCAGTGGGTAGAGAGTGCGTTATTCCTATGGGGGAAGATGTAATGGGGGAGTGGTATTTAAGCCTCTTATAAGATGGCATGCCTTTTTTTTACAAATAAGTAATTGATTTTGATATTGTAATATTCATCAGAGGAAAGAATGGAGTTTGTTGTTGTTACGTTCAAGAAAGCTTTCTCAACTCATTTGTATATATTATCTTTTTTTATTCTATTTCTAATTATATTGAATGTTTCAGTCAGTTATCAGTTAATGTTTACTTTCAGTCTATCAATTTTATTCCAAGTATATTGTGATATACAGTAACACTTGTTATCTCACACATTCTTTTCAAACAAATCTGAAATGCAAACTCTTCTTCTATGAATTTCTAAGTACAAATTTTTCACTTTTAAATTTTATGTTGGCATATTTGTTTGATACTTAGCAATACCGCACTGTCACTGAACTTTTTACTGTATGTTCTTATATAATACTGCAAAATTTGTGTTTACTTTTTGTGTTTTACACATTTTTCCATAATATTCTTGAATCCTTCGCACACTTTTTTCCTAAGAAGTTTTAGAATAATCTGATTGTTATCAATAAAATGGAGATAAATTTGGTAGATCTTTGATTATGGTACTATTACAGAATAATTTCAAGAGTGATAATGATTCATTCATCTCACATTTTGTTTGGGATACTTTCCCCAAAGAGCAAAAGAGCAAAATATTACAATAGGCCTAGGATAATATAGATAATCTTTTAAAACAATAGATAATAATGCTGTGGACTTTATGATGACTGTGTAAATGTGTTACTCCAATATCCTATGTGAGGAGCATAACTTACCCCAGCCGCACACCTCTGGATCCATCGCTGCCTTTCCGCTATGGACACAAGACAGCAAAGGTCCCAGCCATGGCAGCCATGGGAGTCCCATTATGGCAAGATGGGGACTCTTCCAGTGGCTACGTCTGGAAGGAAGACTCCTTGCCCTAGTCATAAATTTCTTGAAACATGGTTCCTGCTGTCAGAAACTCTTCCTATCCAATCCTCTTTCTTATTTTTCTATATAAGGTCTGCATCATCGTTTGAAGGTTCTCTTGTATTCCCACCCCCATCATATTTTTTTGTACATTTATTCGAGTCCTGGACTCTACTTCTAATAACTCAGACTTGTATATAGTAGATATCTAACAACGTTCATTCATTTTTAAGACTGTA
The DNA here is from genome assembly GCF_009762305.2 of Zalophus californianus. Lineage (NCBI taxonomy): Eukaryota > Metazoa > Chordata > Mammalia > Carnivora > Otariidae > Zalophus > Zalophus californianus. The sequence continues at coordinate 16,245,667 of NC_045599.1, forward strand.
GCTATTAGTGTCTCTAAGCAATATGAAAGCATCTTGTGCATGGTTATAAGATTATTTATGAATAGACATTTGGTTCTTTGAAATTAACTTAAGCCCAGTCTAATAGCCGCAGTGTGAAAAAAAAAAAAAAAGATTGGGAATCAGTTCAATTTCTGCCCTACCTGTTCCTCTGTTGCTTTCCACATGGCGTTCTGTCTTAGATCATCGGCATGTTATCTAGTGTTTGCATTTCAAAAATGACTGGCTCCTGGGTTTGATGTTGCTGCCAAAGCCTGAATCAGGGATATAGGCATGAACTGACTGCTACTTAAGTAGAATGGGTAAAGATTGTCAAATAGTTGAAAATTAACATGTATTTCAGGTTATCAAAGTTATGGTAATTAAAGCAGATGAAAAGTGGTTTTCTTAAGGGTGTACCTTTCTTCCCAATATGATACAGGTTTACATTTTTAAGGTAATATTAATACGTCACATTTGTAGTACAGATCAATGGGGAATAATTTTAGGCAAAAATGTATCTATTTTTTGACTTACATGGGATACGTATGTATAATTAGAGAAGTTCGCAATTGCATAAGTGTATGTTCACTCAGAATTATTCATTGTGGGCCATGATTAGCATTAATGACTCAAATTACCGGAAGAATTTTTAAGGTTCTGTCCCTGTAAAAATAGAGAATCAAGTTTAAAAAAAATGTTAAGCCACATATTATCCTTTTGTTCCATTTTCTGCTGTGGAATTTTCTGAGGATGTCCCTGTCCAGCCGTGCTAATCAATGTGGCTAACTGACTTGTAACAAATTCCTCTGTGAAGCCATCATTTACCCTGACTTTGTTGCAGTTCAGCGAATGACTTGGTGGATAGATTGATTTGTCAGGACCTTCTGTGAGGATTAATGTTACCTGTCTTGCCTGGACAAGTTAAAGAACAAAGAAAAAGAGGAAATAAAAAACAGAAAGATTGGAGGAAATAATGATCAGTATTTATATTATTGGGAATTTCAGCTTTCTTACTAGAACTAATCCCAATACTCACCACTTATATTATAAATCTTAGGATAAATTTCACTGATCTATTATTTCATGTAATATAGTAATTTATTTGATTTATCCGAAATATGTGCATAAGAAATTACATTTTTTTGGAGTGACCATTTTTGCACTTGGCAATAACAATAAATATAAAATGATAGAAAAGAATAAAATATCACCCAAATTAATGGTACCAAAAGTATGAATGAGAATAACATTATTGTAATGTGAAAAAAAAAGCAAAAAAAGAATGAGATAGGAATTCAAATAGAAAAAACTTTAGATTCAAGAGAAGTCACAAATTACAATTATAGTGAAATATAGTTAGCTTTTTTTTAAACATTTTATTTATTTATTTGACAGAGAGAGAGAGAGCACAAGCAGGGGGAGTGGCAGGCAGAGAGAGAAGCAGGCTCCCCACTGAGCAGAGAGCCTGACGTGGGGCTGGATCCCAGGACCCTGAGATCATGACCTGAGCTGAAGGCAAATACTCAACTGACTGAGCCACCCAGGTGCCCAAAATATAGTTAGCTTTTGAGACAATGCAGTAAAACTTTTTATTTCCTAGAAAAATAGTAAATTGGCAGTATTTCTATTCCTAGGTATTAATTAAATGTGTTAAATCGTAGTGTTTCTTATGGTAGTAAGTGTTCAATTTTAAAATAATGATAAACTCTTCTATTTGAGATAGAGAGGTTCGAGCAAAATTATTTTGAATAAAGGAGATGGGGAAAATATTCTTAGGTAATTGTTTCTACTTAACTGATTAGATTATTTTACTGGGCAGTTAAATAAATAGAAGTGAATAAGAAAAATAAAGAAGATTATGTTTTAATGAAATTATTTCTTTTATTTTTGCTAATACAGAAGGCATTTTAACAATAAAATTGTTGAGCCTGGAACACATGCACTCAATTACCATAGGTGCTTTCGTTTTCTTCTCTTGCTAAATACACTAAAATTAAGCTTTACAGAGGGATGATGAAGTACAAGGGTTACTTTGAAGTGATGCTCTAATCCATTTTGTTTGCTAACATGTATGGAAGTGCCTTGGTAGGCTCTGGTGTTATAATAAAACACTCCAGACTGGGTGGTTCCAACAACAGGCAGTTTTTTCCCACAGACGAAGGTGGAAGTCCAAATTCAAGGTACTAGCCAGTTGGATCCTGGTGAGACCTCTCTTCTGTGGACAGCCACTTTTTCACTGTGTCTCCCATCTAGTAAAGAGAGAGCTCTGGAAACTTTCTTTCCTTAGGAGGACACTGATCCCATTGGGAGAGCCCCACTCTCATGAAGCCATTTTTATCGAAACCTAACTCCCAAAGGCTCCATCTCCAAACACGATCACACTGGGGGTTAAGACTTCAACATATACATTTGGGAGGACACAATACAGGCCCTGGGAGTCAGATTTCAAATCGTCAGTCTCCTGTAACGCATTTTGTGCATGCATGCTTGAATACAGAAAAGAGAGCAAACAAACTTGAACTTTTCCATAATCCTTTCTTTAGACAGAATAAGAAGCTGCTGAAGCTTTGCCCACTTTTTTCTTTCGTTCTTTATTTCTTTTTTCTAGATGGGTCCAATCGGTGATGGGATTTGGAGACCAGAATGTACCCTCTACTAGAGAAACCAGAAGACATAGTTATGTTTTTCTTATCCATACATATTTTAAAATTAGTTTTCATTATGTCCTCATGGCACTAGAAAAAATGGTGCACAGTAGAAAGGTGTTGAAGCAGCAGACAGTGGTGCATTTCAGGTTGCTTTTTTGCTACGTTGAATTCATTTTTTTAATAATGGCATGCAGTGCTGCAGGTGAGTGGAGGGGATGGTCTACCTGCAGAATTTTCACATACGTAGTAACATTCGTATTTCTTCTCCAGGTCCTGCTCTTTGTGGTGTAGTATTTTAGCATCTTAAGTTGTCATATGATTAAGTTTCACGTATCTGTTCCAAGGTGAATATTATTTTCAAATAAATATTTCCCAGGTTCTGTTGATACTCTTTAGTAGATTATTGATGTGCCTTCGAGTCCCTGCCCATCAGATGCCAAGTGAGGCCTTCAGTTCTATGTAGTGGTAAGACACTATGGAAAAGGGAGGGCTTCAGTGTTCGGTTAATCAAAGAGAGACAGTGGCGAACCATGAAATGGTCTAAATCAGATCTTGACGATGTATACAGTGATTCACAATCTAAATGGATGCGTTTAGAGAGTAGGTGTCCAGCTGTCTCATGGAAGGGTTTGATGCTGACTCTCGCCTGATTGTTCATGGTGCTAGTATAAGATAACAAACAGGGCTCTGCAGAGGTTGCCTGTGGTGTCCCTGATATGCGTGTGTATTCGGGAGTATGTGTGCCCCTCTGCGTTGATGGTAAAGATTTCAGAAGCAATTTGTGGATTCAAAGATTATAATAATCTTGATGTATTTGTACTTCTGTTCCTGGCTTATTTCACTTAGCATAATGGCCTCAAGTTTTATCCACTTACATAAAGGATCTCCGGTAGTCATACTCATTGAAATAGAAAGGATGGTGGTTGCCAGGGGTTGGGAGAAGAAACCGAGGGCGGTCTGTTCAATGTGTTCAGAGTTTCAGTCAAGCAAAATGAGAATTCTGGAGATCTGTATGATGTTAGGCTTATAATTGATGGTACTGTACTGTACATGGATGCTGACTTTACTGTCCACTTAAAAATTTGTTAAGAGGGTAAATCTCACGGATTGTGGGTTTTTTAATGACAATTGAAAAATAAAAATCAGGGCATCTGGGTGGCACAGTCGATTAAGCACCTGCCTTTGGCTCAGGTCATAATTCCAGGGTCCTGGGACCGAGCCCCATGTCGGTCTCCCTGTTCAGCGGAGAGTCTGCTTCTCCCTCTCCCTCTGCTCCTCCCCTGCTCATGTTCTCTCTCTCTCAAATAAATAAATAAAATCTTAAAAAAAAAAAGAACAGTCTTGCTACCAGAGTAGACAGTGCTTCACAACAAGGAAATTTAAGGCATATACGTTATTGTCAGAGTGTAAGTCATTTGCAAATTGCAGTAGCCATCCAGCTTCTAAACCGCATTTCTGTTTTGACGCCTAACATTTAATCATGAAGATAAATAAATATGCCTGTGCACATGAAAATAATTTGATGATCTTAATGATAATCATATGTAATAAATTAGTTTGATTTATAAACGGTGACATTTAAAGAAGACATTTATTTATTTTTTTTAAGAAGACATTTAAATAAGAGGAACCCGAGTATAACAAAGATACATAAGCCTAAGAGAGATCCAAAACTTTTGCTTTTCATAAAAAAAGGGAATTTTCAATGTCGGGAGAATGAAGTTGTTGTTTTGTTTTGTTTAAAGATTTTATTTATTTGAGAGAGAGAGAAAGCTTGAGCATGAGTGAGCAGGGGATGGGGGAGAGGAGGGACAAGCAGACTCCCCATTTAGTGGGGAGCCCAGTGCCCAAAGCGGGGCTCCATCTCAAGACCCCAAGATCATGACCTGAGCCTAAATCAAGAGTTGGGAGCTCACCCATCTGAGCCACCAGGTGTGCCAGGAAAATGAGGTTATAAGGAAACCTCCATAGATCAGACTAGGAGAACTTGAAATGGGCACAGTATCTACATATATTTTCAGATGACCACAATCCTGCACAATCAGTACATGGACCCCTCTCACACCCATTATAACCACCACCTGTACAATTCACTTGAAGTCAAATCAGTAAGTGTGGCTTGAGCCAAAGTTAACACATATAGTAGTATTTGATTGAATCATCAAGGTCTTGTTCTATGGAAAAAAATCCTTTTTTAAAAGAGTTTGACTTATATTACATTGCAGCATTTGCTACAAGAACTTCCTTCCTGTATGACTGATTCACATTCATTTCAAGGACCAAGATCTTCATTGTCCATTCGATTCTCATATCACTCTTATGACCCTGAATGTGTCGACATTCTCCTTCTTCCTCTTGTTCCACTGGGGTCTGAGAATAACTCTGCTGTGTTGGAAAAACTTATAAAGGCTAATGTAGTAAATTTTAGCACTATTGGTAATACTGTATTGTTCTTCTTTAAAAAATCATCTAAACAAAATGAGAAAAATAATTATATTTACTGTATTTATACAGTGGTCACATTGGTTTTATCATCATGTACATTCCTTCACTTTTCCACTTTCGAAATAAAAAATGTCACATCCTCCTGTGGGGTGATTGTCTTTCAATGTCAGCTTGGTAAACAGTAGGAAGTGTAAGCCCAGGAGCCTGGGTTTTAATCCTTTGTCACTGTCTGTATCAGTTATCAATTTTTGTGTAACAATTCACCCCAGTACTTAATAGTTTAGAACAGAAAAAAACATTTATCATCTAAAAGTTTCTTTTTAGTGGATGAGGAATATGGGAACAGCTTAGCTAGGTGGTTCAGGTTCAGGGGATCTCACAAGTGTGCAATCGACGTATTGACTGAGGATGCGGTTACTCTGAGGCTTGTCTAGGTTGGGGAGCGTCCGCTTCCAAGCTAACTCATGGGGCCCTTTCCACAGGGTTGCTCAGACCATAGCTGCTGACTTCCCTAAGAGCAAATGATTCGAGGAGAGTAAGAGGTTCATAAGACAGAAACAACAGTCTTTTACAATCTAATCTCAGGAGTGAGTTTTGATCACTTCTGCCATGTTTTCATTGTTGTTGTTAGAAGAATGTCAGTAAATCCATCCCAGACTCATGGGGTGCAATGATACAAGGGTGTGAACATTACGAGGGAGGGATCACTGAAGGTTATTTTAGGGGATCCCTACCACACTTAGCACATGTCCTGTTTCTTTGCTTACCCAATAGAACTCATAATACTAGTCTCACAGTAAATGAGTTGATCATTGTAAAGCACACAGCACATAGTAAGCTCTCAGTAAATGTCAGCCATGATCATGACAATGACATGTGTTGCCTGAGTCTCTCCTATCTTTAGTCCTCATTTCTCTGTCTAGCTTCAGGCTTTCTCTGCTTCCATCAATTCTTCTTTTAGGCTACCAGATTGTTTTTATTTTAATACAACATTTATTTTTCACTTGCATACTTTACACTCAAAATAGAGTCTCTCTCATTAAGTTAATACCCTGCCTTTCACTGCCATTTATAATCTGTGCGCGTATTTCTCAGGTACCCAAACAGATTTGGTGTTCATTGAACAAGTATCCTGAATTTCCTTGAATCATATTCTGCTTTCCTCTTACCGTAGTTTTTATTTTCTCCTTAAAATCTGTAATGCAAGTTTCCCCAACTAATACTGCTCTTTCAGCACTATGAAGGCAATGTTGAACAAGGTAATGCTTGTCCTTAAGGAACTTCTGATTTCATGGAAAAGCAACAGAATGAGGAGGATTACAATGCAGTAGGATACATTTTTCCATTAGGTAATGGACATTGTTGCTACAGAAAACCCATGTTAATATATCATAACCTAGATTGAGGATTAAAGAATACATCCAGAGACACATTACATTTAATATTAGATCTTCTGAAGGAAAAAAGAAGATAACCAGATAAAAAGGTACGAGAATTAATGAGTTGGGAGAAGAGATTGAAAAGCAGGTTCAGACTATGGACTCTGAGAAACAAATGAGGGTTTTAGCGGGGAGGGGGTGGGGGGATGGGTTAGCCTGGTGATGGGTATTAAGGAGGCCATGTTTTGCATGGAGCACTGGGTGCTATAGGCAAACAATGAATCATGGAACACTACATCAAAAACTAATGATGTAATGTATGGTGACTAACATAACATAATAAAATAAAATTAAAAAAAAAGGAAAAAGAAAAAAAAGAAAAGCAGGTTCAGGCCACATGCAAATACAAAGCTATTCACTAATTGTTTCAGTTGGATAGGTTACAATTAACCTTTGGGATTATAACTAACCCATAAAGTAGCAATACTCTTTCTAATTCTCTTCCATATCTTCCACTCCTAGATTCAGGCACAATAAGAGACGTATAGTAAGAGCTTAATAAAATACTCAGTTGATTGATTTAGTACTAATGAGAGATTCTCTTTCAGGCTGTGCTCATATTCCATATTACCTGATGGCTTTTCATGACTGATTAGAACATTTATTTATTAATATCAACACAACACTAACTTTCACTATCTCTAATTATTTTGTGTTTGTCTCTATAATAGTGTATATATCTATAATAATTTTAAGAAAATATAATTTCTAGTAGTTGTTAACTTTAGACTGTGTACTCTGCAAAATATTTTAGAAGTTTAAAACCATTTCCAAGAGGCAGCACTGTGCATTTTCCATTTACTCTGGCTTGCTATTTTTGTGTAATGGATCTGGAGTCAGACTGGGTTCAATTTAGAGGCATATAGATAAATAAATATCTTTTATATTGAGGTATAACTAACATGTAACACTTTATTAGTTTCAGGTATACAATCTAATGTTTTGACAATTGTATATGTTGTGGAATGATCATCACAATAAGTCTAGTTAACATCCATCACCACACATAGTTAAAATGTTTTTTTCTTGTGACAAGAACCTTTAGGATCTCCTCTCTTAGCAACTTTCAAATATGCAGTATGGTATTATTAACTGTAGTCATCATGTTATACCCGATATTCTCATGACATTTATTTTATTACCAGAAGTTTGTAACTTTTGAACCTCTTCAGCCACTTCACACACTCCACCTAATCTCCCTGCCCCTGACAACCACCAGTCTCTTGTCTGTATCTGTAAACTTTGGATTTTTGTTTTGGGGAGTTTTTTGTTGTTGTTATTGTCTTTGTTTGTTTGTTTGGTTTGTTTGCTTTTAGATTCAACATGAAAGTGAGATGATATGGTGTTTGTCTCTCTGACTTCATTTAGCATAATGCCCTCAAGGTCCATCCATGTTGTCACTAATGGCAAGATTTCGTTATTTTTTACAGCTGAATAATATCCCATTGTGTGTGTGTACATGTGTGTATCACAATTTCTTTATTCACTTACCTATCGGTGGACAGTTAGGTTGTTTACATACATTGGCTGTTGTAGACAATGCTGCAGTGAACATGGGGGTGTTATTCTTTTTGAGCTAACATTTTAATTTCCTTTGGATAAATACCCAAAAGCAGAATTAATGGATCATATGGTAGTTCTGTTTTTAAAGTTTTGAGGAACCTCCATACCATTTTCCAAAGTGGCTCCCTGAGTTTGTTTCTAGCATCATTGCATAAGGGTTTCCTTTTCTTCACATCCTCACCAACATTTATTATTTCTTGTCTTTTTATTTTAATGGGTGTGAAGTGAAATCTCATTGTGGTTTTGTTTTGCATTTCTGTGATGATTAGTGTTATTGAGCGTCTTTTCATGTAACTGTTGGCCATGTGTGTGTCTATTCAGATCCTTTGCCCATTTTAAATTGGATTCTTTGTTTTTGGATATTGAGTTGTATGAGTTCTTTGTATATTTTGGATATTAACCCTTTCTCAAGTATAAGATTTGCAAAAAAATTTATTGAATTTGGTAGGTTGCTTTTTCATTTTGTTGATGATTTCCTTTGCTAGGCAGAAGTCTGCTTTTGTCTCAGTTTGTTTTTGCTTCTGTTGCCTTTGCATAAATATCTTAAGATAAGTTATTTAACTTCTCAGTCTCAATATTTTCACTTCTAAAATGGAAGCAAAATGAATACTTTTTGAAGTTTTGATAATGAAGTGATATAATGCACTTGTCACAGTGAAGTTTTCTCCAGCTTATAATGCATGATTTAATGAGCATTTGTGGTGTTCATGGAATTCTGACTTAATATCTATTCTTTTTTTTATCTCAGGGTGTTGCTAAATTCATTCATTCGTTTATTCATTCATCTATTCATTCATAAGATAGAGTATCCACCATGTGCTGGGCTCTTGTTTGGTGCTAGTGAAGCAAAGATGAATAATAAACTTTCCCTGCCCAGTAGCTACTTGTGGGCCACAATGTAGGACAGATATTTGAGCTGTCAAATGAAACAGAGTTTGGCAAATGTTGAAATGGAACCATGGTGGTGTAACAGAAAATTTGATCAACTTTGTTTCAGGAAGAGTAAGGCAAGGGATGCTTCCCGGAGTAAAAACAGGTTTGACCTGAGTCTCAAAACAGTAGGAATTTACCATGAGAACATAGAAGGAAGTCCATCCTAAAAAGAGGAAATATGTACAAAGAATAACTAGGTAGCATGGTGATTGTAAAAAATGGAAATATTTTGGTATGGATAAATCTTGAATTCAGGCATTATTTCTTGTTTTAGAAATTACATGCATGTTATCTCCTCATTGTTTTAGAAAGTTGTGTGTCGTAATTCTTGTGTGCATTAAAACAGTGTGTCTCCTCAGTCGTATATTTTCATCTTTTCATCTGAGTTCTTAATATCCCTAAGGCAACAACCACATTCAACAGAGGTTAAACATAATATTTGATAATGAAACTATGGATGAATTTCTATGACAGTGCTTTGTTTTCTTCTTTCTGTGTTTATAAAATGCATTTTGGCAGGATAGGGAATAGGTGGTGTCCAGGGAAGGAAAAGGCATGGATGGAAGTGGGCAAGTTATTTACTAAATAAATAACAGAGTTCTGGTAAGCAACAACTATCTTAAAAATAGTGTCATTTACTCTAATCGGGGCAGAGGGAAATGACCTGCTCCATTCTGAAGATGAGCTGTAAACTCTGCTTCAGTCATCTAGGACCAGATATATTTACTACTGTGGAAATAAGTACAAAATAACACTTGCCCTTGAAAAAATATACATAGGGCAGAATTTAAATGACTGAAAGAAAGATGTCAAGTTTAAATTGCTAAAAACAGCTGAAGCAAGAAATTATTGTCTTTTGGAATGGAGACTAGTATCTTCTTAGAACAAATAACATAATTCCCGCTGGGCTGATTCCAAAAAACCTACATTTTATCATACTCACATAAAAGATATTTTTGTGCCAATGTAGGCATACCAGTGAAGTATGGCTGTCTCCTTCATCCATACCTTCCAAAAGAAGCAGAGAATCTTCTACATTTCAGAGATAACTCTTCTTATCTCTACAATATAATCAGTGTAGCTCAGAAAAGGAACATTAAGTACATTTAGAAATAGCATAAACACTTTATGGCTTATGAACTAGGAAAGTATAAATAGGCCTTATTTGTATAGCTGAAATAAAATTGAATTCTCAATATGTCCTTGTAATACAAATTAAAGAACAATTCATGTTCTTTCAAATTAATTTAAGTTTTAAGAATGATGGAGTTGATAGGTAATTATTATAACTAAATTTTTGCCCCAATTTATGTATCAAATTACTTAATTTTAAACATCAAAACACCACTCATTATATAAACTGATAAACATGACTAAGTTTGCATCTTTCTCTTTCTTGATCCCAGTAATCACATCTTACTTTTCTGGATTTAGAAAACATAGAATTTTATTTTAAACTAATTTTTAAAAAATGTTGCCACACTGCATTCTTAAAATAATGGGTATTTTAGGTTAACTTATACAGGTGCAGCCTTAGAGTATACCTTCAAAGGCTGAATTGAGGTTTAAAAAATTATTAATATAATCATTTATAAGACATCTTTTAGATGATGTCACTTTAGGAATACTCATTTTAGTAACTACCAAAAAAAGCATAAGAAGAATTCCACAACATTAGCTAAGATTTCATAATTCACTATGTACAGTGCTGTTTTGCAGAAGTAAAAATAAATGTCTAGATATGTCCATTTATAATTGGTCTCTCTGAACTTTGTTGCTTTGTATTCATACTTTGAGACAAAAGAAACTTAGCACATGTAAGTGAGCCTTAAAAGAAAAGAAATGTAAGTCAACCAGTACTTGAATTATGAACAGTCTGGAGCTGTCTAATACATTATAATGACTGTCTGAGCACTGTCTTTACTTCTCCATCCCTTGCTCTCAGTGTTGCTCCAGATAAGACCTGAACCAGCCTTATGCAGTAGGGCCACATAAAGGTCAATCCTTGGATCTCTGATCCAGATTTTCTTACTGTATCCTTCTGCTCATATTACTTCAGGTAGTTCTTTTTTTTTTTTTTTTTTTTTACAGCTAGATAAAGATATTTGATTTTATGATTTATTTTCTTCATCCTAACTTGCAGTAAAGTAACAGGACATTCACCTTCTCCCCATTTTCACTCATTTGAAAATATTATTTAAGTCCTGATTGTAGTTGATAAGTAGCTGAATGTGCTTAGAAATAGAGCTCTGTGAATGTACATGCAAGAAATGTAGCTCAAATTTTAGAAATAGAAAGAAAAAGAACCATGAGAGACTATGGACTCTGAGAAACAAACTGAGGGTTCTAGAGGGTAGGGGGGTGGGGGAATGAGTATTAAGGTGATGGGTATTAAGGAGGGCACATATTGAATGGAGCACTGGGCGTTATGCCCAAACAATCAATCATGGATCACTACATCAAAAACTAATGATGTAATGTATGGTGATAGTAACATAATAAAATAAAATTAAAAAAAGAAATAAAAAGAATAAGATCTCTGTGGTTGATAAAAGACAGTAACCACCTAAGTCAACTGGAGATTCCACATGGAAATTCTGGAAACATTCAAACTACTTTATTACCTTCTCTTTCCTATTTACCTAAACTTACATTTTCCAGGTTCAGAATTTTAGTTGTGTTTAAAATAATGGTATTTATCTCACATTTTGATGCTTTTGTAAATAGTACTTTTATTTCAGTTTCTGACTTTCCATTTGTAGCATATGGAAATACAATTTATTCTTGTATATTGCCCTTTTATTCTGCAAACTTGCTGAACTTACTAGTTGTAGTTGCTTTTTGTAGATCCCATGGAGTTTTATTCATAAGACAATCGGGTCATCTGTGAGTAAATAGAGTTTTGCTTCCTCCTTTCCCAATATGGACAGTTTTATTTCCTTTTCTTAACTATTATGCTGTATAGACACACTTCCAGAGTGATGTTGAATAGAAGAGTTGAGAGCAAACATCCTTGTTTCTTCCAATTTTATGTGGAAAAAAAAGTCTTTTACCATTAACTGTAGGTTTGTTGTAGATGTTTCAAGTTAAAGAAATTTTCTTCTGTAGTTTACTGACAGTTTTTATCAGGAATGAATATCAGATTTTATCTAACGCTATTTTTGCATCTGTTGATATGATCATATGGTTTTTCCTTTTCAGTTTGTTAAATAGGAAAAATAACACTGGTTTTCAAATGTTAGATCATACTTGCTTCCAGTTAAGAATTTTTGCATCCATATTTTTGAGGGATAACAGTCTATAGTTTTCTTTTAATACTTTCATGAATTATGGTATTAAGCTAAAGCTGGTCTCATAGAATTAGTTGGAAACTGCTCTCTTAATATTCCGCAAGAGTTTAGGTAGAATTACATCCTGCTTAAATGTTGCAAAGAATTAACTAATGAAGTCATTATTTTTTTGGTGTTTTCTTTTAGGAAAGATTTTTAGCTACAAATTCAATTTATTTAGTAGATACAAGGCTATTCAGGTTACTTCTTGAGTGAGTTTTGGTAGTTTGAAACTTTCATGGAATACGACTTTCTTTTTTTCTATCTAGGTATTTGTGTAACTAAGTATAAATTTATTGCTTAAATTTATCAATTAATATCTTTGTTATTTTATAATGTCTGTAGAGTCTGTATTCATGTCTCCTCCCCCATTCCTGTTAATGTTAACTTGTTTTCTCTGTTTTTATTTCCAATCAGTCTGGAGAGAGGTTCTTCACTTTATTGATCTAAGAGCCATCTTTTGGGCTCATTGGTGTTTCTCTGTTAATTTTCTCTTTTCTATCTCATTAGTTTCTATTCAGATAATTATTATTTCATTTCAGTAGCTTTCTTTGAATTTATTTGTCTTCAGTTTTTTATTTATTTTTTAAATTTTTTAAAGATTTTATGTTTTGACAGAGAGAGAGAGCGTGAGCTGAGGGCACAAGCCAAGGGAGCTACAGACAGAGGGAGAGGGAGAAGCAGACTGCCCGCTGGGCAGGGAGCCCAATGTGGGACTCGATCCCAGGAACCTGGGGTCATGACCTGAGCTGAAGGTGGAGTTAACTGTACTGAGCCACTCAGACGCCACTGTCTTCAGTTTTTTAAAGGAAGAACTTGGGGTTATTGATTTTAATTATTTATAATATAATGCTATCAATTTCCTGCTTCAGTTTTATTCTGCAAATTTTGTAATGTTTTCTTTTTATTCAGTTTCAAATATTTTCTAATTTTTATTTAGATTTCTCCTTTGATGCACCAGTTATTTAGAAGAGTATTATTTACTTTCAAATATTTGAAAAATGTTAATTTATCGTCCTATTATTGATTTCTTATTTAGTTACATTGTGTACAAGGTATACATTGTGTGCAGTGTATGTACACTTGTATCTTTTTATGTTTATTGAGACTTTTTTGTGTACTGGAAGATGCTCAATCCTGGTAAATGGCCTATGTCCACATAAAAAGAACATATACTGCTGCTGTTTAGTGGAGTGTTTTATCATCATCAATTAAACAAAGTTGTTTGATAATGTTGCTTAGATTTTTGTTTGTAGAATTTTCTTTTTACTCTAGCACTTATTTGTTTTTGTTTATTTGCTTATTTATTAGAGTAATCTCTAGCTCACAACCCTGAGATCAAGAGTCAGATGCTCCACTGACTGAGCTAGCCAGGTGCCCTTCTCTAGCAATTATTCAGAGAGGAGGATTGAAGTCTGCTATTATAATCATGAATTATAATTAAAATTAAAATTTTCCTTGCAGTTCTATCAGTTTATCTTCTGGAATGTATCAGGTGTCTTGGAGCTCTTTTATTAGAGTATTAACATTAATGATTCTTATATCATCTTCAGGAATTGGCCCCTTTATGAAATTACCACTTTTTTCCCTTCTGTAATATTCTTTAATCTGAAATATATTTTGTTTGATATTAATATAGTTATTACAACTTTGATTAATGTTAGCATTTTTTTCTATACATAGCATGTGGCTGTCTTGCTTTTTGTATGACCTTACAGTCTCTTAATTTTTATTGAGGTATTTAAACTGTTTACATTTAATGTGATTATCCATATTTTAGGTTTAATTCTACCATCTTGATACTTGTTTTTCAATTTGTTGTATTTCTTCTTTGTTCACTTTTCTGCCTCATTTTCAATTTACTGAGTAGTATTTTAAAATTCAATTTTATCTTCACTTTTGGCTTACTAGCTGTAACTGTGTTATATGTATGTGTGAGGGTATGTGTCTTATTGGTTGCTTTAGGATTTGTATTATAAAGTATTAACTCATCTCAGTCAATGTGCAAGTTGTATGATAAGAAACTTGGTACAATAAGCTTCCATTTCTTCTTATCCTGCCTTGGTGCTCTTGTTGTTACAGAATTTTTATCTATTTGTCTTATGAGTCCCATAACACACTGTTACTGCTTTTGCTTCAAGTAGTTTATTTTTTAAGAGATTTAAAAAGTTAAAAATTGGAGCGCCTGGGTGGCTCAGTCAGTTAAGCGTCTGCTTTTGGCTCAGTTCATGATCCCGGCATCCTGGGATCCAGCCCCGCTTTGGGCTCCCTGCTCAGCAGGGGGTCTGCTTGTCCCCCTCCCATTCATGCTCTCTCTCAAATAAATAAATAAAATCTTTAAAAAAAAGTTAGAAAATTGTCTTTGTATTTCCCCTTGTAGTTACTATCTGCTATTCCTTATTCATTTGTGTAGATCCAGGTGTTTATCTGGCATCATTCCCTTTTTTTTTGAAGGGCTACTTTTAAAAATTTCTTCTAAGGCTAGGGTGTTGGTCATGAATTCTTTTATCTCTTTATGTCCGAAAAATTTATTTTGTTTTCACTTTTGAAAGGTATTTCCACTGGGCATATAATTTTAGTTAACAGATCTTTTTTTTTTTTTCCTTTCTGTACTTTAAAAATGTTTCTGTATTTTCTTGTGTTTTTTTTTTCTTCTTCTTCTTTTTTTTTTATTTGAGTATAGTTGACACACAATGTTACATTAGCTTCAGGGGTACAACATGGTGGTTTGACAAGTTTATACATTATACTATGTTCACCACAACTGTAGCTCCCATCTGTCCCATTACATCACTATTACAATATCATTGTCTGAATTCCTTATGCTGTTATCTTGCATGTTTTCTGCTATGGAATCTGTTATTTTTTTTCCCCTCTAGCTTCTCTTAAGATTTTTTATATTTGTTCTCTATATTATTTTATCTATTGTTTAATAACTAAGTACCCCCAAATCTCCTGGCTTATGACAATAAATGCCTATTACCTTATTGTTTATATGGGTCAGCAATTTGGTCATAGCTTAGGTGGTGAATGTGTTTCAAGTCTTTCATGAGATTGTAGTCAAACTCTCAGCTGTGATTGGGTTTCACCTGAAGACTAGACTGGAGGAGACCCTTTTTCCAAGTTTCCTCACATGCTTCTTGGTAGACCTCAGAATATCTACTTCTGCAGTCACTCATGTGAACCTCCCCATTAGGTTGCCTTATGACATGTCACCGGTTTTCTTCACACCAGAAAGGGGACAGAACCATATTTAAAGAACTGATACACAAAAGCATACCAAATTTGATGAAAATTATAAATAGATTCAAGAAAGCTGAAGAAATCCCAAGAGCAGGAAAGAAACATGAAAAAACCCTATATTAGATCACATCATTATCAAGTTGTTTATGATAGCTTAGGTGTTTGATATATATAAATATATATTTATAAAAACATATATTTATATACACACATTAATATATTTTGCTGCTTGAAGTTGGTCCACTATTCATTAACATTCTCTTCACTTTTTCTATTTACTTTTTCTCTCATTGTTTTATTTTGGATCATTTCTGTGGTTTTATTTTCAAGTTTATTCATCTTTTTTTTTCTCCAGTGTCTTATCTGACACTTAATTTCACCTAATGTATTTGCTATTTGAGATATTCTTATTTTATCTCCATAAGTTTGAATTGCCCCTTTTCTCTAGTCTCCTGAGATAGTGTTTAATAACTTTTAATATTGTCCATGTCATTTCTAGTTCAGTTTGATTATTTGTTTTTTCTTTTCATTACAAGTTTTGATTGGATGCCAGGCATTGTGAATTCTACCCTTTTGAGTGCTGGATATTTTTGTAGCTTAAAAACATTTTTGAGCTTTATTCTGGCATGTGGTTAAGTTACTTGGAAACAGTTTGATATTTTGGGGTCTTATATTTAAGCTTTGTTATGTGAGACCAGAGCAGTGTTATGTCTAGGATTATTTTTTTTCTCTACTACTAAGATAGAATCCTTTTGAGTTCTAGAGAGTCCTATAAATTATGAGGATTTTTAATCTGGCTGATAGGAGCTAGATGCACTGGGCTATATGCACTGTCTGAGCTATATGCCTTCTTGTTTCTAAGTCTTTGGGGTAGTTCTCTTCTCCCTCTCTGAGTAGTTGACTCACATATATGTACTGCTTAATATCCAACTGAATACATGAGGCTTTCTCTATTCCACTTTGCAAACGTCAGTTGCCTTGATTGTTCTGGTCTCTATCTCCTTAAGTCAGATTATTGGGCTCTGGGTGGGTTTCAACTCCCTGAATGAAGATCTATCGAAACTTATTTCAGACAGAGAGCTGGGGCAATTATAAAATTTACCTTAGTCTTCCATCCCACCTATATTTATCTGTCTTAGAGATCATTATCTTTAATTACCTCCTTTCCAATGTGTTGAAGACCATTGTTTCATCCATTTTGTCTGTATTTTTCATTGTTTCTGGCAAGAGAGTAAATCTGGTCCCTTACCCATCTTGGCCAGTAGAAGTTCTGTGCCCCAATTTTAAAGTAGCTGATGAATATCTACATGCAATGATAGAAATGTGACAACGTCTACTAAAAACTCATTGTTTCCAACCACCATCTTCTCCTCGTTTTTCTTATTTTTATTTATGGCCCTATCATTCATCCTAGAGCCTCGGCTTTTTTGTTTCTATCAACTTCCAATATCAGTCAATTGGTTGCCCTGTTCTGATAAACTTAAACTTTTATAAAGTTTTGGGTCATCTTATTTTCATTTGTACTGTCCTCACTCATATTCAGTTTTTTTTTTTTTTATGTTTTACATAGGCATTATGTAATCTTTTAACATAAAATGGATCAACATGACTCTCAGACCTAAAAGTCTTGTATAGCTTTCATTGCATGTAGGATAAAGTATAAAAACTTCAAATGAGCTTTAAAGCACTTAATATCTAGTCTCTTCATACTGCTACAGATTTATCTCATGCTGTTCTGTCTACAAATTGCTTGTCATGTTTTCCTTTTTTCAGCTACTTGAAGGCCTTTCCCATGTCAGATCTCATACTTACGCTATCCTCACTGCCTGAAGAGCTTTTTTCCTACCTCTTTGCAAGATTAGCTCTTTTGTTTCCTTCAGGACATAGTTTTTATGCAATTTTCTGAAAGATACTTTAAATGGCCACCCAACTCCAAATAAGCCTCTCTTCTAGAGTATTCTCCCTCTTAATGTCTTTGGGTCTAGTGATAACTCTAACTATTAAATCTATTAAAATAGATTTTAATTTATATTTGTGACTGTCTTTTAACTGTATTTCTCTTCCATAAATTACATATCATAAAGATTTGTCTCTTCCCCTTATTGTGGCTGGCACATAGCTCATGAACACCCAGGAATAGCTGAATGAGCAAATGAATGAATGAACTGCTCTCTGTGACCTATTGTTTTCTTCCATTCTGACCTCCACTTTGCTTTCAGATTAATTTTCCAAAACATACTCCAGGTTACTTTTGTGTCTAAATAATACTAGATTTATCTTTTTATAAAATTTTTTTAAAAAATTCAATTTAATTAACATATACTGTATTATTAGCTTCAGCGGTGGAATTTAGTGATTCATCAGTTGCATGTAATACCCAGTGCTCATTACTTCAAGTGCCCTCCTTAAATGCCCATCACCCATTGAGCCCATCCCCACCCCTCCCAGCAACCCTCAGTTTCCTATACTTAAGGGTCTCTTATGGTTTGTCTCCCTCTCTATTTTCATCTTATTTTATTTTTCCTTCCCTTCCCCTATATTCATCTGTTTTGTTTTTTAAATTCCACATATGAATGAAATCATACAGTATTTGTCTTTCTCTGACTGACTCATTTTGCTTAGCTTTTCGTCTGGTACCAATGTTCTCTAATTTCTTACTAAATTTAGAATGATTAAAAAAATACACCTGGGGCTTCTAAAATAAGTCATAGATTTACCAGTTTATTTCTACTTTATGCTCTGACAAACTATGTTTTCTCACTTTATGTCTTTGACAAAGTTACTCTCTCTGTGCAAAGCAAAAACAAACTAAAAAACCAAACCAAAACAAAACAAAAATCACTTACCCTGTACCTCTCCCTGTTCTTCCTTCCAGGCCCCACTGTTCCATGAAGCTGTCTCCCCATTAACTCCATGTAAAAGTCATCATATTAACTTCTAAATCCCCAAATCTCTGTTCCCAAATAACTTTGTAATATACTCATCTGTGATATTGCTTAATATTTATCCTATGCTTCGTACACTTTACAAAGAGTACGGGACTGTCCTAGCCTCTTTAGGGTTTACATCTAGAATTGGACAAATATTTTTACTAGAATAATTATCACCATTTCATATGCAACTGTGAGTATAGGCTAAAGTGTATACTTTAGAAAATGTATATAATTTTTTACACTGACATCTATAATTTACTTTAAAATATGTCAGCAAACTGATAGATGGTGTGTGTTTTGCAGTTTAAACTATATTTCAGGTACAGCAAGCATTCTCAGTAAGAACACACATTCCAGTGGAGGTCAGGTGTTAGTTCTAATCAGGAGGTCCAGTCTAAACACTGCTAATTAGTATTCTGAATATCAGGGTTTTCTTCTTTTTGCATAGGACAATAGTTGAATGTTTCCTAGCATTATGAGTTTCAAAATAGACTCTTCATAAAATTCAGTGTAATGAAGTTAGTGGGTTTGCATCAAATATTTTAGGATTATGCCTCAATCTGCATGAACTGAGTATGTGAAGCCAGCCAAGTGTGGAGTCCAAACTGCTAGGCTTTAGGAATGATAGCCAAGTCCTGACCCTGTGTTCAGTCATGGGGTGAAATTTTAGTTTGTCTGATGCTGGAGAAAGGGTAACAGTTCTGCCCCAGGAATGCTGTTATGTTTGATATCAGAGAACCCCAGAAGGTCTCAAATCTGCAAATAATTACACCAAATTATTTTACAATTCAAGGAATACTTTTCTTCTCCTTGCTTTAGGAAATTTTCTTGAAAATATGTTTATACTCATATTAAAATTTCAAAAAATTTTTTTCTAACTTGACAATTAAGATAAAGTAATTCATAAAGCTTTTCTGGATGTCTTATGAAGCTAATTTTTCCTGAAAATGATAAAATTCATGATAAGGAAAGCACAAATATTTTCTTTAAATATGGTTAGGTATTACTATTAATGAAGAAGGATTCTCTCAGAGATGAAATATATATATTCAAATGCCAAGAAAACTATCCAAATAAGCATCATTTTATGAGAAAATCTATAAAGGAATTTCTTTCTTTCTTTTTTTTTTTAAGATTTTACTTATTTATTTGACAGAGAGAACAAGCCAGGGAGCGGCAGGCAGAGGGAGAGAAGCAGGCTCCCAGCCGAGCAAGGAGCCCAGTGCGGGGCTTGATCCCAGGACTCTGGGATCATAACCTGAGCCGAAGGCAGATGCTTAACCAACTGAGCCACCTGGGTACCCCTAAAGGAAATTGTTTCTTACCGTGCAAGATTAGATATAACTCATATTTTCACTTTTAGGACATTTTAGAAAAATGTTTTCTGATGTCTACTGGCCACTTCCACAATGTGGCCAGAACTTTTGTTTAGGAGATGTGTCTCTTCATTTTATGCCGCAGAACCTCCCTTTTGTTACAAGGCTCTGGATGCTTGCTGGATACTTGCTGATACAGCTAATGATGTGCTCAATCTTCCCTACCTTTCCATCCCTGTTGAATTACTCTTCTTTTATCTGCTTTGTGGGTCACACATAGTCTTCAATTCTACTTTTTATTCAACTTCCAATGAGCTGTCTCAGTCTACAGTGACTTTCTGTCTTTTGACCCAGTGTGGCACATTTTTTTTTCAATTATCATGTATTGTCTGAAATTTCTGTTTTCAGTGTTTTAATATATGTCTTATATTCATGATTTAACTGGAATTCCCTAAGCTCTGTTGTTATTTATACTGTGCCCAGCACTGTGTCTTAAGCCTAAAAATACTGCAGACGTAATTCTTTGTTGATTATGATAACAAGGTATTACTATAAAAAGAATGATTTATAGACTTCCTATGCCAGTAATTTATATATCAGGTTATTGTCTGTAGATGCTCTATTTTTACCAAAGATCATTTGTAGTTTTTTAAAATCTGCATTCCTTTCCATCTTGGTAACATTTCAATTTTATAAAACTATCCAAAAAAAAATTGGGGAAGTTATATTATCTTTTATTGGGACTGATTTTGCAACAGGAAATCATATCCAGAACAAGGTGTCCCTGAGCTAATAATGAACAGATTTGCTTATTATCCAGAATTAATACTTTGTAAACAAATTGAAATTTCAGAAAGGAGCCACATCGCACAGAATATAAAATTTAAAATAAGTTGGTCTAAATATAAGTAGGGAATATAGTAAATGGAGAAACAAATGGCCTCTCATACTTTTTAAACATACCCTTAAACTGTTAGTTAATTCAAAAATATTATTACGTATATACTATGTGCCAGACACTGTTCTTAGTGCCTGAGATAAAGCATCAACAGGAACCCTTGCTTCAGATTTATATTCTGGGTCAAGGACAGGCAGCAAACTGGGGTTTGCATATACTACTTTTTTTTTTTTTTGAGAGAGAAAGAGAGCATGCTGGGTGGAGGTGCAAAGGAAGAGGGAAAGAGAGAACGTCAAGCAAGCTCCACGCCCAGCACAGAGCCCAACACGGGGTTCAATCTCACAAACCTGAGATCATGACTTAAATCAAAATCAAGAGTCAGAACTTAATGGATTGAGCCACTGAGGTGCCCCTGTATATACTATTAAGGAGTGACAATCACCTTGACTTAAGTTCAAGGTAGGTCCAACAACTGGCAGTAGAAAGTGGTAGGGACAGCAGTGATGAGTGAGAGGCTACGTTACAGAAGGGGGTTAGGGAAGGCTTCTCTGAGAAAGCAATGCTTGAGTTTATGCATGGATGAAATCAGGGAGGAGCATAGAAGAATTAGAAGGAATAGCCCTCTTCAGGCAGAGGGAAGAGTGAGAGCAAAGTTCTGTGAAGGGCCTGACTTTGGACATTTCCTCTGTGGAGAAATCCAAGAAGGCAGGTGTGGCTAGAGCTGATAACCGTGTAAGGCTTTCTAACTTAGAAAGAAATAAGGATTATTTTCTAAATGGGATTGGAAGCCAATGGATAATTTTATGCAGGGGAATGACAAATGACTGGTTTTGAGGACTCTTTTCTCTTTTGCTCACTGCTCACTTTGGAATGTCTTCACTTCTCCCCGAGTTCAGGATAGGAAGACGGAGAGTCACATGGCTTCAAGCAGGCTGCACTCTGCTCATCACTCATGGTTGGCTCATACATGTTATCTGACAGTCTGAATAATCGACTGGTTGCAAGAAACTAGGACAGTTTCCATTTTGTTCAGATATATCAGTTGATTTATTACTATCTCTCTGGAATTAGAGAATAGCTCAAATTGAGACATTGAGATAATTAGAATTTTCTTTGCTTAAAAGAAGAATGAGAAATCTTTGTGAATGCTGGGTTTTAAAGCTCCCTAAGCATTTGAGACAAATACCCATGATGACAGAGGACAGAGAGCCAGAAGTATATTTTCCTATCTCTAATGGACAGGATCCCTCTTAGGCTAGTTGAGGATGCACAAAAGCACCTAGGGCCCAGGTGACATTGCTCTTCCATGGACCCACCTCATAAGAAGCTATTCCATTTTCAGCCCTTTTTTAATCATCATATGCAATATAAAGTAAACATATCTTTTTTTGGAGTCTAATATTTCTATCGTATGTTGTTTTATTGATAACCACCTTGTATTAGGTAGACCTCAGTACATCATCTCTATTTTCCTGACAGGTACTTTCTCAAAATTCACTGAGTGTGCAGTTGAGTAAGATGAAGTACTCTGCTCTCTATTACAACGTATCCTTGGGTGGTTTCTTTTATGACTGGAATAAAATGATGTTGTTCCTGAAGCAATTATGGAGAGTCACATGTTTTAAGATGCTAAAACACAGGGCCTTATTTTAGGGGCTGAAAAGGTGGGAATGAACTCTGTATCACATGACATCAGACATTTGGAATCACTCAGTACTTTTAAAATCTGCCATCATCGTTCCTCCCATGTTAAAACACACATAGATCTGGACTCTGTTGCTGGGGCTGGTCCTCTTCACCAACACGTTTACATATATAACCTGAGCAGTAAGTACTTCATTCTCTAGACACCACTGCATCCATAAAGACTCACCAATTCTTTGCCCTGTTCCTGTGGCCATTGTCTTGCTAACAAGGCAAGAAAGTCAGCACTCCTAGTGCATTGACTGTCTCTTGATCTAGACTACCTTTAATTTCTTAATGAATTCAACAAGTGTAAATAGAGCCTTAGAGGCCAACTAAGTCAGAATTATTATTACTTTTATTATTTTAGCATGAATGTAGAAATGCAGTGCTTTTTGAAAACATCCTAGGCATTCTTCATAAGCTTCTTTTCCTTCTGTGTAATTCTTAACATCCACTAAGGTGTCGTGAGTGGACATCTTAGTGTGGGCAAAGAGGGCAGAAATACTGTTCGGAAGTACCGATGTCTATGCACTTGATCTTGAGAATAGACTGTAGGAGGAATATGCATGGAAAAAGAAAGAATAATAAAGAGGTGATTGCAATAAGGCTAATGAAAGTCTCCCACACCCAGATGGTGACAGTGAATGTGGTCCAAGAGATGGTCAGATTCTAGATATATTGTATATAAAAGCTTGACCTTAGGGTTTGTTTCTTCAATAAAAATGACATGAGAGAAAGAAAAAGGTGAAGTATCCATCCATGGTTTTTGTTGTTTGGGTAAAGGAAGAATGGAGTCAATTGAGTGGAGAGGTTTTGGATAGGTAAACCTGGAGGTATCTTAAAATTCAATGGGGATGTTGAGTTGGCAGTTATATATATGAGTTCAGAGCTCATCAGAAAGATCTGTGCTATAGTTAGACATTTTTTAATAGTCATCATATAGATTTTATTTAAAGACTGGATGAGAAAATTAAGAGTATAAGCTTAAATAAAGTACTAAGAAGTGAGGTTTGGGACACTCCAATGTTAAGAAGTCCATTAGATTCGAAATAGGATACATTTGAACTAAGTAACTCTGCGTTAATCATTTGCTCCAAAATGAATCAAGGAAGAGACAAGACTTTCAGTGCATACACAATGGGACTATAAATGGATGCATGTTTTTTTTTACATTAACATTCTATAATTAGGTTTAAGATGAGTTTCTAGAGAGCAAGAACTATGCTCTTCTGAGATTATTTTAATGATTTATAATGTTTTCAAAATGTTTTATCAACTTTAATTTATAGTAATAACTTTTTATTTTTAGGAAACAATTTTTATATTCTCAAAAGGATATCTGGATATAGGGCAATTATTTAATTCTAAAATTCCCATTTAAATGCTATCAAAAATTGGAAATCTGTTTTGCAGCTTTTATTATGTTATTATCAGTTCTTTTCAGGTGTTGTATAATTATTCCATTATTTTTATTAAGACTTTGAGCATTTCCTTCAATTATTTAATTAAAGTTACAGAAAAATAACACAGGCTTCATTCTAGGACATACACTCTAACTCTAAGATTTCTTATCTTTTGTAACTCTATTATGTTAGGAAAATGTTATGTCATGAAACAATATGTTTTGGTCTGATTGACTTGGTTCCTATTTTAGATTTACTCAAACTTAATAAAAGTATGCTTTTGCAGATCGAAGTTTGCTCTTAGTCAAGAATTATCGAGGGAATTAGGGTGCCCAGGTCTGTATTTCTCTGCATTTGCTTCTGTGTAGGGACATGTGTAGGTCTCATAAGTGTCTATGTGTGTGATATATATTTGTCCAAGAGCACAATTTTAGTGTTTATTGCTTTTTATATTAATCTTCATAAAATAGACAATACCTATAAATAATGCATAATTAGTATATATTGATCATCTGTGATAAGCCAAGCATCAAGGAAGGTAATAGTTAAAAAAAAAAAAGGAAGGTAATAGTTATGCCACAAAAGGCACCATGCTGTCTCCCAAATTGCTCGTTTACCTCTTGCAAAAATTAAAAACTGTGGTGATTCAATTCTCTAAATTTTCAAATAAAGTTCCCTTATATGAACTCTTCCTTTAAAGAGCTCAGTGAAGTAAAAACATGTCAAATATTGTTATGATGTAGTGTGAAAACTGAGGCAGTAGAAAATGAACAGCTAAAGGGACTGATGAACTTTATCAGGTGTAATGGGGAGGGTTTCCATATGGTAACAACAGTTGCTGTATTTCTGGAAGGATGTTCAGGACTCTTAAATTTCTGCCATTCCATCCCTTTTTTCTTACTTAACTACTTAAATAAGAAAAACTCATCTCCTGTCATAACTCCTTTGGTTCTTCATATTCCTTTGTTGTATGTTCAATTCCTGCCAATGGTGTTCCTTTCCTTAATTTATAATAATACATTCACTACTGAAATTGTGTGCCTACCCTTTGCCTGAATCTCCTTCCCTATATGAAGGCCCATGAATGAATGAATGCATGCCTGGAACATGTCAATTTGTTCACCTTGTTATCCCAACCACTAACAGACTATGCGGTCTGACCAGTGGGAGGAGCTCATTAATTACTTATTGGATGAAGAATTAAGACATTAAAAAAAGAGTTTAACTTTTGGGTGCCTTGGTAAAATCTAGGTGTATATTCCTCTTAGATCTTTAAGTAAGTAATTGACATTTTCTCATCTCTTGGTACTGATTTTATTCAATTTAAATGATAATTGGCATCTCTGGACAGTTAGATATGGTACTTAACAGATGCATTTATTCATTTGGCTCTCTAGTGAGTTTACACATTGTCTTAGTAATTCACACATTTCTGCGTATGTTGACCTTCAAAGTCTCCTCATAATTTAAGTCTTTTCCATTTCAGCTTCTTCATAGTTCCATCAGAAGTATTATAATTTGGATTTTTTTCTTGACCATGTTTTTAACCTTAGCTTCCTCCCACCCCCTAAACATATCACATGGGACCTACTACTAATCATTTCTTCTAAATTCTATTTATGAAATTGACAGTAATTATATGACTCTCTTTGTATTTAAAAGTGATGTTTAATTTTTCATCATTATCCATGTGTTGCAATTCTACCACCAGAAAGAAAAAAAAATATGTTTTACCTCCTGAATGTACTTTCCAAAGGAAATGGCTCTAATTGAATATATTGTTTTTTTTTTCCACAAAGAGGTTATCCTTTTCAGTGCATTTTTGCTTAGA
The DNA here is from genome assembly GCF_009762305.2 of Zalophus californianus. Lineage (NCBI taxonomy): Eukaryota > Metazoa > Chordata > Mammalia > Carnivora > Otariidae > Zalophus > Zalophus californianus. The sequence continues at coordinate 16,271,334 of NC_045599.1, forward strand.
ATCAGTTTTAGCTAATAATACTAATTACTTTTGTCAGGCAGAAATAAGGGAACTTGATCTTTCATAGTTTTACAAAAGTTGGCAGTTTTTCCTATTGAATTTTTTGAAAGATGCAAGTTGGTATCAAGAGGAAGACAATTTACAGTGCTTTATGAGAGCTCAAGTTGAGGAAAATAATGTTAAAATTCTGCAGAGTTCCAGTGCATTGAGTTAAAAAGATATACATATTTATGGAAAAGAGCATCATATAAATTTTATAGAAAATGCAGACCATCAAATCTATGCATGGGCAAAAGCTAACTCTGTTGTTTTTGAATGGATTTTTTTCTAAAATAATGTCTCTGAAATTGTCACTACTTAAATAAGAAAACCTCCCTTTGAGCCAATGCTCTGTGAGCATATATCAGTGATACATATTTGTAAATCAACATGGATTGTGTAGTGATTAGTCAAGTAATCAAAATCAGGATACTGGAGTAAGAAGATATTTTGAATTACATAGAAATATAATGTAAGTGTCATACTGTGAATACTCTGGATTCTGCTGTGTTCCTTGGAAGAGTATTGACTTCTTTATTTCAGCTAGTGGGCCTTAAATGAGTTGGACTCATACTGTAAACTCTTATATTTGGGTGTCAGGTCAAAAATCTCAGTTCTTTTCTATCCCTGGCTGGGCTGCTTGGCATATCACCTACTAATACAGGACTCTGGGTTGCTTGGAGATTATGGAAGAGTTGATGTACAGAATGTGAACACCCCCTCTCTAGTTCTCTTCTTTATGTGATTCTCCCTGTGTCTACAAGTTTGGTTGTCTCATATTCTATCTGGTTCCTCAGGCCAGGTAGCAGTCTCCCATCATTCAACGGGTGTCTGGTCTCAGTCAGAAGGCTGTCACAGAAATGTGAAAATCACCTAAGGCCACTCTCTTCATCCAAACATAAGCCACCTTCCAGAATCACCTGCCTCTGGTCTCTCTTTAGTACTTTTAGAAGGTACGTTCTGTATTCTTTCTGGAACTTTTACAGCTATCTCCTCTGCTCCAACAGAAGCTTACTCCATCTTATGTGTGGTTTTACAAAGTGATGGATTCATTCCAACTTGTCTGAGAAGCCATCTATTTATCAGGAGTGTTATATGGGCTTCTTTTCTAATATAGTTTATAAATCTCTATATTAGTAAACTAAAATTTAAAGATTTGAAAAATTATGCCATAGCTTTGAGAGCTCAACATTTCTTATTTTTAAAAACCTTTAATAAACTCATTATTAAGCCATTATGAAACTCAAAGTGAATACTTTTCTTTAAACTGCAATGAAATAAGATGCCAACATATATTAGTCATTGACGTTTAATTTTTGTTCTTTCTGTCAAATTTTGTGTGGCGTTAGATCTGTTTATCTGGATACGGTACACTTTTGAGTACCCACATAATGAGAAAAAAAGCTTGTGGTGATTTAATCTCCCAAGTTTTCCATGGGAGAGAGAAATAGAAAGGAAAGGGGGCAGAAATGACTGTGAATGAGATCTGCCTGTGGCGAGAAATGAAGGTTACCATTAGAGGTTTAGTCAGAAGGGGAAGGTCTGAGAGACGTGAGCTGTAATTCTGAGGGAGAAGTAAAGAAGCAGTGGAAGGAATTGCACTGGACAAATCAAACCTGTTCTATTAAAAGATTGTTTCTGAGTTTCTATTATTAAAGATAGTTCTTACCACTTCCTGCACTTTTACTTATATCCTTGGAAACTGGGTGTCACAATCCCCCTTGAAACCTTTTCATAGTCTGTCAGAGGCTTCTAGCTCCTTTTGTCTTTTTGGATAGAATGGAACAACGATATCTCCAGTGACTTCTTATGTATAATACTGACAGTTTTTCATTTTCTGACTGCACCAATAAATGAATGAATGAATGAATGAATGACTAATTAGAAGAGCTGAGGAAGGCCTAGAATGCATCTGCCCAGGACAAGGCTGAATTCTTCAACAATTTTTTCTTTCCCAGGCTAGGACTTAGTAAGTCCTTAACTAGAATAAAGAGAATTGAACACAGTCGGGGTTTAAAGATTTTATATTAGGAAACATTTGAGTCCCTTTTATTAGAAGATTACGATATTAAGCAATATTGATGTAGTATGAACACAAGGAGCAGAAGGGAAATGTAAAGAGGAAAAAATGTGTGAAATGAGCTTTGGTGGATTACACAAAGGAAATATTAAGTTTCTCACATTTTTAATAGTTTTAGCTGAGTAGTCTTTTTAATAGGTGATTCTCAAATTTGAATTTCATTTCAACGTCTCATATTATTTAAAAAATGCAGACCATTGGATAATCAAGATTTTTTTTATTCTAGTGTGTTCCTCAAATAAATAATGTTGTTTATGTAAGATGCTGTCCCAAAATAATCTTAAAACGTCCTTAGTGGCAGTATGACAGTACATAGATATGTATGACATGAGTTCTATTATGATATGAAAAGATGATACGGGTGTGTCACCCACAAGTGGCACAGAAGTACGTTGATATGACTTAGTGTGTAACTTTAATACCTATAGGGGCACCTGGGTGGCTCAGTCCGTTAAGCCTTTGGCTCAGGTCATGATCCCTGGATCCTGGGATCTAGCCCTGTATCAGTCTCCCTGCTCAGTCGGGAGCCTGTTTCTCCCTCTCCCTCTGCCACTCCCCATGCTGTGCTCTTTCAGTCTCTCTGTCAAATGAATAAATAAAATCTTAAAAAAAAAAATCTTAACACCTACAGTCTCTAGCAACTGGCCAAAATTGTAGAAATACAAAGATTCTCAGATCTGCAAGCTATGACCAGGTCGAATGAGAGTCTGTGGTGAAGATTTGGAGATGATATGTCTAGATTATTACTTTAAGATTTTTTGGAGGAAATGAGAAAAACAGTGCCTGAAGACAATGGAAGTTAAGTTTTCATTTCATTTAGTGTTTTAAGAAGGTAAAGATCTTTGTCTATTGACAATAGAGGTAGAAAGTAGGTAAGAGGTAGATCATTTAGGCAGCAGGAAGAGGAAGGCATGTATTTATTTAGACATAAATATTTGTTTATGTATTTATGGAATGATTCCATACTGTTTATGTGAGAGGAGAAAAAAAGAGAAAATGTCTCAAGAAAGCAAAAATGTACAAAAGAAGAAAATTAGCACAAGAAAGCCTAGAATAGCATGTAATATTGCATGATCACCAGAAGCTTCAAATACCCAGAGGTCGTGAACCATCATTTTGAATCATACTGACCTTGTGTAATTTCTCCAATTCTTCCAAAAGAAAATCTAAATTTTGTATTCACCCTTTGACTGATAACAAATGGAATAAACTCTTCTGTCTTCTGTAGACTATAGTAATCAACTGATGAACTTAACCAAATGAACTTAGTATCCTGAGGACCTGATGAAAAACTGTCTTCCTTCAATGGGACTTCACCAGCATAGTCACGCCTTTTAAAACGATTAGATTTTCCCCCCATATTAACATCAAGAAGTCAGAAGCCATGGTTTAGAAATATTTCACCGACCTTCCTAACCTCTCTGTCTTTGTCAATGGCAATTGGAAGTGACTCCTCTTTTGCTGAGAGCTTTCAACAGATACAGGTAAGGGAGGGATTTTAGCTTCGATCTTGGTCCTCAAACAATTCCAGGCTCTTCTCCTACGTCCCTCCATACCCTGAAGTGCATCCAGAGCTGTTTGATATTGACTCTTTTCTGCTTTGTGCTTGTCTTTTTAACCTCTTTCTTAAGCAGGGCTAATCCTCCTCCTGGCATAGGTTTCAAACTTGGAGGTCTGATCCATCGTCCAACCTTCTTGGCAATTCTGCCTGGTCTTTACAGGAGCAACTAGTGACTGTATGCAGACCCAGGGCTCACCAATCCAATCCAGTAGCTTTAGGGTTTATGTCTATTTCATTTCCTAATCACAGATACATTTGTTTCGTCTATGATCCCATTAATAACTTTAATTTCTTTTCATTTTATAGCCACCTTAGCTCTGTTTTTGTAGCTAAGAGGCTTATAGGTATATGAAGCCATCTTATTATCTTGATTCCCACTGTTATTCCAAGTTTGCTGAATACCATAGCCCAGTTTTAAATTGCAGGTATGAATCAGCATGCAAAATGTTTTCAAAGTAAGCATCATATTGATTTTGTATTTATATCACTGCAGGAATTTTTTTGATAGAATGTATATTTTAGTGCAGTTTTTGGTTCAGAGCAAAATTGAGGGGTAAGTACAGTGATTTCTCACTAATCCCTTTTCCCAGTCCTGCATAGTTTCTCACATTATGAATATCCCTCACCTGAGTGGTGTATTTGTTGCAACTGATGGGCCTACAATGACACATCATAATTACACTGAGTGTATAGTTTACATTATGGGTCACTGTTGATGTTTTACATTCTTTGGTTTGGACAAATTTGTAAGACAAGTGTTCCCTTGCTCTACATCCTCACCAGTATTTTGTGTTTTTAGGCTTCCTGATTTTAGCCATTCTAATAGGTACGTAGTAGTATCTCATTGTTGTTTTAATTTGCATTTCCCTGATGACATGTGATGTGAAACGTCTTTTCATATACTTACTTTTTGCCTTCTGTATGTCTTTTCTGGTGAGATGTCTATTAAGAAATTTGGTGCATTTTTTAAATTGGGTTTTTTTTTTTTTCTTATTCTGTTTTAAGAGTGCTTGTTATATTTTGGACAACAGTCCTTTTTCAGATATGTCTTTTCCAAATGTTTCTTCCCTGTTTGGTTTGCTTTTCATTCTCTGGACAGTGTCTTGCATAGGGCAGAAATTTTTAATTTTATCAAAACCCAGCTTATCAATTCTTTCTTTCATGGGTTGTGGCTTTGGTATTGTATCTAAAGTCATTGCCAAACCCCAAATCATCCAGATTTTCTCCTATGTTTACTTCTAGGAGGTTTATGTAGTTTTGCATCTCACATTTAATTCTGTGGTCAATTTTGAGTTAGTTTTTGTAAAGGGTGTAAGGCTTGTCTCTGGATTCATTTTCTGCATGTGAATGTCTAGTTCTTCCAGCACTGTTTGTTACAAAGACTATCATTACTCCATTTTATTGCCTTTGCCCCTTTGTCAAAGATCTGTTGACTATATTTATGGGGGTCTATTTCTCGGCTCTCTGTTCTGTTCCATTGATTTATTTTTCTATTCTTTTGCCAATACCACACTGTTTGACAATTGTAGCTTTACAGTAAGTCTTGATGTCTGGTAACATCAATCCTCCAGCTTTGTTCTTTTCCTTCACTTTTGTACGGGCTCTTCCACGTCTTTTTCCTGTCCATATAAATTTTAGAATTAGCTTGTTGATATCTGGAAATAACATGCTGGGATTTTATTAATACTGCATTGATTCTATAGATCAATTTGGGAAGAAGTGACATCTTGACAATGGCAAGCCTTCCAGTCTCTGAACAGGAACAGAAATCTTTTTGAGTTTTATTTAATTAATTTTGGGGGAAGACATAATAAGCTCAGGTTGATAAGAAAATGACAAGCCAAGTCTTAAATTTTACCTGATTTTATTGTCTTCACTTCTAATTTTCCTAATAATATTTTCCAGGATACATTTCTCATTGTAGTGACAAAATTATCACCATCTCTGTGAATATTAGCATTGCTGATGTTGCCTCTACTCTACTTCATCTTGAACTTCTCTTTACCAACACCTAAATGTGTATTTCAAGCTTTCACATCACATCCAACTATAGTTTCTATTCATACTTCTTCTAGAACACATTTTCCTTACACAGTTAAAAAACCCTTTGAAAGAGCAAATGGTGGGAATGACCCTGGCTGTGATAAAGTACTTTCTAATGGTGAATTGCTTTTACACAAAATAAGAATTAACAGCTTTAGTGATTTAGTGACTTGCTGTTTCCACTAGCCCAAATGTTTCCATCAGAGAGCTAAATGTATTGAATTCTCTAAATGTATATTTCTCAAGGGGATCACCAGGGCATCAAGAATGATAATAATTAATAGTATAACTAGCAACCTGACATTTTATAGGGACGGAGTGTACAGTTCAATCACTGACATTGTAATTCTTAATAGACTAGTAATGGAAGAGGAGTTGAAAGTTTTTTAGAGCTGCTATTTTCCTAGTTCTGGAAAGAAAGAGCATGGTTTCTGAAAGTAAGAAAGAAATTGCCTTACCCAGGGGCACCTGTAGCTCAGTTGTTAGGCGTCTGCCTTCGGCTTGGGTCATGGTCCCAGCGTCCTGGGGTCGGGCCCTGCGTCGGGCTCCCTGCTCGGCGGGAAGCCTGCTTCTCCCTCTCCCACTCCCCCTGCTTGTGTTCCCTCTCTCGTTGTGTCTCTCTCAAATAAATAAATAAAATCTTAAAAAAAAAAAAAAGAAATGGCTTTGCTTGGACAAGTGTAGAAAACATATCATAGATATTGACTTTTCACTTATTAATGCATCAAGAACTATTCTGAAGACACTGTTATGGGGGCGTGATAATTAAGAATGAATGAAACTTGCCTCTTTGTAGTTCATAATCCAAAATAGTGATTAAAAAATGCAGAACAACTAAGGCATAATTAGATTAAATATATGATCACCTAATGAGCAAATAGAAGTTATTTTAAAATTCTATTTATTTTGAGATTGAACCATTTCAGATAAGTTGGTGACAGAAATAGCACACGCTTATTTGGCTGTAGAACTTTGTAGGAAATATCAATCACATGCCTGGGTGGTCTGATGCAACTATTTGGATAACTGAAAGGCTGCCAACTCTGGAATAAATGAAGAGCAGCAGAGTCTGTGTGGTTGGTGCAGGATGCAGGGCAAGGAATTCTCACACTTTGTCCCTGTGACCCAGGCAAACTATTTATTCAACTTGAATATGTTGATGGCCCAACGCTGTGTCTAGTCCTTCAGGAGCCCTGACTGAACTGCACTGGAGTATTTTGGAGTTTGGGTGCAAAGCATCCCATCTTGACCAAGGACTTGGGGATGTTAGCTGTCAGTAGGGATTTAGCTTCACAAATAAGAAAAGTCGATCATGGGACAATGGCTTGTTAAGGAGAATCAAATCAGAGCAGAAATATGAAGAAGCTGCATTTTCATTACTGAATGTATTGTGATTAAAATTCTAGATGAAATTTCATTTTGGGGTGCAAGAGATTTTGAATATGGGGAAAATATACATACAGAAATGCAAGAAGGAAAAGTGCATTAATATGTTGAACAGTGTACTCATCTCTTTTCATGTATAAGTTGGTTAAATCAGTATTATCTTATTTGTGAAAGAATAATACTCGTTAATTTTTCTTTTTAAAATATTTTTTATTTATTTATTTGAGAGAGAGAGCATGAACAATGGGGAGGGATAGAGAGAGGAGAATCTAACTCCCCACTGAGCAGGGAGCCTGATGCAGAACTCGATCCCAGGAGCCATGAGATCATGACCTGAGCCTAAGGGAGATGCTTACCCAACTGAGCCACCCAGGCATGCTGCTCATTAATTATTCTTAAGTTTGGAAGTTTCCAGGGTCTGAAATCGCTCTTCAGATAATTGAGGGGGAATTGTGGCACAGGAAACAAAGATCCTAAAGTAAGCATGACTTAACTTGGGGAGCAAACTGAACCAAGGTAATGGAAGAGCAGGTAGGAATAAAAGTAATAGTGATAATAATGTTGGTGATGATGATGTAAATAGGATATCTAACAAGCCAGTGATGATTCTGGCACACTGGCCAACTCTGTCCTAGGGAAAGGAAATTATACTTCATTACAATGCTGCAGGCTTATCAATCTGTTTTGAGTGATGGGTTCACTAGATGTTTCCCTGTGGGTATACTCTTGGATTTAATTCACCAAAACAAGTTTGACTTTTAAGATACTGTAACTATATGTAATATATAATTATATATATATATATGTAATATAAAGTAATTTTTTCCTTCATTACATTCATCCATTGGAGTGTACATCACTTTTTGAGTACACAGTAGCATGACAGTTAATGTCTAGGTGCTGTGTTCACACTGCTGGACACAAAGGATACCTGTGCACAAAGCTTCATTAAGGATCATGATAGTCAATGTTGACACTGGCACTACTTTCTAAAATTAATATAGCACAATAAACTTAATTTTAGACTCATAAAAATAGTAGGCTTTGCATCTTCTTTGTAATTCCTATTTTTAGACTGTCTATATAGATGTAAAAAGTAAAAACAAAATTATGTTTCATGGGCACCTGGGTGGCTCGGTTGGTTAAGCGTGAAACTCTAGATTTCGGCTCAGGTCATGTTCTCAGGGCCGTGAAATTGAGCTTTGGGTCAGGCTCTGAGCTGGGCATGGAGCCTACTTGAGATCCTTTCTCTCCTTTTCCTCCTGCCCCCCCCCAAATATATTATACACACACAACACATACACATATGTATGTTTCATATAACCTTAAAAAATAGAAGAAAAGATTACTTTCAGCAGACTGACATATACTAGATACACTTGACACATCAACCAGATATGTACTTGGTAATATATCTGACAGATGTTTATATTTTCTGTAAATATATAGAGTAAGGTCTAAAAGTATAAAACTCCAATAATATAGGTTAGCCTTGATAGGGACTTAAGGGATTTGTAGAGCTCAAGAAATTATTCAGTATTCTTTCCATTTTTAGAAATTCTCCAGTGAGAATGCATTAATCTATTACCTATATTTTTCAAAGGTCCTTTGTTATTACTGCTTTTAAGGACATGCCTCATGCCACTTGCCAGATAGCAAAAGGTTAACTAGACCTTGTCTGCCTAGAATGTGGATTCATGATTATACATCTTATTTCATGATGACCTAACATCAGGCAAAGGGATGAGGAATAACATTTGCCTTCTAGAATTATCACCAGGTAGTTTTTAACCTAAGCACATTAAGATTCTTGTCTCTTTTCATGATCTTCAATGGGATAAATTGAAGATCAAGTTAAAACAAGTCAAGGTAAAACCGACTAATCTCAGCTACTAAAGGGACTGATACAGTCAAAACCATTAGAGACAGAGTCTTAGTAGATTCACCAGAAATCCTATTTAGAAATTGCTCATTTCAACATGCAGTGTTCCGTTTAATAGAATACAATACTAAGCCAGAAATTTGGACTTATTTATGTAAATCTGACTTACTCCACATAAGTAAGATATGAGGCGTAAGCCAGTTATTGACTTGTGAACTTTTGTTGGCTTTTTCTGGATTTATTTAAAATGAAATGAATATTGAGTGAAAGTACCAGGAAATGTATCATTTTACTTAAAGGATTACTAAGAATTGACATAAATTAATGACTTTGAAATTGGCTAAGTTGTTAAAATTGAGGGGTTAAGCATAAAAAAATCCCCACATTTGCATTAGTGCCTAGTCTCGAATTTTTTTCTTGATATAAAGAAAATGTGTTAGAAGATGAAGAGGTTGAACATTCACAGTATTCCAAGGATTTGATATAAATTGGAATAGCAATAAACATGAGCAATTTAAACCATAGGAAAAACAACATGTGGGAATATTAATAAATGTTGAATGAAAGAAAAAGACTAGTTAGAAGGCGAACTTTATATATGTGTGTGTCTTTGTGTGTGTGTGTGTGTGTTTGCTTTCTGCACACTAACTCATTGCATTTCTCTGATAACCATGAGTTTGCACAGTTGTTCAATATACCCTCATGTCCTGTGTCCTATGTCCATCACTGCAGGCACGCAAGCCTCCTTCCTGTTCCTAATGCATGCTGAACACAACTCACATATGTGGTTTTTACACTTTACTGTCTGCTTTGCTTACTTCCTTATTTCTTTCATTTCTCTGCCCAAAGAACACCTAACGTGAAGTCGTCTTGAACAACTAATAAAATCGTAAACCGCACATCCCAATCTAAAGAACGCCTATACCGCCACCCTCTTGAACACCAAGACCACCATTATCACCCTGACTAGAAGCACCACTCTACCACTACCTTCTCTACCATCACCACCATCCCAACTCCAGCCCCACCCCTGCCTCAGTGTCACTGTTAGCACCATCATAACTGTCTAGACTCTTGATTGACTCTTTTTCTCAGGGTGAATGCCGTCATCTAACACATCATATATTTAGTTCTATAAAGGTTGAGACTTTGGTTCATGGATATATTTTCAGTCCCTGGGAGAGCTGGTAAAGCTTGGCATTTATAAGGTAGTCAGTAAATCCTTGTAGATTGAATAAACAAATGATGTAAAATTTATTTCTCTCTGTATAGAAAGCCAGTTTTTTAAACATCGTCTTCTATATAGTTTACACATTCCCTTTCGATAATATAAAATTTGTTACAGTAGGAATATAGCTAAACTCTCTCTTAATCCCCTCTGTCTTTTGTCTCCTAGAAATGTTAGCATACTTTTTAGTTCCTGAAATTTTATACTATGTCCTAATAAATTGCAGAGCAAATACCATTTCTTTATTTTTCATATCTAGTGAATAACTATTTTGCATTACACTTTCAGCTTTTTTTATCTTTATTTTGTTTCAATAAAAATAAGATTAATCTGGTTAATATCCTATAACAATATACTTGGAGTTTGTTTTGTAGTTGCATAGAATTAAGAAGTCTATTGAGGAATATAGGCATTTGAAATACATCATAATTTTGGTACTTATGGATGTTATTATTTTTTAATTATTAGATATACCATTTTTTAAGATTATTTATTTATTTTAGAGATAGAGAGAGTTGGGGGAGGGGCGGAGGGAGAGGGTTGAGCACAGAGCCCTACACAGGGCTTGATCTCATGACCCTGAGGCCATGACCTGAGCTGAAATCAAAAGCCCAACACTCAACCGACTGAGCCATCCAAGTGCCCCATACCACCTTTTTTTTAATGAGTTCTAGTTTTGGGGGTCATAGTTAAAAAAGATCATGCCCACTCCTAGATTTAAACCACAACTACTACAATTTTATATTTTCTCCTTTTACTATTTTTATGTTCTCTCTCTCTCTCTCTCATTAGCCTTCTTATTTACATTTAAATTTCCAACTGTATTCTGATATAAGATGTGAGATACAAATCTAAATTTATTTTTCCCCAAATATCTAATCCATTTTCGCAAAGCTATTTATGGAGTTCTCATTGCTTCCACACTGATGTGGCCATTGTTTTCCTGCTTCTCCTGTGCAGATGATCGTCATTTATAATTATAGTACCACTATAATGGTACTCACTATAATTGAGTAGTACCACTCAATTCCAAACTTACACTTCTTATTTCTTACTCTTATTTTAATGGTGCCTTATGTCTAACAGCAGTGACTAAATACTAGTTTATATAGTAATGTCTTGAGCTCAGTCTTTAAGGGAAGATTTCTCCATTAGACATAATACTTGGTGTACATTTTCTCACTGTGCGGCTTTCCTCCTCACTCACTTAGATAAACAAAAGATTTAAACATCTTAACCAGCTTTACATTATGAGCATGCATAGGCTTTTGTACTCAATGACTGCGTATTACCATTGTTTTCATGAAGGACAAATGATATTTACAAAACCTGCCACAGCCTGGAAAGTAGAGAAAGTCAGAACACATTTCAAAAAATTGGCATCATAGAGAGCATTTTCTTTGGCCTCGTGGAAATGGCTGAAAAAATCAGAACGAAAAATGATAATTTAAAAATCCCCCAGTATTAGCAAATATACTTCTCAATAGCCCATGGATTTTTTTAATTATATCACAATAGAAACTAGAAAATTTTTTAACTGAATAGTAATGAAACTGTGGCACATATCAACTTAAGAGAATCAACTAAAACAGTACTTAGGGGCAAATTTATACATATATAAATATATAAGTATATATATTTATATATGTATATTTGGTTTGATTCTCAATATCTGATTCTAGCTGCATGAATATTACCAAGCCAATTAAAATTTTAGTACTTCAGTTTGTCGCTTTAAAACAGAAAATAACTATTTGCCTCATAAGGTGGTTATAAAGATTATAGAAGAGTCATTTTATCAGAAATGTTTTATAAAGGAAAATATAGACATAACAACGACTTAGACCGATACAAAACCGTTTGAGATATCCAAACTTTTCATTTTTCATCTTGAAGTGAAAACAAAGAACAGTAGTACTGGATGAATTTAAATCCCTTACCATACTAACACCGATTGAAGTCATGAGGTGGTTAAATGCTTTGTTTATCCCTCAAATATTATGAGAAAAATAGTTAATTGCCCAAAGGATCTATTAGTTTAACTGAAATCTCCATGAGCCCTAAAACAGATTTTGAGATTGTGTATTCTATTTCTGTATTCTCACTACTAACTATGGTCTGGCCGTGTAAATATACTAATGCTTTATAAGTAGATTGGACGATTCAAAGATGGAAAAATCATGACCATGAGCCAACATCAAGCTGAAAAAACAAGAACCCATAATCTCCATTATGAGATGAAACTATGTGGAAAGAGGAATTCAGTGGGTCTGGGCTAAAGTACTAAAAACATGATGAATGTAGTTAAAGTAAACAAAGTACAACTTGTAAAAGCATCACTGGGAAAATAGAGCAAGGCCGTTCAATTTTATTAGCGGAATTTAATTTTAAATCAAAGTAAGAAATACAACCACTATTTTATATAGGTAGCCAGTGTAGTTGACTTGGTAAGAAACTGGTCAGTGCTTTCAAAAGGCTTCTACATTTTAAAGTTATAATAATATTTATCTTGGACCAGCTTAAAATCATAAAGATACGAAATTCAAAGAAGGAAGCTAAATGTCTTTTTGGGGTCAGGAAGTTTGGGAGTCAGGAACGCACATATTTTCTTTTATTCATAAGAAATGAAACTCAGCCTTTTATTTTTCTTCCCCTTTAATATAGCAATATGGCAACTTTTGCCAAGTAAGAAAAATAAACATTTGGGTTGCTTTGGGTAAGCCTTTCTCTTTATTTTTCTTCTTAAGAGCAGCCATGCTTTCCATTTTTATGTAATACTGGAATATTTGCCTGTAATTTTCTTTCTGCATTTCATCTCTAAATTCTGCTTTATTAATTTTCAGATATTGTTGTCTCAAGTTCATTTTCTTTGTTTACATTGCAAGGAATGTCATGCTTTAATTTATTCACCTATAAATTACAACTTTTAACATTCTCTGACACCAATCCCGATTCCTATTTAAAAATTAAAATAACATTTTTCCATTTAACCTTTTTTATTTTGATTTTGAGATTCATTTTGATTTATATGTAAATGCTTCCTACTCTTTTCATGTTGTATTCCAATTTGTTCCCAATATCAATAAAAATATTGTTTGAAAAAATGTGCCTGCCTTTGTTTTCATTCACATAACTTTTGGAGAGAAGTATTTTGTTTCATTTTTCTTTATGATGGGGAAATATTTAAAAAATTCCTATTTCCTGTTCTTTATGGGGCAGCTACTTTATGCTAATCCCTGTAGTTAGAGTATGGCCAGTCCTCAAAAATTAGGATAGTTGTTATGAAGCTAATCAAACAGATGTGAAAAGGAAGGATAACAGAGGCTAAGTAACTTGCCAAAGCCAGCTAGTAACTGAGCAGGGGAATCAGACAGTGAACCCCCTTAGTGTGCCAGGTTTTTTGTCTATTTTGCTATAGCAGGTAGCTGTAGAAGAGGCAGAAAATTAAAGATCTGATTGTAGCTCTTTTTTTTTCTTTATTACATCCTTTAGACTTTGATTGCTGGTGTTTGTGCATTTTCTATCTGTTTCCTCTTATTTAAATTTCAGTAATCTGACAAGTTGTACAGTGAGTGAATAGTGTTTTATAAGTCAAAGGGGTTTTATCTGTGTTATGAATTTGTCAAATGAACGCATACTAGGTGAAGCACAGGGTGCTAGATTGTGAGCTCGGTGAATTCAACAAGAGACAACAGGAGGAATTGCAATCAAGTTTATTATTTATCGGTCCTGGAAGAAAAACCTGGGACACTTTGAGAGGCCACAGAGGTAGGTCAAGACACAGGGCAGAACCCTGGGGGCACATACTTTTATTAAAGTCCATGTGTAGAATTCTTTAAGGATCCCAGGCTAAGGCCATATTGATCAATTCAAACTTAACAAGCTGGGTTTTGGTAAGCCACATGGTGGTTTTACCTAAGAGGCACATAGGGGAAAGCTCTGGGAGACAGGGAAAAATATTGACCACAAGGGCTGTTGGAGGGATCACATCAAGAACTTATATTGGCGGCATGTCTGGGTGGCTCAGTTTGTTCACTGCCTTTAGTCCAGGTCATGATCCCAGAGAGTCCTAGGATTGCAGGGTGTAGCGGGGGGCGGGGGGTTCTCCTGGGCGTGTCTGGCTCCCTGATCAGCTGGGAGCTGGGAGTTTGCTTTTTCCTCTGCCCCTCCCCCGCTCTTCGTGCTCTCTCTCTCTCCCCCAAGTAAGTAAATAAAATCTAAAAAAAAAAAAAAAAAAGCTTTGTTTGTTTCTGAATCTGGGAACTGGGAATCATAATTTAAAGTGTAAAAGTAGCCCAAAGTTTAAATCTTGGTTTTACTGCCTAGTATTTAACTTACAGAATTGTTAGGACATTTAAGTAAGTGGCTAATCAATATAAAGCCCTTGGCTCAGTGCTGGGCACACAGGACGTGATCGATCAAGCAATAGTGAGATGTGTCAGTTTTATAAGGCTCTGGTTTCCCACCTTGAATGTCAGGACACCCCTGAGTGGAGTGTTGTTGGGGATGGAATGACGGTAGCTCGTGTGAGGCACAGAGCAGTGGTTATGGTAATTTCACTCTTGTGTTGCTCCGGACCGGACTCAAGTGTAACTTGACTCAGAAGCCAGGAGTAAAGTTACACAATTTCCTGAATGTTCTTGGTATTCAATAGTTACAGAGTATGACAGAAGAGGTGTCAGTTCAGTGAAGCCTTCCTCAGCAGATCTGTATGAGTGATTCACTTCGTCCTCAGAGTGAATCTGGCAGAGAATGCTCTGTCTTCCCACCGCCTCAGGAACTTGAAGCTCCTCTCTGTAAGATTTTCAAAAACCTGGTCAGATCACAGTTTCTCAAGGAACTCCTTCCTTTTCAATTTTCCCAAATATGTTTCTGTGTGTCTTAGGTTCCAGCTCAAAACTCATATATCTAAGTTAATTTTCACTTGTTTTATTATGTGTGTATTTCTCCTAATACTAACCATAAATTCTACAGAGAGGAGTTTTGTAATTTTACTCGATTAAGTTGCTTATACTTACTTTATAAAATCATTCAGCATTTATCGAGTGCCTGAAAAATGTCTTGTAGCTAATGTTAAATAAGTACATTGCCGTTTTATTTATGCCATAGAACTGAAATAATCAGAGATTTGGCAGGGAGTGATATAATTGAATAATTGAAACTTTTCTCAATAATCCTAAAAAGCTAGTAAACAATTTCTCAGAAAACAACTTGAAATACTTCTTAAACCATCTGTGTGAATAATATGCCAGTTGACATAAATTTTTAGCTTTCAAAGACAATAAAAATTAGTTTTTTTCCTAAATTAATAAAGTATAGTGGAAACATCATCTGTCCTGTAGTATGAAATTAAACTGTAGTCCACAGGCATAAATAATAAAAGTCTGCTCAAGCAAATGCAGTTTTTGTTTTTAAAGTGATCACTAAAATATGACTTTGGAACAAGCAGAAGATAAATCCAATGTCAGAGTTTTCTAGTATTATTGTTTCCCAAAGTTTATTTGTCCTCCACTGGTATTTTTAAAAAAAATCACCATACATTCCTAAATGCAATCTTTGCCCATATAAAATAATAATTCTGATGGAGGCTAGATTAGTGAGTTAAGATTCTCAGTCATTTGGAATATATTTTTAAAGAAACATTGGTGGAAGTGTTTAGAGAATGGGGGGGGGAGAAAAAAAGATGAACGTGTCAAATATTTTGATAAGTGGGATAAATAAGAGATAGGTAATGCTCCTTGTCTCAGAAGTTTTCTCTGAAAGTGCTGGATATAGATGGTTTTTGCAGTTTTTTTTTTTTTTTTTTTTAAGATTTTCTTTCTTTATTTGACAGAGAGAGAGACAGTGAGAGAGGGAACACAAGCAGGGGGAGTGGGAGAGGGAGAAGCAGGCTCCCCGCTGAGCAGGGAGCCCAATGTAGGGCTCGATCTCAGGACCCTGGGATCATGACCTGAGCCGAAGGCAGACGCTTAACGACTGATCCACCCAGACGCCCCGGTTTATGCAGTTTTTACAGTGATTTCTAAACAATTAGTTCATCATAAGCTCCATTTAAAAATTTTATTTATTTTTACGTTATTATTATATTTTTAATTTATTTTATTTTTTTTTGAGAGAGAGAAAGGGGCACAGTGCAAGGGAGAGAGAAAGAGAGAATCTCAAGCAGGCTTTATGCCCAGTGCAGAGCCCAACCCAGGGCCCGATCTTACGACCCTGAGATTAGGACCTGAGTTGAAACCAAGAGTCCGTAGCTTAACCCACTGACCACCCAGGCACTCCAAGGTTCAATTTTTCTGGAAAGCATTCTCTGCTATAGTAGGTTTAAGACTTACTATCTGTTTTTACAGTTTAGGAGTTCAGTTAAAGCGTGTATTTAGGATTGTTCCTTTGCGGTATGTGTAAGGTAACTGAAAAGCTGAAAGCAACATTCTCCTTGAGTGCCTTTTAAAGCTACATGTGAACGCAAGCCTTGGTGATGGCATGGTGGGCATGGGAAGGATGAGTGTTTGGCACAAGTGTGTCCTGAGGAGGCTAGAACTAAAATAATGCCCTGTGTCAAGCAGTTTTACTTTGCTTTCCTTAGCCTCTAATTTGGTAAAGAGTTTAATGTCTTAAACTGTATAACAAGTATTTTAAGCGTTTATTCTAACTCTTCCTATTGGATTTATCCAGGCCAAAGAGCAATATGGTATATGTTGTATGTGTGACGTGAACTAATTTTAAGTAAAATGAAATATTATCAAATCTTTACCTGTAACGATAATGTGGGAAAGCAGTTGTGCTTGAAAATAACAGATCTTTCTGTCTTAGAAAACGTCATCATTGTCATCCTAGCAAAGAGGAAGCAGGTCACCTTAATGTGAGTGAGAGGATGTTGTTCAGATAAGGGTGGAGGTCTCAATAAAAACCGTTTGAAACAATGAAGAACAATAGGATCTTAGTTATTTCCTTTCAGTTGAGTGATTTAATATTGCACAATTGTATTTTCAAAGATAAAAATAATCTTATAAAAATATAGGAAGAAATCCCATTATTGTGTAACTAGTCAAAATAAGAATCTGGTCACATCAACAAAGTGTAGACATGTATAGCAAATATACAACATGCGGTAGCTTCTCAATATTGTTACTGTTCATCACAAGGCTAATTGTCTATGATTAAAAGTCCAATATTGGCTGATACTGTAATTAGCATGTATTTCAAACATATTAAGTTGTATATTAAAGTAATGCGTTTTGCCTGATTTTGTATTTGTTATAAGTACTAAATTAAGTTGTATTATTAACTAAAATTTTTTTCTAATGCTTTAAGCTCATGTTTTATTACTTTTGTAGAATGCAGGTGTGAAAAGTGTATTATTAAAAGTACTCTAAAAAATTGCTTCACCCTCAAATCTTGCCAAAATGACATTTTTGAAATAAAAAACGCCTTTAATAAGACAGTCTAGGGTACCTGGGTGGCTCAGTCCTTAAGAGTCTGCCTTCGGCTCAGGTCATGATCCCAGGGTCCTGGGATCGAGCCCCGCATCGGGCTCCCTGCTCCGCGGGAAGCCTGCTTCTCCCTCTCCCACTCCCCCTGCTTGTGTTCCCTCTCTTGCTGTCTCTCTCTTTCTCTGTCAAATAAATAAATAAAATCTTAAAAAAAAAGACACTCTGAAGTAGTAAGTGTTTAAGATCAGATGTTTACATGCATAACCCCAATTTATTAACAAATAATATATACACTCAATATATAAAATTCAAGCACTTTGTGTTTATTACTCTTAATCACAAATATATGCATATGTTGTGTTTGACGGCCTTTTTTTTTCTTTTAAACCGGTAAGGTCTTCTCTTTCCCATATACTTCTCTAAATTAGTTCCATTTCTAAGAAAAATTATATGAACAGGCATTGCGCTATATTATGATAATTGGTTTTGGTTTCATTGTGTCGGCCCCCAGGTGGCTGAAGACTCAGTACAAGAGCTTCTGAGGAAGATGCCAAATCGTCTCACAGCTTCTAGCACAATATATATTTCCGTAGCCACCTTCATTCATGATAATGTGATCTGAATTTAGGCCAAAATGACAGAAAGGAAAATCACTGCGTTTTTTCTTATTACTATAAAGAGTCTGGAACGAGTCTAGACTGAATCAGAATTCTGATTTAATTAAGATATTAAGTTGATATCCGTTCCCTGAAGCTTCTAGATTACTCCCTGTGTAGTTACTGTCTTACTGCTAAGAGAAATATTGGAATAGGATCATCATCTGAAACAATGCTAGCTGAAAGAAAAGGGAAACCCATAAATATGGTCTGTTAGGAAGGGTCAGTATAGCTATATATTCCATGGAAAGAACTCTGAAACTTAACTCTGAAATTTAAAGTGACATTTCTCTATCTGTGCTGTGTGGGAAAATATTTCTTTTTTCTTTTTTTAAATATTTTATTTGAGAGAGAGAGAAAGAGAGCATGAGTAGGGGGGAGGGGCAGAGGGAGAGGGGGAAGCAGACTCCCCGCTGAGCTGGGAGTCTGACATGGGACTCGATCCCAGGACCCTGGGATCATGACCTGAGCCGAAGGCAGACACTTAACGACTGAGCCACCCAGGCGCCCCAAAATATTTATTTAATAAAGGGATGTGGGGTAAAAATATAAAGCACAGGAGGAAAAAAATTAACAGAGGAGACATAACTTGAAGTAGACAGTTCTTAAACTCACAAAAAAACCTTTATTCAGTAAACATTTATAAAATGGACTTTATTATAATTATGAAATTGTTCATCTGGGAACACCACTTACAAAATAAGAAATAAAATACATATAGAGAAAAGATATTTGCAGTATATACATTTGGCAGAAAGTATGGGGAGAAGATATTTGCAATATATACATTTGACAGAAAGCATATCTAGAACATATATGTATGTATGTATGGGTGTACATACACACATAATTTTGTGTGGGGGGGTTATTACTCCCAATCAGTAGATTGTGGTTGTCTGTGTCTCTGTACTCCCAGTCAGTAGATTGGGAGACACAGACAACTATGCAGACAACTCTGTAAAAAAATAGGCAAATGAATTGTGCAGTACTTTGTAGAAGAGAAGACATAAGAAAATGACCTCAACATTGTTAATGATCAAGAAACATTTAAATTATAATATTATACCACTAAAATAACACAAAAAGACATTGAGAAGAAAAGCAGTAAATATCAAGTGCTCGGGAAGATGGGAAAACGTGGGATTCCTACAGTATAAAAGAAAACACAGTCTGAAGAAAAATAAATTACTTACGTTAAAAACTTAGTAGGTACAGGCATCTATAACACAGTTACAGAATGCTAATGAAATAAATTTTTGAAAAGAACTAAATAAGCGGAGACACATACCATCCTCATAGATTGAAAAAATCAAGATAGTAAAGATGTTAATTCTCTCCTAATTGATCTGTAGGTTTCATGAAATTGCTGTTAAAATATTAAAATACTAACTTTTTGTAGACAAGACGAGATGTAGGGCTGGCCACAAAGTTCTTAGTGTTGACACCAAAATCATGAACCATAAATGGAAAAATGAGTAAGTTGGACCTCATAAAAATAAAGTTAAAAAAAAGAACTTTTGCTCTGTGAAAGATCTTGTAAAGAGTATGAGAAAACACACTACATACTGGGAGAAAATATTTGCAAAATGCCTATCTGGCAAAAAAGGTATGTAGTTTATATAATGAACTCTCAAAACAAAAAAATATGAAAATGGTTCAAGTGGAAAATGAACACGAGACGTAGATATTTCACTAAGAAGATACACCGATGGCAAATAAGCAAATGAAATGTTCAACATTCTTAGCCATTTTAGGAAAATGCAAATTAAGGCACAGCGAGATGCCATTACGCACCTATCAACATGGACAAAATAAGAAATAATGAAAATACCAAATGCTAGCAAGGATGTGGAGAAACCAGACGACTCATACAGTAGCGGGAATATAAAATGATAGACCTTGGAAATTAGCTTGGCAGTGTCTGAAAAACAAAACAGAGCAAAACTAAGCATACACTTGTGTATGATCTGTTAATTGCGCTCCTGTTCCATTTTCCCAAGGAACTGAGAATTTATGCTCACATAGAGCACATGCATGAACATTCAGAGCACCTCTATTCAGAATAACTGACCCCTGGAATCAATTCAAATGTCCTTCAGTGGGTGAATTTTGTTTTTCCAGTGGGTACATTTTTAAACAACTGTGGTCCATCCATACCATGGAATACTACTTAGTAAGGAAAAGGAACAAACTCCTGAACTATGCAATAACTTGAATGGATCTTAGGGGAATTAGGCTAAGTGAAATAAGCAAATCTTAAAAGTGGCATACCATGCAATTACATTTCTGTAACACTTTTGAAGAGACAAAATAAGGGAGATAGAAAAGGAATTCCCAGTTCCCAGGGGTTAGGGGTAAGGGTGGAAAGAAGCGGGGGTATGTGGGAGAGAATGCTATAGGAAGTTAGTGTGGCTATCCAAGAGATAGCAAAGTGTTTACGGGACCCTTGTGATGTTAGAACTCTTCTTGGAGCTATGTCTTTCTTGGCTGTAGTTACAGTTACAGGAATATTGACACTAAATATATGTGCATACAAGTGCATGTAAAAATGTGAGATCTGATTAAGTTTGGTGGCTTGTATTAATGTCACTTTACCAGTTGTGATCTGGTACTAGAGTTATGCACAATTTTGCCATTGGGGAATATTGGGTGAAGGGTATATGTAATCTGTGTATACTGTTTCTTAAAACTACATGTGCATTTACCACTATTGCAAAATAGACTGTTTAATTTTTTTTAAAGTTTAAAAGTAAAACAGCTACAAAAGTCTGCATTCTGTATGGCTTCATTTTTATAAATTCAGATTGGCAAAAATAACATATGGCATTACATGTCAGGGTAGTGGGGAGGGTCATGAATAAAAATGATCATAATCAAAGCTTCTAAATTATTTATAGTGTTCTGTTTCTTGACCTGATTCTGTTTGTAAGTGTTTCCATTTTGTGAAAATGTTTCCATTTTGTGATTTGTGCACTCTTCTCCTCATATTTTTTTTAATTAAAAAAAAGTTTACTAATGAAGTTTGGGCCTAATGTGTTTGGGAAAAAGTGAGATCGACAATGAAATCTTTTTTAAACCACATGATTGAGGTATGGTTGGTATGCAGAAAGTTGTACGTATTTCATGTATACAACTTGATGAGTTTGGAGATAAACACCCATAAAACGGTCACCACAGTGAATGCCATAAACATATCCATCACAGTAAAAAAGGCTCTGATAAATTGTGTAGTAAATAAGCAGGTTTAATTCTCTTCTCCAATGTTATAAACACAAAATTCCTGTAAACATCTGGCTCAAGGAACTATTTGAAAAATACATGTGTATATAAATGTATATAAATTTGGTAGTTCTTGAAACATTTTGAGAAATTCTGAATTAGTGAGTCATGAAGGCTGTGTGTATAAATCTCTGTGAAATCCTTGAGACCTTAAACCCCAGAGTTCTGAAAAATCTGAGATGAGGACAAGAGTAATTAAAGTTGATCAAATTTTATGAGGGAAGGATCACTTCATTATATCATTACCCACCTTTCGAAAAGAGAGAGTTTATAATTAAATCACCTAATTTAACTACTAACATTAATCACATGAAACAGTTGGGAGGGAAATTTATTGCTGTTTAAAACATCATTTGGGAGTATTCTGTGGATTTTAGTTCTTCACTTTATATCTATTTTCCAGTTAGGTAGGAAATTATAAAATACAGAATATGAGGGTGGGTGGGGGAAAGAGTTCTGAGACAAATGACAAGACGTGTAAAAAAAACTAAAAGTGCTTTCATTCAAACTGGAGACCTCAATTCTGAGTAAATTGGTATGTAGAAAGTTCAGGTGCTTACTGTATTTAGTTACATTTGAACATGAAAAGGTGTAGGGGGTGTTGCCTGGGTGTCACAGTCGGTGGAGTGTCTGACTCTTCCTTTCTGCTCAGGTCATGATCTCAGGGTCGAGAGGTCGAGCCCCCCATTGGGCAACACTCTCAACGCAGAGTCCACTTGAGAGTCTTTCTTTCCCTCTGCCCCTCCCACCGCTCTTGCGCCCCCTACCTAAAATAAATAAATAAAATCTTAAAAAAAAAAAAAAAAAAAAAAAAAGCTGTGGGGCTGTAACACTCTCCAGGGGAAAAATAGATTAAAAACATGGTTATTAAATAGTAAAATTAGCCTGCCTACCTCTCTCTCTATGTATCCTCACTCTGTTATAGACTCCAGGCACTAAACCTCTAATTCTTGTTAATATATTTGCCACGAGGCTCTGAGTTTGTTGTGGCTCTACAATGCTCTAGAATAGAAGCTGATGGAGCTGGATTGGATATGCTTAGATAAAATGAAATCTAAACTCACAAACAAATACACAATTCCCTTCTCTGTTTCTGGTCTTCCTTTAAAGCTGTTGAATTTTAACTTAGGCTCTTTTTATAAGTTCTATGAGTATTGCTATTGGAGGTGATTATTTGTCTGACATAATTGCATATTTCCAAGCTGAATTCCATTTTTTTATGTTTATTACTATATTCATAATCTGCATGGATCGATTTATTTCTCTGTTTATTCTCCTCTTTTGTACACCTACCAATTCATTATCATTCACACATCTCACTAATGCGCAGTTTGCTTCCCTTTCTATACCATTAATTTAAAACTAAAGAAGATTGCAACTTCCACCAGCCCTTCCAAACTTTCTCCTTGACAGTTGCCACATCCTTTTCAATGACAGGTGTCGTTACCCTCTCTTTATAAATTTTGAGCCTTTTGTCAGTCTTTATAATTGTTCTTCTCCAAACCAATTTAAGCTAATTTTGCAAATATTATTTTATGACATGATGTCAAATAATTCATAAACAGGATTTGGCAGAATAATACACACATTATCTGGTGTATCTGATTCATTTTCTCAGGAAATAATCTACAAATATATATATGGCCATCTGCATTTTTAAGCTGCTGACCATTACAGTATTTTTTGCATATTTTAAAATTTATTTTATTTTTTATTAACATAAAATGTATTATTTCTCTCAGGGGTACAGGTCTGTTATTCATCAATCTTACACAATACACAGCACTCACCATAGTACATACCCTCCCCAATGTCCATCACCCAGCCACCGCATCTCTCCCCAACCCCCTCCACTCCAGAAATCCTCAGTTTGTTTCCTGAGATTAAGAGTTTCTTATGGTTTGTCTCCCTCTCTGGTTTCATCTTGTTTCATTTTTTCCTCTCTTCCCCTATGATCCTCTGCCTTGTTTCTTAAATTCCTCTTATCAGTGAGATCATATGATAATTGTCCTTCTCTGACTGACTTATTTCACTCAGCATAATACCTTCTAGTTCCTTCCACATTGTTGCAAATAGCAAAATTTCGTTTTTTGATGGCTGCGTAATATTCCAATGTGTGTGTGTGTGTGTGTGTGTGTGTGTGTGTGTGTGTGTGTGTGTGTACCACTTCTTCTTTATCCATTCATCTGTCAATGGACATCTAGGCTCTTTTCACAGTTTGGCTATTGTGGACATTGCTGCTATAAACATTGGGGTGCAGGTGCCCCTTCGTTTCACTATGTCTGTATCTTTGGGGTAAATACCTAGTCGTGCAATTGCTGGGTCATAGGGTAGCTCTATTTTTAACTTCTTGAGGAACTTCCATACCGTTTGCCAGAGTAGCTGTGCCAGCTTGCATTCCCATCAACAGTGCAAGAGGGTTCCCCTTTCTCCACATCCTCACCAACACTTGTCTCCTGTCTTGTTAATGTTAGCCATTCTGACTGTGTGAGGTGGTATCTCATTGTGGTTTTGGTTTTTATTTCCCTGATGCAGAGTGAAGCTGAGCACTTTTTCATGTGCCTGTTGGCCATTTGTATGTCTTCATTGGAGAAATGTCTGTTCATGTCTTCTGCCCATTTCTTGACTGGATTATTTGTTTTTTGGGTGTTGAGTTTGATAAGCTCTTTATAGATTTTGAATACTAGCCCTTTATTTGATAGGGCATTTGCAAATATCTTCTCCCATTCTGTCGGCTGTCTCTTGATTTTGTTGACTATTTCCTTTGCTGTGCAGAAGCTTTTTTTTTTTAATCTTTTTTAAATTTTTTTATTGTTATGTTAATCACCATACATTACATCATTAGTTTTTGATGCAGTGTTCCATAATTCATTGTTTGTTCATAACACCCAGTGCTCCATGCAGAACGTGCCCTCTTTAATACCCATCACCAGGCTAACCCATCCCCCTACCCTCCTCCCCTCTAGAACCCTCAGTTTATTTTTCAGAGTCCATCATCTCTCATGGTTCGTCTCCCCCTCTGACTTACTCCCCTTCATTCTTCCTCTCCTGTTATCTTCTTCTTTTTCTTTTTTCTTAAAATATGTTGCGTTATTTGTTTCAGAAGTACAGATCTGTGATTCAACAGTCTTGCACAATTCACAGCGCTCACCGTAGCACATACCCTCCCCAATGTCTATCACCCAGCCACCCCATCCCTCCCACCCCCAACCAGTCCAGTAACACTCAGTTTGTTTCCTGAGATTAAGAATTCCTCATATCAGTGAGGTCATATGATACATGTCTTTCTCTGGTTGACTTATTTCACTCAGCATAACACCCTCCAGTTCCATCCACGTCGTTGCAAATGGCAAGATCTCATTCCTTTTGATGGCTGTATAATATTCCATTGTGTATATATACCACATCTTCTTTATCCATTCATCTGTCGATGGACATCTTGGCTCTTTCCACAGTTTGGCTATTGTGGACATTGCTGCTATAAACATTGGGGTGCACGTACCCCTTCGGGTCCCTACATTGGTATCTTTGGGGTAAATACCCAGTAGTGCAATTGCTGAATCAAACGGTAGCTCTAATTTCAACTGTTTGAGGAACCTCCATACTGTTTTCCAGAGTGGTTGCACCAGCTTGCATTCCCACCAACAGTGTAGGAGGGTTCCCCTTTCTCCACATCCCCGCCAACATCTGTCGTTCCCTGACTTGTTAAGTTTAGCCATTCTGACAGGTGTGAGGTGGTATCTCATGGAGGTTTTGATTTGGATTTCCCTGATGCCGAGCGATGTTGAGCACTTTTTCATGTGCCTGTTGGCCATTTGGATGTCTTCTTTGGAAAAATGTCTGTTCATGTCATCTGCCCATTTCTTGATTGGATTATTTGTTCTTTGGGTGTTGAGTTTGATAAGTTCTTTATAGATTTTGGATACTAGCCCTTTATCTGATATGTCATTTGCAAATATTTTCTCCCATTCTGTCGGTTGTCTTTTGGTTTTGTGGACTGTTTCTTTTGCTGTGCAAAAGCTTTTTATCTTGAAGTCCCAATAGTTCATTTTTGCCCTTGCTTCCCTTGCCTTTGGCAATGTGTCTAGGAAGAAGTTGCTGTGGCTGAGGTTGAAGAAGTTGCTGCCTGTGTTCTTCTCAAGGACTATGATGGATTCCTGTCTCACATTTAGGTCTTTCAACCATTTTGAGTCTATTTTTGTGTGTGGTGTAAGGAAATGGTCTAGTTTCATTTTTCTGAATGTGGCTGTCTATTTTCCCCAACACCATTTGTTGAAGAGACTGTCTTTTTTCCATAGGACATTCTTTCCTGCTTTGTCGAAGGTTAGTTGACCATAGAGTTGAGGGTCCATTTCTGGGCTCTCTATTCCGTTCCATTGATCTATGTGTCTGTTTTTGTGCCAGTACTATACTGTCCTCATGATTACAGATTTGTAACAGAGTTTGAAGTCCGGAATTGTGATGCTGCCAGCTTTGGTTTTCTTTTTCAACATTCCTCTGGCTATTCAGGGTCTTTTCTGGTTCCAAACAAATTTTAGGATTATTTATTTCTGTGAAAAATGTTGATGGTATTTTTATAAGGATTACGTTAAATGTGTAAATTGCTCTAAGTAGCATAGACATTTTAACAATATTTGTTCTTCTAATCCACGAGCATGGAATATTTTTCCATTTCTTTGTGTCTTCCTCAATTTCTTTTGTGAGGATTCTATAGTTTTCTCGGTACAGATTCTTTGCCTCTTTGGTTAGATTTATTCCTAGGTATCTTATAGTTTTGGGTGCAATTGTAAATGGGTTCAATTCCTTAATTTTCTTTCTTCTGCCTCATTGTTAGTGTATAGAAATGCAACTGATTTCTGTGCATTGATTTTATATCCTGTCACCTTACTGAATTTCTGTATGAGTTCCAACAGTTTTGGGGTGGAGTCTTTTGGGTTTTCCATCTGCAAACCCAATGAATTTGACTTCCAGTGAGAGTTTGACTTCCTTGCCAATCTCAACAAAATAGGTTGGTGAGTAATCTAAACTTTTTATCCATTTGGTATGTATTTAGCACTGATTACTTTTTCATGCACTATTGTGGAATACAAAGAATTATATCTTTGTATAACTATAAACACTGTTTAAAAACACATTTTAAGGACATGACAATCTGGGTGCCTGGGTGGCTCAGATAGTTAAGCATCTGCCTTTGGCTTGGGTCATGATCCCAGGGTTCTGGGATCAAGTCCCGCATCAGGGTCCCCACTGAACGGGGAGCCTGCCTCTCTCTCTCTCTTGTGAATAAATAAATAAAATCTTTAAAAAAAAAGGACATGATAATCTATGTGACAGATATTTCTAGGCAACCAGGGTGAGAGCAAGTGGGAAGCACATAAATGTACATTATAACTTTGTTATGTAGTTTTGTTTTCATAGAATACTTTAGTCATTTTGGTGACATTCAATTATGGTAGGTCATATTTTTAATTAAAAGTTTGTAATTAGCAGAATTGTGAGAAATCAACTGGGTATTTTCATTTGAATTGAAAGAATTCTGTTCATCAATTTAATCTTAATTTATTTTCCTTTTAACTAATTTTTTAAAGTCATATATTGTTACTTTTTGTTTTTTAAGTAGGCTCCATGCCCAGCATGGAGCCCAATGCAGGGCTTGAACTCATGACCCTGAGATCAAGACCTGAACTGACATCAAGAGTCAGACGCTTAACCAAGCCACCCAGACATCCTTGTGTGGTATTTTTAAATTTAAGACTTAAGCCATATTCTGTTTGGTATCATTTCTCCTAGCAATGAGAATTTATCTCTATCTGCCTTTTTCTACTCTGCATTTCTTAGTAAAGGTGGAGTCTTCATAGCATATATAATCATTCTCCTTTGGAATATAAAATCCATATTTTTTAGGAAATCCCAGGATTTCTCACTTTCCGTTGGCTGAGTACAGCAAATTTTTTTGAGGAAGCTATAATGCAATTATTTATTATTAGAAATTCAGCTATGTCCTTGATGACTATTTAAGTCCATAACAATTTCTGTTTTACTTTGTCACACTTATGCTGCCATATTTTTTTATTTTTCTTTTGCCATCATATGTCATAACAGGAGAATAAATGGATTTCAAGTCACTCCATTTTACCACTTCTTATCAATTCTGGAGAGGTACATTGAAGATTGAAGTTTTTATTAAAATCAAATTCTGGTATACTTTCTAAGTAGTCTCCAATTTCAATTTTTTCTCTTAATTTATAAATTATTTCACAGAAAAAAATTTCCTATTGATCTGGGACCCAACTTTTCCTTCAGGCACAGTGTCTGGGGTCCTCATTACTTTTAGGTACTCATAAAAATGCTTTAATTTAGTTTAAAATTGCAAGAAAATAATGATATTTTAGGTCAAACAATATGTATTAAATATATTAGTATATTCATGTTTATACCCATGTAGTTATAAAAAATAATTTTGAGTCTTTTTGTGTGTTTTATAATGTATATGTGTTGCCAAGGTGAGTGTGTGTGTGTGTGTGTGTGTGTGTGTGTGTGTGTGTGTGTGTTTTAATGGAGGAAGGACCTGAGGAAGGAGTAAGGAAGCCAAAAGTGCCTGGACCCACAGAAGTCATAATAGAGTCATAATTGCTTCTGGTTTCTTTACTGAAACATGGGAGGCTGTGGAATTATTGATGAATCTAATCAATGAATATATACAGAAGATTTTGCTATATACATACACCCACACATGCTGTGATATTTTGTGTATATTTAATGAATAAAAGTCATTTACAGTCTTTTTAAAATATTTTTCTAATTCTCACTATTTCCTTACATTAAGGAATTAGTTGTGAGGGAAATATAGTTGAATGGGCAAGTTGATTTTGAGTAGAGGAGAACCCCAAGTGAATCCTAAGCTATGCAACTTTAGTATCAAGTAAGTGTATCTACAAGGAGTTAATGTAGAAAAAGAATTGAATTGACCAAGTACATGGATTAGTTTCATAATTATTGTTCTCTCTGTGGTACTGGTAGTCCTACAAATTTTTATAAAGACTTGCCCTCAATTGTCTTCTTTATATTTTGGAGATAATGAAATGTAGAGGTCTTTCAAAATAAGCTCAGAAATCACTAGTAAGTGCTATGATTGGTCTTTAAAATTAACAAAAGAAAAAAAACTATGAAGAAAATTACTTCTAATAGTTTTTTGGTGGAATACTTGGAGTTTTCTATATATAGTATCATTTCTGCAAATAGTAACAGTTTAACTTCTTCCTTACCCATATAGATACCTTTTATTTATTTTTCTTGTCTGATTGCTGTGGCCAGGACTTCCAGTAGTGTATTGAATAAAAATGGTGAGAGTGGACATCTATGTCTTGTTCCTGATCTTAGAGGAGAAACTCAGATTTTCACCACTGAGTATGATGTTAGCTGTGGAGCTTTCATATGTGGCCTTTATTTTGTTGAGGTTTGTTCTCTCTAAACCCATTTTGTTGAGGGTATTTATCATGAATGGGAGTTGTGTCTTATCAGATGCTTTTTCTACATTTATTGACATGATCATGTGATTTTTAACATTTGTTGATGTGGTATATCACATTGATTGACTTGTGAATAGTGAGCCATGTTTGCATTCCTGGAATAAATCTCATTTGATTATGTTGAATGATCCTTTTAAATTATTGTTGAATGCAGTTTTCTAATAATCTGTTGAAGAGTTTTCATTGGGATATTGGCCTATAGTTTTCTTTTTTTTTTTTTTTATGTGTGTGGTGTGGTGGTGTCTTTGTCTTGTTTTAATATCAGGATAATGCTGCACTCTTAGAATATATATTTACACTAGACACACACACACACACACACACACACACACACACACACACACAAATAATCTGATTTAAAAAAATGATTCAAGGACCCAAATAGACATTTTTTTTCCAAGGAAGACATACAGATGGCCAATAGGCACATGAAAAGATGCTCACCATCACTTATCATCAGAGAAATATAAATCAAAACCACAATGAGATACCACCTCACACAGTCAGAATGGCTAACATTAACAAGACAGGAAACAACAAGTGTCGGCGAGGATGTGGAGAAAGGGGAACCCTCTTACACTGTTGATGGGAATGCAAGCTGGTACAGCTACTCTGGAAAACAGTAGGGAAGTTCCTCAAGAAGTTAAAAATAGAGCTAACCCTATGACCCAGCAATTGCACTACTAGGTATTTACCACAAAGATACAGATATAGTGAAATGAAGGGGCACCTGCACCCCAATGTTCATAGCAGCAATGTCCACAATAGCCAAACTGTGGAAAGAGCCCAGATGTCCATCGACAGATGAATAGATAAAGAAGAAGTGGTATATATATTATATGTATATATAATGGAGTATTACTCAACCATCAGAAAGGATAAATACTTACCATTTGCAACAATGTGGATGGAAATAGAAGGTATCATGCTGAGTGAAATAAGTCAATCAGAGAAGGGCAATTATCGTACAGTTTCACTTATATGTGGAATATGAGAAACAGCGTAGGGGAAGGGAAGGAAAACTGAATGGGATCAGAGGGAGAAAAACAATGAGAGACTCTTAATTATAGGAAATAAACTAAGGGTTGCTGGAGGAGTGGGGTTGAAGGAATGGGGTAAATGGGTGATGGGCATTAAGGAGGGCATGTGATGTGATGAGCACTGGGTGTTATAGGCAACTGATGTATTACTTAACTCTACAACTGAATCTAATGATATATGTTGGCTAATTGAATTTAAATAAAAAAAGTAAAGGGAATACACATACATAATTACATTAAAAAATTACCCATGTTGATTGCCAGAACTGATGAAATTAACCAGATCACTAAAAAAAAAATCTCCATTTCTTTTCCACTGTATTATCTTAACTGTGAACATCTTTAAAATATTTTAATAGGAGTTTATGTGATCATACTAATGAATTTTAATCTTGCCTAGAATGCCCCCACCTGAAAACCACAGTTTGAATGAAGTAATACCACATCCGAAGAAAATTATATATATTTTTTTGATGGTTAGTGATAAATGTGCAAAATTTAAAACCTACAGTTCAATTTCTGATATATTTTTGCTTCCTAGATTAAGAAAATTTAAAAAGCAATATGTTTATGAATGTTTCCACACCATTTTCCATGTGATTAAACTGCATGCATTTCAATTAGACATTTTAATTGTATTTTGCATATCAGTATTCTTAAAACTAAATATGAAGGAAAGATAAGTAAGTGAGTTAATGGTAAGAACAGAAGGCCACATTATTAATTACAGTATTTTTAATAATTATGGTCTTGCATGAACTATAATACAAACACTGAAACAGTGATTTAATTTACAGAACTATGGTCTTTGCATTATTATATAAAGTAACTTAGCAATTTTATTTTTTTCAATTTTTTTGAATGAATATAATTGACACCACTGTTACATTAGTTTCAGGCGTACAACATAGTGATTTAACTTTTGTATAACATCACACTATGCTCACCACATGGGTAAGTACCATCTGCCACCATACAGTGACATTACAATAACACTGACTATATCCCCTATGCTTTTTATTTCCCTGACTTATTCATTCCTTAACTGGAAGCCTGTATTTCCCACTCCACTTCACCCTTTGGCTCCTCCCCATAACCCCACCCCCTGGCAATCATCAGTTTGTTCTCTGTATTTATGGGTTGGATTCTGCCTTTTGTTTATTTATTTGTTTTGTTTTTTAGATTCCATATATGAGTGAAATCATATGGTATTTGTTATTCCCTCTATGGTTTTTGGTACAATTGTAAATGGAATTGATTCCTTAATATCCCTTTCTTCTGTCTCAGAGTTAGTGTATAGAAATGCAATGGATCTGCACATTAATTTTATATCCTGCCATGTTGCTGAATTCTTGTATAAGTTCTAGCAATTTTGGGGTGGAGTCTTTTGGGTTTTTCACATAAAGTATCATGTCATCTGCAAAGAGTGAGAGTTTGACTTTTTCTTGGCCAATTTGAATGCCTTTTATTTATTTTTGTTTTCTGATTGCTGAGGCTAAGACTTCTAGTACTGTGTTGAACAACAGTGGTAAGAGTGGACATCCCTGTTGTGTTCCTGACCTTAGGGGAAAAGCTCTCAGTTTTTCCCCATTGAGAATGATATTTGCTTTTGGCTTTTCATAAATGGCTTTTATGATATTGAGGTATGTTCCCTCTATCCTTACACTGTGGAGAATTATTTAATCAAGAAAGGATGCTGTACTTTGTCAAATGGTTTTTCTGCATCTATTGAGAGTATCCTATGGTTCTTTTCCTTTCTTTTATTAATGTGATATATCACACTGATTTGTGAATGTTGAACTACCCTCGGAGCCCTGGAATAAATCCCAGTTGGTCGTGGTGAATAATCCTTTGAGTGTACTATTGGATCCTTTTGGCTAGTATCTTCGTGAGAATGTTGGCACCCATGTTCATCATGGATATTGGCCTGTAATTCTCTTTTTGGTGGGGTCTTCTTCTGGTTTGGGGATCAAGGTAATGCTGGCCTTATAGAAAGAGTTTGGAAGTTTTCCTTCCATTTCTATTTTTTGGAAACAGCTTCAGGGCAATAGGTATTAGTTCTTTAAATGTTTGGTAGAATTCCCCTGGGAATGCATATAGCCCTGGACTCTTGTGTGTTGGGAGATTTTTGGTTACTGCTTCAATTTCCTTGCTGATTATGCATCTGTTCAGGTTTTCTATTCCTGTTTCAGTTTTGGTAGTTTATAAGTTTCTAGGAATGCATCCATTTCTTCCAGATTGCCTAAGTTGTTGGCATAATAGGTGCTCATAATATGTTCTTAAAATTGTTTGTATTTCCTTGGTGTTGGTCATGATCTCTCCTCTTTCATTCATGACTTTATTTGGGTCCTTTCTCTTTTCTTCTTGATAAGTCTGGCTAGGGTTTATCGATCTTATTAATTCTTTCAAAGAACCAGCTTCTAGTTTCATTGATCTGTTCTACTGTTCTTTTGGTTTCTATTTCATTGATTTCTGCTCTAATCTTTATTGTTTCTCTTCTCCTGCTTGGTTTAGGCTTTATTTGCTATTCTCTCTCCAGCTCCTTTAGGTATAAGGTTAGCTTGTGTATTTGAGACTTTTCTAATTTCTTGAGAAAGGTCCCTCTTAGGACCGCCTTTGGTGCATCCCAAAGATTTTGAACAGTTATGTTTTCATTTTCATTAGTCCTCGGTGTATTTTGATTTGTTTGTTAGAAGACACTAAATGCCAAAATTGTAAAGAAAGAAAAACGTATATATACAAAAATAAAATTGAATACATTGAAAGGAAGCCAAAAATGAAGAATACATATATAAAATGTAAATGTAAAAATGAAAATTAAAAAAGACTTAAAAACAAAGAGTTGATAAAATAAGAAACTAGTTGAAAAGGAAAACAAAAGAAAAAGGAAAAAGAAAATTTTAAACTGAAAGAGTAAAGACTCGTGAGAAAAAAACCTCGAGTTCTACATACTATTTTCCCCTAGCTCAGGAGTTTTTCAGTTCTGTGTGATCTATAAATTTGGTATTTGCCTGATGTTCATGCTGATCTTCTGGGGAAGGAGCCTGTTACACTGATTCTCAGGTGTCTTTGCCTGGAGTTGCACCACCCCTTGCCAGGGGTTTGGGCTCAGTGTAATTTTCTTCAGGTTGCTCTGTGTGGCTCTTGTTCCATGAAGGTTTTTCCTCCTGCTTGCAAAAGTTGTTGTTTTCCTATTTGTAGAATTGCAATTCTTAGAACTCAGGTTGAATTCATGGGTGTTCAGAGTGATTTGATAGATAATTAGCTGACTTCAGGGGACCAGATAAAATGCAGGTCCCCTACTCTTATGCAATCTTCCCTCCTGGGTAATTTTTTTTAATTATTATTATTATTATTTTTTTTTAGTGATGACTCACAATGTCATATTAGTTTTAGGTGTACAAGATAGTGATTCAACATGTTTATATGTTATGTTATATCCACCATAGTTGATTTAATCTCTACCTTGTGCCACAGGAAGCAGACACTGTGGGTGAGCTATCCATAAAGTAATTATCCCAATGCCTTCCTTCTGTGCTAGGATATTTGTTTGCCAGGCTACCTCAATTGGGTTTTGCCCAGTGAGTCATAAGTGAGATTTGCTGCGAGCTTTCTGGGAAAATGTTTCTTGCTGAATAAAAAGAGTAAGTCTAGATAGGAGGAGTCCCTTAAATCCTTTTATTTTCTTTTTCCCTTTGGTGGATGTGATCTTTAGGGTATTGGCACATATATCTTTTTATAGGATAATATTTAAGAAAGAAAAACACATATACTGCAGATAGTAGAGCAGAAATTCAGAGTGTTGGATCCTTGACTTTATTGATGAGCTGTGCCAAGTCCAGAAACATTTACTTCCAGAGTTCTTATTCTGTGAGATAAATCAAAGTGTTGTGTTGTAAACCATTCTTATTTGTGCCTCCATTTATCACAGCCTAAGGAATAAAATAATTCCTGATACACTCATGCTACAACATCTTATTTATATTCCTTCCTTGGAATACCTTTGGGAATAATCTTCTTTTTACTTGATTGGCATATTTAGTTACTATAAAAATAAGTAAGAATTTTGTTGTTGCACAGGTACATTAATACTTGGATAGTTTTTTTTTTTTAAAGATTTTATTTATTTATTCATAAGAGACGGAGAGAGAGAGAGAGAAGCAGAGGGAGAAGCAGGCTCCCCGCTGAGCGGGGAGCCCAATGCGGGACTCGATCCCAGGACCCTGGGATCATGACCTGAGCCGAAGGCAGACGCTTAACCATCTGAGCCACCCAGGCGCCCAATACTTGGATAGTTTTGATATTCTTACATTTATGCCAAACTAGTGGTGATGAGAGAGTATCTCATTATGGGTTTAATTTGCAATTCCCTGATTACTAATGATATGAAACCTCCTTTCATATGTGTGTTGGTCATTTGTGGCTTTTCCAGTGAATTGCCCTTCATGGTCTTTGCTCATTTTTTATTTACTTTTCACTTTGTTCTCATAAATTTCTTTATATTCTTTATAGTTTATGGATACATAAGTCAAACTTGTTAATATTTTACTCTTAAAATGCCTTGCTTTTTTTGTGCCTCGTCAAAAAAAAAAAAACTTTCCCCGTTGGAACACGATTAAAGTATTCTCCTGTTTTTATTTTTTTTTAAGTTGCTTTTAGTTTTAACTCACATTGAATTAATATTTGTATATGCTGGGAAGTAGAGATCTAATTTTATTTTATGTTGACCATGTAGATGGCATTTTCTTGCTATTGAAAATGGGTCCACTTCCTGCTATATTTTTATAGTTTTTAAGAGATATGTATAGATCAAATTGTTTTATGTGTCAAGTTTGATTTTTTATTTAGCCACCTCCCTGAATTGTTTCGTATTTTGTAATACTGACCTATTTCATATGATTCTCTTTGCATACAACCATATTTTTTCTTTTTTTCTTTCCTGGCAAAATTTCTTAATTTTTATTTTGTATTCTTGTCTTATTTGTATGGTTTAGACCTCTAAAACATTGTTGAAAATCAGTGGCTATGTTTTTTAAACACTGCTGCAAAGTATTTGATAGAACACTGCCTCTATGAAGAGACAGGAGTCTGTGTCTCCCTTAAACTTAGGTGAGATGTGTGACTTTTCTTTTCTGTTTTTCTTTTCTTTCTTTCTTTCTTTTTTTTTTTTTCGCAATAGTGTATAGCACAACTGATACTGTGTGGTTTCCTAGGTTATACCCAATAAGACCATCAGTGTCTGCCTTGTTCATTGGAAGACTGGTTTCCCTCATCTGTTAATGTAATAAGTTTTAGTAACATAAAGCCATCATGCTATGAGGAATCTCAAGCCACATGGAGTGGCTGTATGTGGGCACTCCAAGTGACAGTCGCAGGTGAGCTCAGACTAGTTACCAAATATGTGAGTGAAGGAGCCACCAAATGATTCTAGCTCCCAGAAATTTGAGTTTCTGTTGGGGTTAACATAGAGCATGAAATCAGCTATAATACCTGGCTTACTAAAATGTAACACGGAGGCTGCTGGGGGTGAGGGAAGATTTCGGAGAAGGGCATAGGCCTTTGGAATGCCGAGGCCTGCATTACCACTCTGCAGGGAGTTGCCTTCCTGAAGCCTTCTTAGCCCAAACAGCTGCCCTGTGATCCAAGAGATGTATGCATTGTCCCTTAGGCTATGTTTAGTAGAACACGCAGATTAGCATATCTTATCTTTCCCATAAATCCTCTCAGTTTCAGTAAGACTCCTTGTCACACATCACGCGCTTGAGAAACAGTGATAAGGATATCCTGAAGGACCAATAAAAGCGGGAGCAAAGAAGAGCAAAGGGTCTTTGTCCCTGAGTGTTGACCCCCTTGCCTTCTCCTCTCTTTCAGGGCAAAGTTTGGAGTAATCTTTCACCTGTTGGTACAGGGATTGCTGGCCATTCCTGGCAAGTTTCCTGAAGGAGGTCCACACATAATAAAGCAGAGAATATCATCCCTCTTATGTCCACTCCAAATTTCTAAGTCACAGATCATGTGCATAATAAAATAGTTTACATTATTAATTATTGTGAGTGGTTTGTTATGTAACAATAGATAACTAGAACTGGAAAATATCTTTTTCTTGTTCTTGACTTTAATGAAAATACCACGAAAATGCTGATGTTAAATGCAGTATTTGGAACAGATTTTGATTTTGTCCATTTTCTGGTTAAGGACATGACTTTTTTCTTGCCTTTTCTATCTTCTTGGAATCTCCTTCATTCCTTAGTTTGGGGTTTCTTACTTCATCTTCAAACCAACATCATTGCATCTTAAATCTCTCTCACTGACACTTATCCCTCTCTTTCTCACAGAAAGACCCTTATCATTCCATTAGGCCCACCTGGATAATCCAGGATAATCACCCCTAAACTTAATGGCATTTGCACAGTCCCTTTTGCAATGTAAAGTAACATATTCACAAATTTGGGGGAATCAAACATGGACGTCCTTGGTAGAGAGGAGCATATTCTGGCTACCACACCATCCAGTTTGCAATTGAGATGAAGATTAACTTTGCCTTTGATTTCCACAGTGACAGTCCCAGCTGTCCGGTTGGATTTGCCCTGGTCGAAGTCTTGTACAGAAGACAGCCTTAAGGAGACTGGAGTCAAATCACAGCATAGGCAGCTTGTGCAAAATGTATAAGTTAGGATGAAGGAAATGTTTCCTATAAGATTTCAAGGCTGCAAAGTTGGACAGTGATGAGGTTTGAAGATGCTTGGCCTGGGAAATAAAATCCTGGGGCAAATATGAATTGTTCTGTAGGACAATCAGACATCTTTATCATGAACAGCTCAGCTCTTGTCCACATGGCCATGCTTTATAAAGTTGCAGGTAGGCCTTACCTGTATGTTGTACTCTGTCATTCTTCTTATCAAGTGAACTGGATAAATAAGACCTCATAACCGGTAAGATTTTATTATCTAGAAGTTTATAACCAAAATCTTATTGATTAGCTTATCTTAGCAGAAGGTACTTTATCTACTTTACTTACCCAGAAGTCCCAGATTCTTTAAAAGATGACATTGTTAGTCCCTTCAGGGAAATTTGGTACTTAGCTACCACATGGGAGCCAATGAGTTCTCCCTGGACACCAATATTAGCCATCTTCCTCGGCATGCCAGTCAAGGACAAAAAAGATGAAAACGTATGGCTATGGCAAAAATGAATCAACAATCAGGGAAATCATTTCAAAAGGTATATCCCCTCACTGTCATCAGGGTATTCATTCTACATAAACTTATACTTTATATATATTATATATTATCAATAATATATTATTATTTATTATATATGATCAATGTATTACTAAGAATATATATTAATATATGATATAATATATAATCACATATTGATAATATATCAATAACATATTAACAGTATATTATATAGTGTAAATTATATATGTTAACATGTTATTAATATTATATTATAGATTAATATTTTTATAATTTTATAATATATAATAATATAATTAATATTCTATTTATATAATAGAAATTTATTATAGTTCATTTTATTTTCATGGGTAATTAATTCCCATGATGAAATCCTCCCATTTAGGACACTATGGGTGGACCTTGAGGGCACTGTGTTAAGTGAAATAAGTCAGACAAGAAAGACAAATACTGTATGATCTTATATGTGGAATCTTAAAAAAAAGAAGAAGAAAAAAAGAAAAGAAAAAGCCAAACTCATAGAAACAGAGCGTGCAATGGTAGTTTCCAGAGCCTGGAGGTTGGTGGGGGGAGGAATGGGGAAATGTTCATTAAAAGTATAAACTTCCAGGGGCGCCTGGGTGGCCCAGTCGTTAAGCGTCTGCCTTCGGCTCAGGTCATGATCCTGGGGTCCTGGGATTGAGCCCCACATCAGGCTCCTTGCTCAGCGGGAAGCCTGCTTCTCCCTCTCCCACTCCCCCTGCTTGTGTTCCCTCTCTCGCTGTGTCTCTCTCTGTCAAATAAATAAATTAAAAAAAAAAGAAGTATAAAGTTCCAGGCATAAAATGAGTAAGTTCTGGGGATCTATATTTACCATGATGATTCTAGTTAACAATACTATATTTTATACTTGAAAGTAGACAAGAGAGTAGATCTTGAATGTTCTCATCCCACCAAAACATTTTCTTCATGGGAGGTGATGGAGTTTTCTAGATAATCATTTCACTATGTGTACGTATATCAAATCATCATGTTGTATGCCTTAAAGTTACACAGTGTTATAGATTAGTTATGTCTCAACAAAGCTGGAAAAAGTGAAATGAAGATTATATTGTCTCTATTGGATCCTCTTTCCTTCATGTTGAACTTATTTTATACAACTAAGTGCCACATTGCATTACTTTGGTTGATTATGGTAACAAGGCACCAATATGGCGGATTGAATTGATCCCACATGGGAGAAGAATTAGATACTATATCACAGATTGAAATATTTAATTCCATGTCATTGTTCAAAGTAAACCAAAGGAATAATGGAAATAGAAAATTTTTCAGGAGAAGCTGATTATTATTACTTGATTTATTTACTTGGAAAATAATGTTCTTATTTTTTCTCATCAAATATTAACAAGCAGGTCAATTGATTATAGCATAATGAGATGTTCTTTAGAACCTTGGACACATGATATTTTTCTTTGAGACTTTGACATTTCCAATGGCTCTTGCACACACAGGGCTCATTTATCATCTGTCTTGTTCTCAGGCTTAAGGATGAGTCACTATGGAATGGGTGTCGGCATATGACTGATCATGTTGCATACTAACTCACAACTTTTTATAGGGCACATAGGGTTAATTTCAACAATGATTACTAGCTTATTTCATTCCATGGATTACTTGAGGAGTCTGGTGTGTTGTCCTTTTATTATTTATTTATTTATTTATTTATTTATTTATTTATTTTTCTACTTATACCTTCAGTTTTTTTTATTATTATGTTATGTTAGTCACCATGCAGTACATCATTAGTTTTTGATGTAGTGTTCCATGATTCATTATTTGCATAAAACACCCAGTGCTCCATGCAGTACGTGCCCTCCTTAATACCCATCACCAGGCTAACTCATCCCTCTACCTCCTCCCCTCTAAAACCTTCAGTTTGGCTCTCGGAGTCCATAGTCTCTCAGGGTTCATCTCCCCCTCTGATTCCCCCCCCCTTCATTTTTCCCTTCCTTCTCCTAATGTCCTCCAAGCTATTCCTTATGTTCCACAAATAAGTGAAACCATATGATAATTAACTTTCTCTGCTTGACTTATTTCACTTAACATCATCTCCTCCAGTCCCATCCATGTTGATGCAAAAGTTGGGTATTCATCCTTTCAGATGGCTGAGTCATATTCCATTGTATATATGGACCACATCTTTATCCATTCATCTGTTGAGGGGCATCTCGCCTCCTTCCACAGTTTGGCTATTGCGGACATTGCTGCTATGAACATTGAGGTGTATATGGCCCTTCTTTTCACTACTTGGAGAGGTTGTGGAGAAAGGGGAACCCCCTTTCACTGTTGGTGGGAATGCAAGTTGGCAAAGCCACTTTGGAAAACAGTGTGGAAGTTCCCCCAAAAATTAAAAATAAAGCTACCCTATGACCCAGCAATTGCACTACTGGGTGTTTACTCCAAAGACACAGATGTACTATGTTGTCCTTTTAAAAGATCAAATACTCTACATAAATCCAAACCACATTAATGGCCTATTTTCTAAATGTTACATATCATGCTGTGTATAAACACAACTTCATGTTAATTAACCTGAATTTTAAAATTCCCACTTTAGGCCAGAAATAGAACACCATTATAGAATAGAATGTGCTTTCAAATAGCTCATTTCTCTACAGGCATCTCATTTTGTTGGCTATAATTATTCTATACTCATTGAAAGCCATAGTTGTTGTTTTTTTCCATACTTTTAAGGTGAGACCACAGCTCAGTCCTAGATATTTAGGATCAGATACTGTAATAGCACATACACATAAACACAATTCATGCAAAATAGCTAATATCTGACAATTTTGTCTATTTCATTGTCAACTATAATAATATATGTGACTATGGATTTACAAAAATATGCAAAAACATTCTTCAAATATGTATTTCCTAAAATACCACGGGCATGAGTATAAATCATGCTTTTGAGAATTTTTTTTCATGGGGATCAAAGAACAAATTATTCAGGGGTTTTGTTTTTACTTAAATGCAGAGTTTTTAGAGTTTAAAAGTGTGCTTCTATAAACAAGTTGTCTCCAAACTGGTAATCTTTTCTAAATCTCTTATGAGACTTCAGATAAATAGATTTTTGTCTCTTACCTGAAGATTTTGATTTTATATGTCTGGTCTAGGATATAGGAGTTCATGTTTTTAATAAGTTTTCATTATTTCTGATTCACAGTCACATTTGGAAACACTACTTTAGATTTCCTCTTTATCTTTTTCTAATACAAATGTTTAAAGTGAGCTTTCAGAAAGTGCTAGATTACAGTCAGTTTGTGGTCAGATTATTTTATAGCTGCTGTCTGTGACAGTATTCTGTATTGTTTAAGATAGATCCTTATGCCAGATGTAACAGAGGAAAACTTTTCAATTTGTTGTGACACTTTGGGAACTTGTCTTGGATTCATGCCCATACAGTATCATTAAATGTCCATATGGAGGCAGAACACAGGAGTGGCTATTTCTGATGAAATCTGTCTTTTTTTTTTTCCTTCAGAGAAAGGCTTTATATACTCATAGTTTTTGGACATGTATTTATTGAAACTTTAGAGTAAAGCAATAAAAGGGATAAAAAATCTTCCCTTGATTGTTGTCAGAGTTTTAAGAGTTGGTAGCAACAATCTGTTGCCTGAGTTATAAATGAATCTCAATATACCCGTTATAGAAAATAGATATTAGAGGATAAAAACCTTCCATTTCACACCCAACCCCTGATATCAGAGAGATTTGTCTTGTTAAGTAGTAATACAGAGTATAAGATAATAGAAAATAACTGAAATCAAATAATTATATAATAACAATAAAATTAATGATATTAACTAATAATAATAGCTATTACTATTATGCTACAGTTGACACTAAGTTGCCCTGAAAATTGACAGCATGAACAAGAATGAGATATTGTTGATGACATACTGGTTTATTATATTTAAACAGGAGAAATGGATGGACTGCTGTAAAATGTTTATTATGTGCTGTTTTCCCAGTGATAGAATATATATCCATCAGAAATAGAATCACTGGACCTAACACATGCTTGCTTCTTCTGTAAGAAGACACTTTGAGAAATATTCTTTCTGAGGAACATATTTTAGAGTAATATATTCCAACTGTTGTTGCAGGCAAAGTTGGCCTGAAGTTTTAAAGTATCTAGCAAATTAAGAGACCTATAAGATGGAAGTCATCAGTATACCCATTTTTTTTTTTTTAATGAGAGTTGACCACACTTTGAGGTCATCTTGTTTCATATTAAATGTTAATCAAGGTGAATGAATTGGCAAATTTGAGGCCAGAATATTACCTAGTATTTTTCTGGATTATTGCTTGAGATTTTTATTAAGATATTTCCAAGTAGAAAGAGCTAAAGAATCCCAGTAACCTTCTCAGTAGATATATTTAAAGTTAAAGTATCCAAGGAAGATCTACAATATGTACAATGTTTGTAATGGTAAATGTTTAACTACTGGCCTTCTAATGAAAAAACAGCTCTGATTTGTAGCGTTTGTCAGTTTGAGTAGTCTGAATACACCAGCAGTGGCTGATGTTAATTTACTGGTGTTATGCTGCTGAACATGAAGTTAGAAAGAGATACGGGATTGGCTCTCCAGCAGGTGTGAGTTGGCTTTAGGTACATCATGTCACGTAAGCTGCCTGGATACAATAGAAAGTAATTCCTTTATATACATCATCCTATAGGGAGCAATTTTTTTGTTTAACAAACACATAAACAGCAGACTCTAAAATGGTCCTCAGTTATCCTAGCCTCCTGGTGCTTACACCCTTGTATAATCCTCTCCCCGCTGAGTGTGGCCAAAACCTGTGATTCGCTTTTAACCAATAGGATATTCCAAAAGTGCTTAGATACCACTTCCATGATTGTATTATGTAAGATTATAATGTCTGTCTTGCAGATTTCTCCCTTACTGGATTAGGTAAAGCCAACAACCATGTTAAGAAGTCCACCAGGCAAAGAACTGAGGCAAACCTCAGTCCTTGGCCCCATGGGCCACAAAGAACTGGATTCTGCCAAGAACGATGTGAGATTTGAAGCAGATTCTTCCCCAGTCAAACCTTGACATGAGACTGCAAACCACCTTGATTGTCACCTTGCTGAGAACCTGAGCTGTGCCTAGAATCCTGATCCATAAAAACCATAAGATAATAAATGTATATTTTTAATATTATTATTATTATATTATTTTAATTTTGATTCACTATGTTTGTAGTAATAATATCACACAAAAATAACTAATACAGCTTACATGGTACTTCCTGTGTGCCAGACACTATTCCAAGAGCCCTAAGAAATTAATTAACCTCATTGTATAAGTAAGAAAATGGAGCACACAGTCATTAAACAACTTGTCCGATTTCACTGCACAAATAAGTAGACAAGGTAGGATTCAGATCTAAGCAGTTGGGCTTTTGGATTTGTGTCATTAGCCTCTAAAACACATGTCCTGCCATGTCCCCGTGCCAATCTAAATGAACCTGTTAGCCCAATCTAAAGTCTCCAACGAGGATATATTGTAATAGGCTCCTTTGAAAGCATAATACTTCGCTTGGTAATGGAATGGAACTTCAGAAGGTTTTATGTCATCTCATCTGAATTCCACTGAGGTATTTTCTCACAAACACTGCCAGGACTTTTTATGCCTTCTGGCAAGCGCTGTCAAGCCAAGAAAGCGAGGGCCTGAGTAAGTTAGACGAGGAAGAGTCTGGTTGTAGCCTGTCTACAATCTGTGTGCTGTTAGAGAAGAACCTTCTGCCAGAAGATAGAGAAGGCACTGCACATATTTCAGCCAATGTTATGTAATCATTCCTCCATCTTAGCTCTCACATCCCATCATTTCAATCTACCAGACTAAACAACCCTAATATTTACCTAATGCTAAAATAGATTAAAGGGAAACGCCTAACTTGGTCTAAAATATTCTTTTCATAAATCGAGTTAAGCAAGAGATGATCAGTTACGCTACCATGTCATCTTCTTAGACTGTAATATTGGATATCAGTTGCAAGTAACTATATTGCGATACTTAATAGTGTCAAATTCTGGATGACAAATGGGAGACTATGTGTAATGCAAAAATTCTAGCTGATTATTTTTTTTCTAATTTTTATATTTTTTAAAGATTTTATTTATTTATTTGACAGAGAGCGAGAGAGCACAAGCAGGGGGAGCAGCATTGGGAGAGGGAGAAGCAGGCTCCCCACTGAGCAAAGAGCCCAACATAGGCCTGGATCCCAGGATCCTGGGATCATCACCTGAGCTGAGGGCAGACACTTAACTGACTGAGCCACCCAGGCATCTCTCTAGTTGATTCTTTAAATTAAATCAGATTCTCATCTCTACGAAGTAAGTGGCAATCCTGTCATTATTCTAGCATTCAAATTGTCCACATTTTTAAATCATGTAACAAATGCTTACCATATTTAAAAGACAGAAGTGTGATGGATTTGTTTACAGCAACCCCATAACATGCCCTAAATGTCCATTCTTCCCTTACTAGTCAGAGTACTGTGGCCCTTCATTCTCTAAGCCCTGAGTGTATTTTACTATTACAAAGGTTTCCACACTTCTCCTGAGTGTTACCTTGCTCCTACCAATGC
Source organism: Zalophus californianus (assembly GCF_009762305.2). Classification (NCBI taxonomy): domain Eukaryota; kingdom Metazoa; phylum Chordata; class Mammalia; order Carnivora; family Otariidae; genus Zalophus; species Zalophus californianus. The sequence goes on from NC_045599.1 coordinate 16,315,334, forward strand.
TGTACTGTCTTACTTATCATCTTCCATGCCTTAATTCTCAAGTCTATGTCTATTATGACCATTTTAAATTTTATAATATGTTTCTATGTTTGTGTCATCCACCAGATTTTGAGTTCCAGTGTTATAATCATCTTTTTATTCTCAGGACATAACTTAGCAGAAGTATTTGTTTATTGTATGAGTGAATGAATACAGTAGTGGTCTGTATCCTCATAGAAAATATATATCGTGTGTAAGCTGTTCAGACTATTGATCAGTTTATTAAATGTAAAAAGTATCAAATAAGACACATGTGAAATGCAGTTGCCTTTGCACTTCCCACAGGAGAATGGTATCATTTACCTGGGGTGTTAATTGAGGCAGAGAAATGGAGTCATCAAGTTCTTTCAACTTTAGGATTCATAAAAAATATTTTAGATACTTCTAGCTCTTCTAACTCAATGATAGAGAAAAACATGAAAAATTGGAAAAATGGAACAATCTCCATGGTATATCAGAAATACTTTTATTTTGTACGAGCTTATGTCTACCTGGAGGGATTTTCCTTTTCTTCCTTTGTTACTTTTTGGAAATCTTTTAGGGGGCACTAGGAAGATGAGAAGAAGAAAGAACAGAGAGGTGGTACTATGTAATCTATTTATGCAAATAAATCGAGTTTCCATAACACCGGAGTTTCTATCCATCTAAGGACATATGTTACTAATTAACTCAAGGGTTATAAGCAAATTGTATTTAGTTCAAAACTTTTCTACACACAATCTGTTCTGTCAGCCAGTATTAACCAAGATTACCATCTCATTTATAGAAAAAATATCAAAGCTCCCAATTGCATTAAATGTGTTGGTTTTGATGAACCTGTTTTCATGACCGTGAAGAGACAAATTCCAAGATATTTTCACAAACAAATACACATTCCTTCATATTCAAAAGCCTTGAGTGGACGCTTCCAGCTGATGACTTATTTTCCCCCGATTAAATGCAAATTCTACTGAGAGAGGTATCATTGCAAACTGTTTGACCTTGTTGTTGATTCAAAACACTTTCTTTTCTCTAACCCAAATGCCAATCTAGAGATGGAGCTATATAGCGTTGCAGGAGTGATGGGTATTATGGTCTTTCTTTGTGCATCCATCCCTTGGTGATGGAATGGAGATGGTACAAATAAGAAGCAGGTACACATTCCTTTTACTTAGCTGACTATACCAAGTTTGCTGAACACTTTCAGTTTTTTGTCACTTCTCTTTAATATTAACCAGAGGTTGGCTTCTTGTTGCAGCAGTCATTGAGGTGTTTGTTCCCTTGAGATTATTTGTTTATTCTGGAAACTTCCTTGCTGCCAGAGATCTGGCTAACTTTTCTTTAAAGCTCTTCCAAACACCTTACTCTCTGCTGTCCTTTGATATTGTGATCCTTTGCATAAATTGACTTGGCTCTATAACAAACCTCCCTAAAACTTAGTGACCTTATTGTTATTGTTATTTACGGTTATTGCTATGTGATTCTTCCCTTATGGACCAATTTATCTGATCTCTGCTTGGCTAGCTCTTGTATCTGTAGTCACCTGGACAATTGGATAATCTAGGACAACATTGCTTATGAGTCTGGAGGTTGATTAGTGAAGAACTAGAGATCTTACCCATGGTTTTGTTTTGTTTTGTTTTGTTTTGTTTTTTCATTTTCCAGAAGAATCCAATCAGGCCTCTTCACATGGTCATCTAAATTTTTCAAGTGCTGTAAGAGAGAGCAAGTCCCAACATACAGGAACTTTTCCAGACAAATGCTTCTTTGGGAAGATTCTCCTTCAATCTCTCATGCTTCTTTTCACATAACTAAGCTCAGGAGAGACATATTGGGCCACTCAGAGGAACAGATAATATTCTATTTCTTAAAATTTGGTAGGTATTTGTGTGTTCACTCTTCCTCTTTAAATTCTTTAAATTTGTTGTATATATGTTATTTTATATGTTATATTTTAATATGCACACTTTAAAGAATTTGGTAACAAAATAAATTAGGAGACATAAATTAAATAAGCCTACTAGTTTGGCACCTAGCACTTGTTAATTTTAGCAATGTGAGAATTAATCAGTTACTCATTGGAAAATAATTAAAGACAAAATTAGAGTGAAAACAATAGATACAAGAAAGTTGGACTCCCTTTACAGAGAAGGTGCCTGACTAAAAATAAAGCCAGTAAAATTTAATTTCCTAAATTCCTATTTTGTGTCTGACTACAATAAAATTAAACTGGAAATACACAAAAGGAAGATATCTGGGAAATTCTTCCAAATTTAAAATTAAATGGTACACTTATGCACATGGGTCCATAAGTAAACCACAAGAGACATTAGCAAATATTTTGAATAGAATCCGTAGCACATCCTTATTATAAATACTAATTCTTTGCGTGCTTGCAAGTAATGTTCCATTCAGGGCTTATATTTTTACTCTGTATTATTCTTATTTTTAATATAGTTATCTTTCTCAGTCCTCTCACTTATGAGCTGTGCTTTTATTTCTTGGTTAAACCATTTCCCTTTATCCTGAAGTTTATAGACATTTCAAACCCAAAGAATTTCTGACATTACTCCTAAATCTCCTTCTTCAATAGCATTCTCCGTCTCAAATGATAGGAATGCTATCCTTTTAGTTGGTCAACACCCAAATCGTGGATTTATCCTTGGCAACTCTCTTCCTCTCACAGTTCACATGCAGTCCATCAGGAAATCCGGTCAGCCTTATCTTCAAAACATTTCCACAGTCTGACAGCTATTATTGCCTCTGTCATAACCTTGGTCTTGATATCACACCAAGATTAATGCTATACCCTCTCAGCTTTTCTCCTGCTTCTCCCCCCATTTATATCAGTGTCTTCTAAACATAGCAGACAGGGTGATAATTTAAATGTAAGTCCTGTCATGTCACTCATTTTTTAAAACTGTCTCCTGTTTTTACTGTTGGAGGATTTTAACTACTGATTAGATTCTTTAAAATGTTATAGGTAAATTCATTTTTAACATTTATTATCGGCATAAAAAGAGGCACATGGATCAAGTGGACAAAACAGGGAGCCCAGAAATAAAACCAAACATATGTGGTCAATTAATTTACGACAGAGAAGCCAAGAATACACAATGGGAAAAGGAGAGTCTGTTCAATAAATGTGTTAAGAAAACTGGATAGCCAGATGCAAAAAAATGAAACTGGATCACTACTTACACCATACACAAAATGACCTTGAAAAAACTGTAAAGCTACTAGAAGAAAATATAGGCAGGCAGTAAGCACTTTGACGTAGGCCTTGGCAACGACTTCTTTGGATTTGACACCAAAAGCAAGGTAAAAAAAAGCAAAAATAAACTGGGAGTGTATTAAACTTTTGCACAGGAAAAATATACAATTTAAAAAAAATGAGAAAGCAACCTGTGGAATGGGAGAAAGAATTTGCAAAACAAGTATTTGAGAAGGGGTTAATACCCAAAATATATAAGGAACTCATACAACTCAATTGCAAAGAAACCAAATGTCCCAATTAAAAATGGACAGAGGACATGAAAAGCCATTTTTCCAAAGGCATACAGTTGGTCAGTATAATTATGAAAAGGTGCCCAAGATCACTCATCATTAGGGAAATACAAATCAAAACCACAATAAGATACTGATTCATACCTATTAGGATGTCTATTATCAAAAAGATAGCAGATAACAAATGTTGATGAGGATGTGTACTATTGATAGGAATGTAAATTGGTGCAGCCACTATGGGAAACAATATGAAGGTTCCTTAAGAAATTAAAAATAGGGGGGCACTTGGATGACTCAGTGGGTTAAGTATCTGCCTTTGGCTCAGGTCATGATCTCAGGATTCTGGGATCAAGTCCCGCATTGGGCTCCCTGCTCAGCAGGGAGTCTGCTTCTCTCTCTGCTCCTCCCCCCTGTTCATGCTCTGTCTCTCTGTCAAATAAATAAATAAAATCTTAAAAAAAAAGAAATTACTAATAGAACTATCATATGATCCAGAAATCCCACTTCCTGGTATATATCCAAAGGAAACAAAATTATCTTGAGGAGATATCTGTATTCCCATGTTTATTACAGCATTATTCACAATAGCCAAGGTAGAGAAACTAATTAAATGTCCAGTGTCTATTGACAGATGAATGGATAAAGAAAATGTGGCTTATGTATTTGTATTTATGTATTTAAAATGTATATTCAACGGACTATTATTCATTCTTAAAAAAGAAGATCCTCTCATTCACGATGACTACATGGAGGAATTTGGAAGGCATTATGCTAAGTGAAATAAGCTAGACAGAGAAAGACAAATGCTGCATAGTATGATTTATATGTGGAATCTTAAAAAAATAGAAAATAAAAAAATAAGTCAAACTCATAAACAGAGAGCAGAGAAAGAAATAGTTTGCCAGGAGGTAGAAGAAATAGAGAAGTTAGTAACAAGAGAAAATACGTATTCTTCAGTTAGTAATGATAATTTTTCAAGGTATTTCTCCATTTACGTACATTACAAGTTTATTGGCATAAAAATTTCCATAATATTCATTATTATCATTTCATTGCTTGCAACGCTTTTGAAATTGGCTATTACCTTCTTTCCCCTTTTCATGATCAGTTATAAGGCAGGTTTTTAAAAAAATATTCTTTATAGAAATAATTTAAGCTTTATTAATACTCTGTATTGTATGTTGCATTGATTCCTCTCATTTCATTTCCTTCTTATCTATCTGTATTTATTTTGCCGTCCCCTTTCTACTTTTTATTTTCAATCATTAATTTTGTCTTCTGTCATTCCAATAGGAACATTTAAATCTTTGATTTTGCCCTCAAAACACTGTTTTAGTGGCATTTCACAACTTTTCTTATGTCATATTGTTGTTATAATTAAGTCCCAAATATTTTCTTAATATGTTAGTAATTTTCATTTGGCCCAATGGTGTTTATAAATGGACATCTTAATTTACAGAGACACAGGAATATTCTGGTTATCTTTTAGTTGTTAATTTTTTAAGTTAGTTGCCTCGTAGGTAGAGAAAATTTTCTATAACTTCAATGTTTGAAATTTGTTGAGGCTTGTTGGTATGAGTCATTATATGGTCAGTATTTATAAATGTTTCAGAAGGTTTTAAAAAATGTGTGGATGCCACAATCGTAGGGTATAGTGTTCTATACATGTTTATTAGGATGTTCATTAATTATGGTCCTTTAATACTTCCATGTACTTTGTGCCCTTTGCCTTTTTATTTTTTAAGTTACTAAGTTAACTATAATTGTTGATTTGTCTGTTTCTCATATACTTATGTAATTTATTTTCTTTTGTACATTTTATTTCTGTGACATATAGTATTTTTATATTTTCATTGAATTAAAATTATATTTATGAGGCACTCATCTATATCTCAAATAAGCTTTTACCTACAACCTATTGTATTTATAGTGGTATCACTGCATCCGTTCTTTTTAGTTTGCATACCATATCTTTACTATCCTTTCACTTTTTATATTTCTATATTATTTTTCTTTATTTGTTTGTTTTAAGTAAACTCTATGGCTAGTGTGGGGCTTGAATTCATGCCCCCAAAGATCAGGAGTCTCATTGTTCTATGACTGACCCAGCCAGGCACTCAGATATTTCTCTTTGACATTTTCTTCATGAACCAGTGACAGTAATTTGTGCATTCATCTCTTAACTCCACATTCTATCCTATTGTTCTGTTTGCCTGTCCTTGTGCCAAGCTGTCAGTCTCATATTTGTAAGTCTTTTTAATTGGCAGCTCTTGTGTCCTCCAATTGTGTTGTTTTTCTTCCAGACTGCCTTTGTAGAGGAGCTTCTCCTCTGCTTGGGAAGTAGAAAACTGAAAAAGAACCTCACTACCATTTTAACAAATGAGTAAAAGTTGGATAGTCTACAAAACTATAACTTTTACTGAATACATCAAAAGTTGAAGGCAGTCAAGGGCAATGAATTCCAAAAAAATGACATACTCCTGTGAGGAGAGAAAAGGCACATGAACCATTTCACCTCTGACAACTCATAGAAGGAAGAATTGGCTGCCATAGTAACAGGTGAGGATAAATTAGCTCAAACTTTAATAAATTTCTAAAATTGAGTTTGGGCTACTGCATCAGTTTGGAACAATAGGGGATTCTAGATACAAGGATAGTTTGTAGACATGCATGCTTTTCTGCAAAGACCTCCAGTGATTGTTCACAGGAAGGGTTAACTCAGGGCACGAGGTCAAAGACAGGCCATTTCTGTGGTTGAAGAAAGAAGAGGTAATCTGTGCTCTTGGTTGGAAGATAGAGAACATTGCACATATCTCTGACGTTTTTACCTATATGAGGCAAAAGCCTTTAATCACTGGTAGAGGAGAATAAACCTCTTAGTTCCTGGGCAAGCCCACCTGGGGAGGGTCTAGGAAATCTTCCTACCAGTTACCAGAATCCAAGCAAAGCTTGAATGCTTCTGGTGGAATGGTAGAAGCAGAGGTCTTCTGTTTATTGGGGGAGGAGGAAGAAAAATTTCTTGTTCCTGGGATCTTGTACCAATATAAAAAAGAGATGGGGAAGCATACATCCTGCAGACAATAAAATGATAATAAGTAAATAGTTTGGACAACTTTATGCCAAAATTTTGATAACACCAATAACATAGAAAAATTCCTTTTAGGCTAAAACTAACAAACTTATTCAAGAAGAAGTAGATACTCTGTATAATCTTAGCTACTATGTAAATTGAGTTCACTGTTATATAATATCCTATAAAGAAAACTCCAGATCCAAATAAATTTGTTACTAAATTCTACCAAACACTTAGGAAAAACAATACACAATTTATACACAAGCTTTTCCCATAAATAAAAGAAGAGGGAACACTTCTGAATTCATTTTATAAGGAACATTACCCTGATACAAAAAATGTATAAAGGCATTACAAAAAATGTAACTATAGACCCTTATCCCTCATGAATAAAGACACAAAGGATCTTTTACAAAATTATATCAAATGGAATCCAGCAATATATAAAATGACAATATATCATGACCAAATTTTTCAGAAACAGAAGTGTGATTCAGCATTTAATAAACAATATAATACACCATATCAAAATATTATTAAGGAGAACTAAAATGATTATCTCAATACATGTAGAAAGAGTATTAGTCAAAATTTAACATTCATGATTTAAAAGAAATTTTCACTTAGTGTAGATAGAAGGAATCTATCCTTCTCTAACACAGAACATCTACTAGGAAACTAATGCTAAAATACTAAATGCTTTCCCAGCACTCTCTTTCCCATGAAGACAATAAACAGAGCAAGGATATCTACTCATATTAGATTTTTTTCAACATTTGATTGGCAGACCTAATCAGGACAATAAAATAAAAAGATATAAAAACACAGAGATTATAAAGAAAGAAACTGTCTTTATTCATATAGGACTTATTCTTCTATGTAGAAATTCCCAAAGAACCTGTAATAAAGTTATTACAACAAAGAAATAAGTTGAATACTATTAGAAGATACAAAGGCAAAATACAGAAATAAATTATACTTCTCTACAATGACAATGAAGAGTTGTAAATTGAGATTATAATAATGATATACATTTTAACAATGTGACAGCATGAAAAACTTAGGGATTAATAAAACAAAAGTCTAGAGAAAGATTATCATTTGCTCATAAAAATTTATCATGGAATGACACTGCATTGAGTACTGTATCGACAAGTATATTTGTGGTTCCTTCAAATTTACATTTTTTAAAATATTTGTTCTGTATATTTGTTAGATAAGCTGAACCACAGATGGTGAATAAAGGGGGTACTTACTCCATTGTGTGAACACAAATTTGTGAGTATCATACCAATAAATTCAACAGAGAATTCTTTTCAATCATACTCAGTCCTTGGAGAATATTGATATATATGTTTTTCTTCATTTTATTATACTTGCTGTAACCATCCGGTATTCCAATACTTTGTAAGGGTCTAACAGAGATTGATGGCTCACGCATCAATCTCTGTTAGACTTCATCCAGTTTTACATGAATACTCTTGGGTTATTTCTCCCATATATTGAAAGAAAAATGTACAAAGAATAGGGGAATGTCTGTTACACATCTACTGAATTCACATGCTCTTGTACAAAGGTGAGATTATGCTTATTAATATTGCAATTTCCTGGCTGTTTCATGTCATGCTTCCTTTTTTTTTTAATGATACGTTCGTCACCATACAGTACATCATTAGTTTTAGATGTAGTGTTCCATGATTCATTGTTTGCACATAACACCCAGTGCTCCATGCAATACATGCCCTCTCTAATACCCATCACTGGGTTAACCCATCCCCCAGCACCCTCCCCTCTAAAACCCTGAGTTTCTTTCTCGGAGTCCATAGCCTCTCATGGTTCGTTCCTGCACCCTGCCCCCGATTTCCCCCACTTCATTTTTCTCTTCCTTCTCCTAATGTCCTCCATGCCATTCCTTATGTTCCACAAATAAGTGAAACCATATGATAATTGACTTTCTGTGCTGGACTTATTTCACTTAGCATAATCTCTTCCAGTCCCATCCATGTTGATGTAAAAGTTGGGTATTCTTCCTTTCTGAAGGCTGAGTAATATTCCATTGTATATATGGACCACATCTTCTTTATCCGTTCATCTGTTGAAGGGCATCTTGGCTCTTTCCACAGTTTGGCTATTGTGGACATTGCTGCTGTGAACATTGGGGTTCATATGGCCCTTCTTTTCACTAGATCTGTATCTTTGGGGTAAATACCCAGTAGTGCAATTGCTGGGTCCTAGGGTAGCTCTATTTTTAACTTCTTGAGGAACCTCCATACTGTTTTCCAAAGTGGCTGTACCAACTTGCATTCCCACCAAACAGTGTAGGAGGGTTCCCCTTTCTCCACAACCTCTCCAACATTTGTTGTTTCTTGCCTTGTCAATTTTTGCCATTCTAACTGGTATAAAGTGGTATCTCAATGTGGTTTTGATTTGAATTTCCCTGATGGCTAATGATGTTGAACATTTTTTCATGTGTCTGTTAGCCATTTTTATGTCTTCTTTGGAGAAGTATCTGTTCATGTCTTCTGCCCATTTTTTGACTTGATTATTTGTTTTTTGGGGGTTGAGTTTGAGAAGTTCTTCATAGATCTTGGATACCAGCCCTTTATCTGTAGTGTCATTTGCAAATATCTTCTCCCATTCCGTGGGTTGCCTCTTTGTTTTGTTGACTGTTTCCTTTGCTGTGCAGAAGCTTTTTATCTTGATGAAGTCCCAAAAGTTCATTTTTGCCTTTGTTTCACTAGCTTTTGGAGATGTATCTTGAAAGAAGTTGCTGTGGCCGATGTCAAAGAGGTTATTGCCTATGTTCTCCTCTAGGATCTTGATGGATTCCTGTCTCACATTGAGGTCTTTCATCCATTTTGAGTTTATCTTTTTGTATGGTGTTAGAGAATGGTTGAGTTTCATTCTTCTGTATATAGCTGTCCAATTTTCCCAGCACCATTTATTGAAGAGACTGTCTTTTTATTTTTATTTTTATTTATTTTTTTTGACAGAGAGAGACAGTGAGAGAGGCAACACAAGCAGGGGGAATGGGAGAGGGAGAAGCAGGCCTCCCATGGAGCAGGGAGCCTGATGTGGGGCTCAATCCCAGAACCCTGGAATCATGACCCGAGCCAAAGGCAGACTCTTAATGACTGAGCCACCCAGGCACCCCTTTTTAATTTTATTTTATTATGTTATGTTAATCACCATACATTACATCATTAGTTTTTGATGTAGTATTCCATGATTCATTGTTAGTGCATAACACCCAGTGCTCCATGCAGAACGTGCCCTCTTTAATACCCATCACCAGGCTAACCCATCCCCCCCCCCCATCCCCTCTAGAACTCTCAGTTTGTTTCTCAGAGTCCATAGTCTCTCATGGTTCATCTTGCCCTCCTATTTCCCCACCTTCATTTTTCCCATCCTACTATCTTCTTCTTTTTTTTTTTTAATATATAATGTATGATTTGTTTCAGAGGTACGGGTCTGTGATTCATCAGTCTTACACAATTCATAGCGCTCACCATAGCACATACCCTCCCCAATGTCTATCACCCAGTCACCCCATCCCTCCCACCCCCCACCACTCCAGCAACCCTCAGTTTGTTTCCAGAGATTAAGAATTCCTCATATCAATGAGATCATATGATACATGTCTTTCTCTGATTGACTTATTTCGCTTAGCATAATACCCTCTAGTTCCATCCACATCATTGCAAATGGCAAGATTTTTTGATGGCTGCATAATATTCCATATATATATATATATATATATATATATATATATATATACACACACACACACACATACATACGTACATACATACACATCTTCTTTATCCATTCATCTGTTGATGGACAGCTTGGCTCTTTCCATAGTTTGGCTATTGTGGACATTGCTGCTATAAACATTGGGGTACACATACCCCTTCGGATCACTACATTTGTATCTTTGGGGTAAATACCCAGTAGTGCAATTGCTGGGAGACTGTCTTTTTTCCATTGGATATTTTTTCCTGCCTTGTCGAAGACTAGTTGACCATCGAGTTGAAGGTCCATATCTGGACTCTCTATTCTGTTCCATTGGTCTATTTATCTCTTTATGTGCCAGTACCATGTTGTCTTGGTGATCACAGCTTTGTAATATAGCTTGAAATCAGGCAAAGTGATGCCCCCAGCTTTGTTTTTCTTTTTCAGCATTTCCTTGGCAATTCAGGATCTTTTCTGGTTCCATACAAATCTTAGGATTGTTTATTCCAGCACTTTGAAAAATGCCATTGGTATTTTGATTGGGATGACATTGAAAGTATAGATTGCTCTGGGCAGCATAGACATTTTAACAATGTTTATTCTTCTGATCCATGAGCATGGAATGTTTTTCCATCTTTTTGTGACTTCTTTAATTTCTTTCATAAGTGTTCTGTAGTTCTTAGAGTATAGATCCTTTACCTCTTTGGTTAGGTTTATTCCAAGGTATCTTACGGTGTTTGGTGCTATTGTAAATGGAATTGATTCCCTAATTTCTCTTTCTACAGTTACATTGTTAGTATATAGGAAAGCAACTGAGTTCTTTGCACTGATTTTTTATCCTTCCACATTACTGAATTGCTGTATGAGTTCTAGTATTTTGGGGTTGGAATCTTTTGGGTTTTCCACATAAAATATCATGTCATCTGCGAAGAGAGAGAGTTTGACTTCTTTGCCAATTTGAATACATTTTATTTCTTTTTGTTGTCTGATTGCTGTTGTTAGGACCTCTAGTACTATGTTGAACAATAGTGGCAAGAGTGGGCATCCTTGTTGTGTTCCTGATCTTAAAGGAAAGGCTCTCAGCTTTTCCCCATTGAGAATGATATTTGCTGTGGGCTTTTCATAGATGGTTTTTATGAACTTGAGGAATGTTCCCTCTATCCCTATACTATGAAGAGTTTTAATCAGGAAAGGATGCTGTGTTTTGTCAAATGTTTTTTTTCTGCATCAGTTGAGAGGACCATATGGTTCTTCTCTCTTCTCTTATTAATGTGTTCTATCACATTGATTGATTTGCAAATGTTGAACCACCCTTGCATCGCAGGGATAAATCCCACCTGGTCGTGATGGATAATCCTTTTAATATACTGTTGGATCCTATTAGCTAGGATCTTGTTGAGAATTTTGGCATCCATATTTATCAGGGGTATTGGGCTGAAATTCTCCTTTTTGATGGGGTCTTTGCCTGGTTCAAGGTAATGCTGGCCTCATAGAATGATTCTGGAAGTTTTTCTTCCTTTTCTACTTTTTGAAACATCTTCAGGAGAATAGGTATTATTTCTTCTTTGAATGTTTGATAGAATTCCCCAGGGAATTCATCAGGTCCTGGACTCCTGCTTCCTAAAAATCTTTTCTTCTTCTTGTTCCTTTAAGTCACAAAGTATTTTAAGACTAGCAAACATTGTAGTAATTTCTGGGCATTTTGATAAAATTGACAGCAATGCTATGTTCAGCATGGCAAAACAATTCATTTCACTCAATGAGAAAAAAATTCTGTAGAGCACGGGATCCCTTTACAAACATTTTTTTAAATGAGTAAATCACAAAACTTGCTATTTGCCTCTATAGAGCAATTTGTCAGGCTATGTGCTTGACATGGTTATGAAACATCCATCCATAATCTTTGTAGGAATGAGACATTCCCCTTCAGCTCTTACAACTGTAGAGGCAAGATAATTGTCTCCATAATTGATACCAGTTTTGTCTGACTAATCAACAAACTCTGTAGACTGCCCAGAAGCAACCCTTGCTGCTTCGGATAATTACATCTTGATTTTCATCAGTGTCTTCATAAGGCCTCAAGTGGGTGGGTGGAAATGCTGTCAAAGTGATTCCATTCAAATTATCAACACTTTATTTTAAGGTCACTTCAGATGCATCCCTAAGATATGGCATAGGTGATGGTTAATGTATAATGAATACTAAAGGAGTTATAATTTACATACAGAGGACTTTTTAGACTAGAGTATAAAAAAAGTCAATGTGAGAAAGCAAAACAGTTCACTTCCTTTAAGACATTTCTAATTTAAAGAGCTGTAGGAAATAATTTCTAGAAGCATGAATTTTTTCAAATTTCTCCAGAGATTTAATTTCTACCCAGATCAGGGCATCAGTATAAGAGGATGCAGGGCATTGTCAATCTATAGAACATGTTTCACTGCCCAAGATTCACAGTTACTACCATGAAGCCATATATGATTCGTAGATATAGAATCAAACTATTCTAGAAATCGCTATAGCCCTAACTCAAGGCTGTGAAACTTGAAACTCCCATGATATTGTGCCCCATTCTATGGTGGTCTAGAGTCTCTATTATGGAGCCCAGCTGTACTGAGGACCCCAGACATACATGCTCTTTGCTTGATAGAAATATATAAACCAAAAGGGATTGCAATCATAGGCACATTCATAGCTTTCTACTGTCTCTCATTCCAATCTGTTTCCTTTTCTACAATCTGATGGCTAAGTAAATGTAAAAGCAGCATTTCAGACAGTGGGACCTCTGTGGCATGGACTCCTGATTGATGGAAACTGTGAGATAATAGATACATACTGTTTTAAGTCACTAAGTTTGTGGTAATTTGTTACACAGCAATACAATATCAATACAGTAAATGCTCAACAAATATTTGTTAAACACTTTATTTCACAATGTTTACTGAGTCCTTGACACTGGTATTTGCTTTCCTGATCCACCAATTATTCAACAAGCATAATTTAACTTTGAGCACAATTGATAACTAGCAGTAGTATAATTCTGGGGTATGCCATGTGAACACCATTTTACTGATAAAGATTTTCTGATTTCTCGATTGATGTGCATTTATTGAAATAGTTTTGAAAGTCTCATGTTTTTGATTATGGATATTGGTATTATGGTCAATAAATACTTTTGCTCACTTAATTTCTTGTCAGTCTGAACAGTTCTTTGTTGATTATTTAAAATAGTTTTGCAATGATGTGCTTCCAAGTTAGTGTCTGGTATTCAACTGTGAGCTTTTTTTGGCAGAGAATGTATGTAATTAAGTTTTGTATTTTCAACACCTAGCACTTTCTGATACATACCAGACACACGATCATTGTTTCTTAGAAATTAGTGTATGCAGTATGTAGTAAAAGGGCATATATTTTATAAAAATACGTAAAACAATTGATTTGAACAATTGTATTCAAACCATGTAATTATAAAGTAAGCATCATTGGTACATGATATCACTAATATATAATGTATAGGTTTATAAATGGGAAGATTCTAATCCTGGAAGTTCTACCCATTTCCCAGTTGCTGTGCACATTGGCTGCTGAGTGCTGACTCTTCATATGATGCCTCAAGATGTGACAGGTCTTTCATGTGATTTACACTCCAGAGGCTGATGATGGAGTTCACCTAAGACTATCCCTTTGGTTCACCCTGTCTTGTTTTCCTTTCTGTCTTACAGGTTTATTTCTAAAGAGTACTTCTTCCTTAAGTCATGTGCATTTGTATCAAAATCCACGATTTCATGATCTATATGTGGTCCAGATGTGAAAGAGCTTCTAGGCAAAAACTTCTAGGCTACAGCTTTTCCCATGTGTTTCTTCTTTATTTCAGTCACCTACAAATATAAAGATAAGTTATCCACCACCAGTCCTTTTGCCCCCAACACATGAGTGGTGAGACATTGGCAGGATAGCTGCATTTCAAAGAGAATGCTGCTATCCTGCCAATGTCTCAAGACAAAGGATCAAAGGGGAAGGGAGGGAAAAATGAAACAAGACAAAACCAAGAGGGAGACAAACCATAAGAGACTCTTAATCTCAGGAAACAGGGTTGCTGGAGTGGTGGGGGAGTGGGAGGGATGGGGTGGCTGGGTGATGGACACTGGGGAGGGTATGTGCTGTGGTGAGCGCTGTGAATTGTGTAAGACTGATGAATCACAGACTGGTACCCCAGAAACAAATAACAAATTATATGTTAATTAAAAAAAGAAAGAGTCACTGGCTCATATCAGTACGTAAATCCACCTGAGCACATGTGTCTAGGTCCCGCTTTTTCAAAGACAGGGAACGTTCTTTGTGGACCAGTTCTGCTACCTGGAGTTCTTCCCTTAATCCTTTATTCTTCACATCTCTTGGCTAAGACTTCAGAGAGTTTCCTTCTTTTCCATAAGAAATGTCCCATGTGTGGAGTGAGGGGTCTTCTTATCCTGCTTCCTGCCTGTAGAAAGTTGGCAGCTCAAAACCTACTTTTCATTTTTAACTCTTCCATGCCTTTATCATCCATGCTGGTGCATAGGCCAGGACACCTCTCTTAAAAACATTGTTATTTTTCTGTGAATTTCTGCATCTCAAAAGTGACATCCACAATTATTTCTGAGACTCATCTATTTGCGATGAGGAAGGCTGCTATAGGATAATATTCTTAACATTCTTTTTCCTTTTTTTAAAAGATTTTATTTATTTATTTGAGAGAGAGAGAGCATGATTGGGGGGAGGGGCAGAGGGAGAAGCAGACTCCCCGCTGAGCAGGGAGCCCATTGGGGGACTGGATCCCGGGACCCTGGGACCATGACCTGAGCTAAAGGCAGTAACTTAACCGACTGAGCTACCCAAGTCCCCAATTCTTTTGAGTCCTCTATATTTCTTAGAAATTAGTTTTTGCTCTAATTTCTTCTCTTTTGCAGGATCTCAGAGTACTCAGTGGGAAAAACTCAGTTGGCACTTTTAGCATTTTAACTGGATACCTCCTTGTCCAGATCAAAAAGTCCCTTGAAGCAATTTTCTAACTTCCAACTTCCCTCAGGTCTTACTTTTCCCCACCTTTTTTCTACCAGCCCAGAGCTTGATTTGCCTTTTTTGAGATTCCAATAACATCTTCCTTTCTGTCTTTTCATGCTCCATAGGAGTTTGCCATTTATTTATCCCGATCAGCCCTCTTAGCAGTTTTCCAGCCTTTTCCTACTGTCTGATCCAAAATCCAGTGCCACATTTAGGTTTTTGTTATGTTGCTAACTACCAATTCCCGTGTTATGTATTTATTTCTGCATAATAGACCATCCCTGAGTACAGTTTTATCTTAAAACAACAATCATTTTGTTTGTGCTTGATCTAATGGGTCAGCAATTTGGCCTGTATTTGGCCATGAAGATGCAGTCATCTGGCCTCTCAGTGGGTCTATATTTTCCAGAGTGGCCCTAGAGTCTGCTCTGCTTCTCAGTGTGGTTTTTCTTTCCATGTGGTCTTTTAACATCAAAGGTCCAGTTTTCTCACATAGAAGCAGCACATCCCAAGAGGGTTGAAGGTGCAAGGCCAAGGCTGGAAAGTCACAAAACACTATTTTTGTTGACTTCTATAGGTCATAGCATGTCACAAGGCCACCCCAGATTTAAGGATGTAAAAATAGATTCTATACTTCATAGGAGGAGCAGAAAAGGAGTAGGGTACAGGAATGAGAGGGATTATTGTGGTCATATTTGCAAATAATCTACCACAATTGAAGAATTTAATTGATGGATTAGCTTGTGTTATATATTTTATTCTTTGATTCATGATAACCAACAATGGTTGTGTTATAATGCTAGAACTTAACATTTATAGGGATTTCAAGCAATTCATCAGATATAATTATCTGGACCAAATTCTATTATCAAAGATAGCTTCCTGTCCTATTACAAAATTATTAAGGAATAATAATAACTAAGCAATGTACATGTAAATTAAATTCCAAAAAGATAATTTGATTTATAAATATTTGTTCTTGTTTGAACAATACCCATTATGAGTATTTTCCCCGCAGAGTTAGAATTTTTTCATTATTTTCCCAAATTGTCTACTCCTTGTCATAGTTATCCTCTTTAACATTATTGTATTTGTACATCTTCAGTAACCTATTTTATTTGAGCCCTTTATTTAGATGTACTAACATTAAACAATAATGAAAAGGATGTTATTCTACAACACTTAAAGTGTTCTTTACTTAACTACTTGAAATAATCTCTGAACATTACTTTACCTAACATATTTAAGTCCATTAAAATGTTTTAAGAGCATGCTAAAAATGTTAGCAGATTGTTAATAGTTATGGTTCACAACCTGAATATTTTGAGAGGTGGTTTCTAAGCTTATAGCTAATTCAACAAATTAATCCCATGATACTGACTCATGTTTACTGTGTAAAAGTCTAAACTGACTTTTGAGACATTCTCTGTGCCATTAAAAATTATGTTGAAAACTATTTGTTTTGATTGTGAGTTTCCACCAGGAACTATAAGCATTATTATCCCAATTATCTGCCTTGCGAATAGATTATTGTGTATATGAACGTTCGGAGGGAACAAAACATCTTGCCGTCATTTACAACTTATAAAATGATTCTCTGTTTCAATGGGTTTCCTTTAACTTTGTTTTAGTATTCGTAAGAAAGTGGTCTAGAAAAGTGCTTTTAATCTTTCTATTTTTCTTTTTTTGGAGTAATGTTACCTATAGTCTGATGAACTGTAAACTATTACTTTGACTCTTCTTCTAGTTTGACTTCTAACTTTTCTCTGATGTTCCCACTTAGGGCTTTTTTTTGTTGTCTCTGCTAAAAATATCAATAGCATAAATTTCAAATTTCTCTGAAAAAATGCTAAACTAACATTAAAAAATGTAAACTAATAACTAAATTCCAGTTAATCTGGCACATATCTTAAGTAATTTATATGTATTAATTATATGTATGTATATATTGAAAAATACAAGAGTTGCAACTTAAGTAATACTGTATTTTTATAGATAGTACTTCTCATGGTGCTTGCTCTGGACTGAATTGCGTTCTTCCCAAATTCATATATTGAACTGAACCCCCAATATGACTGTATTTGGGAAAGGGCTTTTAGGAATTAGTTAAGGTAAACTAGGTCATAAGGGTGGTATCTTAATCTTGTACGGTTTCTGGCCCTATAAAAAGAGGAAGAGAGAGTGTTGACTCTCTATACTCATGGACCAAGGAAAGACTTGTGAGCACACAGTGAGAATGCTACCATCTGCAAGCCAGGAAAAGAGTTCTCACCAAAGTGTGACCATATTGGTGCTTTGATCTCAGATTTTGAGACTCCAAACCTCTGAGAAATTAAGTTTCTATTGTATAAGCCACCTGGTCTATGGTATTTTGTTATGGCAGCCCAAGTCAAAAAATAGAGTGTTTTAAAGTTTAGTTCTGTCTAGATTTTAATTAAATGGGTTAAAATTGTGAAGCCTTATTCCCCAATATGGTTCTTCAAGAAATAATTTCACACATTTTCCTGGAGAAAGTTTCTGTGATTAAATAAATTGGGTCAGGCTGCATAATATAGTCCCCTCTTGGAAACTCACAATACACATTCATGTATTATAACAGCTGTAATCCCATTATATAATATTGTGTAACCCAAACAAAGCTAGAATTTCTTGAGATTAAGTTTTTAATTCACATTTCATCTCAGCGTGAATAAAAAAGAAAAAAACTCATTCAAGATACTGAAAAGCAGTGTGTGCTTTCATTGAAAATTTATTGGAGACATGGAGGATGGGATTGCAGAAGTAATTATACAGTAACACTGGCTAAAATCCTCTTTAGCAATATAACACTCAAAAATCTTTTTTTTAAAGGTTTTATTTATTTATTAGAGAGAGAGAGCACAGAGGGAGAGTAAGAGGGAGAAGCAGACTTCCCACTAAGCAGAGAGCCCAGTGTAGGGTTCGATCCCAGGACCCTGAGATCATGACCGGAGCTGAAGGCAGACGCTTAACCAACTGAGCCACCCAAATACCCCAACACTCAAAGTTCTGCACTATATATAATCACCACCTCTTTTCTTTCCCTCTAAAAAATCTTTGAGAAGTCATATTTCCATGCCTGTTTTGATTGTATGCTCTTCTTCCATATTCAGACCCCCAATGGTAAGATTACTTCCTTAATATAGAGAGCATTTTAGACCTTTTTCTTACTTCTCAAGAATCTTGCATTCCCAGAGACTGATAACTAACAAAGATATCTGCCTATAAGATTATTTTTTGAAATTTTGTTTTTTCACACAATTGCTTACTCCATACTTCACACTTTGTTATAACATACCTATCAATATCATAAGGAATGAGGATTTTACAGGTTGCAAACTTGGGATATGTGTTAGAAGCATGGTTCTGTGTTCACATGGGTTGAAACTTCATTTATTCTTAAAATGTACTTTCCAAACAGCAGGTGTATAATAAATGCACATTAAAAAAGTACTCGAATATTGACATGCCAGCATTAAAAGAAGCAAACCAAGCTTAAATATTCTATACTGGGGCAAAATGTAATCACACCACGATTTTGATAAGATGCACATATTTAACTAGTATAGGAATAATGAAGCAGTCAAAACCAATTCCCTTTTTCTAGATTTATTAATCCTTGTCCTTTTCAATAGTGTGTTTGTGGGGGGGCATAATCTTAGGTACGCACTTGGTCTGCAACATAATGAATTACCTCTTTTAATATTCTAATTATAATCCATTTTGGAGCAATTATAATACCAGTTTCCCAAAGAGCTTACTGTCCCTTTCTGCAAGAGCTCACAGTTCATAGCCAGAAATTTTAGTTTAAAATAAACAACACAGTTCTACTCATGAAGGATTGACTGCCAAAGAAGCAGTCGTCTCTCAGGAAACAACTGATAAACTGGAACAAGATATGAAGCAAGGTTTTAGACATTGGATAACAGGCCCCTAAGTCAGACCCTGGTAGCAGCTTACTACCAGTAGGCAGTTTCTAGATAGTTTGTAGGCTGTATCCCAGGAATGTGACAGTGAATGTTCTCAGTGAGCTGAGGAGATGCATCTGAAGTGCAGGTCAAGAAATAAAAAATTGTGAGGAAGAATATCAGAGATCCACAAAGAGAGCAAGCTCTGGAGATGTGCACAGCCTATGGCTGAACACTAATCTGTGCATCAGTGAGAGAAAACTCCCTGAGGCTGGCAAGGAGAACCACCAGAAATCCATAGGCTGAAAAAACCCCATGTCTCATGCAAGCCTAGGAGTAGTTTATTCTCATCTGCCATGGATAAGAGATGTCACATTTCTTGGGGTGTTGAATAGATTCCCCAGAAAAGTGTAACCTTTGTAGCAGTGCTAAATGAGTTCCAAGAAAAAGGCTCTTTGGGGCTCGCCATGTCAGAGCTTAAAAGTAAGCTTTTAATAGGGCCAAATTTGTTTACAATTTATTTGACTACACATCACTGGCTACTAATCAAAGACAAAGAGAGAATTTTAAAAGCAGCAAGAGAAAATGAATCCTCACATGCAAGGGAACCTGAAAAAGGCTATTAGATTTTTCAGGAAAAATCTTGCTGGCCAGGAAGGAGTAGGAGGACATATTCATAGTGCTAAAAGAAAAACAAAAGTCAACCAAGAACACTTTACCAGGAAAAGCTACCTTTCAGATTAAAGGAGAAGTAAAGACATTCACAGACCAAAAAATAAAGGCTGAAGGAGTTCATTACCCTCAGACCTGTCTTATAAGAAATACTAAAGGGAGTTTTTCAAGTCAAAAGGAAAGGACTCTACCTAATTATATGATATTCCATGTAAGTGTAAAACTCACTGGTAAAGTAAGCATGAAATCAAATTCAGAATACCCTAACACTGGAATGTGGTGGTATGCTATTACTCAAGTCTAGTCGAAAGGGTAAAATACCAACGTATTAAAAATAATTATAGCTACAATAATTTGTCAATAAATGCACAATATAAAAAGAGATAAATTATACCATTAAATCAGAAAATGTAAAGGGGGAGGTAAAAGAGTAGTTTTTTGGTATGTAATGTTATCAGTTTAAAGACTTTATAACAATGGACTGTTATAACTATATGATGTTTTCTGTATGCCCCGTGATAACCACAAAGCAAAAATCTAGAATAAATACACAAAAGATAAAGAAGGGGAATCAAAGGATGTCATTATGCAAAATCATAAATTCTCAAAGGAAAATGGAGAATAAGAAAGAAAGGAACTAGGGGCACCTGGGTGGCTCATTCATTAAGCATCTGCCTTTGGCTCAGGTCATGATCCCAGGGTCCTGGGATCGAGCCCCGCATCGGGCTCCCTGCTCAGCGGGAAGCCTGCTTCTCCCTCTCCCACTCCCCTTGCTTGTGTTCCCTCTCTTGCTGCCTCTCTCTGTCAAATACATAAATAAAATCTTAAAAAAAAAAGAAAAAGGAAAGAAAGAAAGGAACTACAAAACAGCAAGAAAACAGCAAGATGACATTGGTAAGTCCTTATGGATCAATTGCTTTAAATATAAATAGTTTAAATTCTCTAATCAAAATGCATGGATGGATTAAAACAATGAATGGATTTAAAAAAGTATGATGCCTATAAGAGACTCACTTCAATTTAAGGACATACACAGGCTTAAATTAGAGATATGAAAAATTTTTCCATTCAAATGAAAGCCAAAAAAAAGTAAGGATAGCTATACTTATAACAGATAAAATAGATTTTAAGTAAAAATAATTGTAACAAGATAAAAAAGTCATTATACAATAATAAAAGGGTCAATTAATCAAAACGACCTAATAATTTAAAATGTATATTCACCCACTATCAGAGCACCTCAATATATTAAGCAAATACTAACAGATCTTTCACTGATCTAACCAAAGAAGTGAAAGATTTGTACACTGAAAACTATAAGACACTGATGAAAGAAATTGAGGAAGACACAATAAATAGAAAGATATCTTGTATTTATGGATTGAAAGAAGTAATATTGTTAATATGTCCACAACACCCAAAGCTATCTCCAAATTTAATGTGATTCCTATCAAAATTCCATAGGCATTTCTTACAGAAATAGAAAAAAAAATCCTAAAATTGTATGGAACCAGAAAAGACCCCAAATAACCGAAACAATCTTGAGAAGTAAGAATGAAACTGGAAGTAACATAGTTCTTGATTTCAAACTATATTGTGAAACTACGGTGGTTGAAACAGGCTGGTGTTGGCATAGAAACAGACCCATGGGTCACTGCAGCAGAATAGACAGCCCAGAAATAAGCCCACACATATATGGTCACTCATCTTGACAAGGGTGCCAAAGACACACAATGAAGGAAAGATAGTCTCTTCAATAAATGGTGCTGGAAAAATTGGATATCCACATGCAAAAGAATGAAATTGGACCCTTATCTTAAAGCATTCATGAAAATTAACTCAAAATGGATTAAAGACTTAAATATAAGGTCTAAAATCATAAAATGCCTAGAAGAAAACATAAGGAAAAAGCTTTTTTTTTTAAGATTTTATTTATTAGAGAGAGAGAGAGAGAGAGAACAAGCAGGTGGAGTGGCCTGCAAAGGGAGAGGGAGAAGCAGGCTCCCTGCTAGCAGGGAGCCTGATATGGAGCCTGATATGAGGCTCAATCCCAGGACCCTGGGATCATGAACTGAGCTGAAGGCAGATGCTTAACTGACTGAGCCACCCAGGCGCCCCAGAAAAAGCTTTTTGACGTTGGTCTTGAATGCACCCTGCTAACTACACCCATGAAATCTCATTCACCTCAAACCTGTTTTATATGGTAATATCATGGACTTCAAGCCTGAAACAAGTATTGTAATAGATTTAGGAAGTTTTGAAGATGATATGTATGTTTTTAATATAGAGGGATATGCCTCATTCAGGGTCAGAGGGGAAATTGTGATAGCTAGTCTTCAAGGGTTGCTACCAAGAGAACCTTACTTCTTGGTGTTTAAACCCCATCATCTATAGCCCTTTCCACACTACATCTGGGCTACCTTTGCATAATCAGCAGGATGTGGCCAAAGTGATACTGTGACAC
Organism: Zalophus californianus; assembly: GCF_009762305.2. Taxonomy (NCBI): domain Eukaryota; kingdom Metazoa; phylum Chordata; class Mammalia; order Carnivora; family Otariidae; genus Zalophus; species Zalophus californianus. Next base: position 16,337,766 of record NC_045599.1, read on the forward strand.
TTCTGAGGCTATGTCATAAGAAAACTCAAAGTTTCCACCTTAGTCATTTGGTCACATGTTTTGGATGAGGTGAATTTGCATGGAAGAAGTTTACCCAGAGAGGACTACCATGGCATGTAAAAGGTAAAGCTGGTCCCTTGGAGAGGTCATGTGTAGAAACCTCTCCTGATATGGTCAGCTTGTCCCAGATGTTCTAGGCATCCATACTGAAATAACAGATGTAGAAGTAGATAAGCTGCCTTAGAATGATGAATCTAGTCCATCATTTGTTCCAACCTTATCAGAGAGACCCAAGTGGGAACTGCCTGAATAAGCCCAGTCAACCCATTGAGCTTGGGAGGTAAGAAATTATTGTTTAAGGGGCTCCTGACTGGCTTGTCAGTGGAGTATGCAACTCTTAATCTCAGGGTCCTGAGTTCAAGCCCCACCCTGCGTATGGAGCCCACTTAAAAAAAAATATTGTTTAAGGCACATAATTTTGGCATGGTTTAGTAGGCAGAAATAGGTAAAGAAAAAGTTCTTCATTTTTTTAACATTATATTGAGTATTATGTATCATTTTTAATTCCCTATGTATTTTTTTATTTTATTATGTTATGTTAGTCACCATACATTACATCCTTAGTTTTTGATGTAGTGTTCCATGATTCATTGCTTGCATATAACACCCAGTGCTCCACGCAGAACGTGCCCTCCTTAATACCCATCACCAGGCTAACCTATCCCCCCACAAGCCTTCCCTCTAGAACCCTCAGTTTGTTTCTCAGAGTCCATAGTCTCTCATGGTTCGTCTCCCCCTTTAATTCCCCCCCTTCATTTCTCCCTTCCTACTATCTTCTTTCTCTTTTTGGCATATAATACATTATTTGTTGCAGAGGTACAGGTCTGTGATTCAACAGTCTTGCACAATTCACAGCGCTCACCATAGCACATACCCTCCCCAATGTCCATCACCCAGCCACCCCATCCCTCCCACCCCCCACCACTCCAGCAACCCTCAGTTTGTTTCCGGAGATTAAGAATTCCTCATATCAGTGAGGTCATATGATACATGTCTTTCTCTGATTGACTTATTCCATATATATTTTATTTTTATTATTTTATTATATGTTCAGTTAGCCAACATATAGCACATCATTAGTTTTTGATACGCAACTAATGAACCACATATATTTTAGAAGTAACTTGTCAATTACTTCAAAATGCCTGTTAGATTTCTTATAAGAATTCCATTGAGGGGCACCTGGGTGGCTCGGTCATTGGGCATCTGCCTTTGGCTCGGGTCAGGGTCCCAGGGTCCTGGGATCGAGCCCCGCATCGGGCTCCCTGCTCGGCAGGAAGCCTACTTCTCCCTCTCCCACTCCCCCTGCTTGTGTTCCCTCTCTGGCTGTGTCTCTCTCTGTAAAATAAATTAATAAAATCTAAAAAAAAAAAAAAAAAGAATTCCATTGAAACTTTATATCAGTTTGGATGTAACAGCTTTAAGTGTTTGTACCCACGAACAATGCATCTTTCAATTCACTGAGGTCTGATTTTATTCATCTCAGAAATATTTTAGAAATTTAATGGTAAGAACTCTTGCCTGTGCTTTGCTTAATTTATTCTGAAGGATGTTGTATTTATGATGTTGTAAGTTATTTTTTTTGAAAAAAGTTTCATTTTCCTAGTTTGTGGCTTATATACAGAAATAAAATTGATTTTTTGAAAACTGATATTCCTAAACTTCCAACTCTGCTAAATTCACTTTTTAGTCCTAGTAGATTGCTTTCTTTTTAATCCTAGTATATTTTTATAGATCCCTCAATAATTTTCTATATAAATGTCATCTGAGAAAAAAATATTTCCTTCCTTCCAGGTTTTATGCATTTCATTTCTTTTCCTATTTATGCTAGCAAAGACTTCCATTGAAGTACTGAATAAAAATGATGAGAACGATTGTTCTTGCCTTCTTGATCTTATGAGGAAAATATTTAACCTTTCTATATTATACATATTATTAGTGGTGTGTCTTTTGTAGATTTTATTAGAAGACAGGTGATTTCCATCTATTCCTGGTTTACTATGAATACTTATCATGAATGGCTTTTCCATATATAATAGACAATTTTTCATGTTTTAAAATATGTAAGTTTTAATGACTGCACATGCTCTGTTGTTATGTACCTTTTAGCTAAAACTCAGTTATTTATGAGTTAGCACTCTTATGTCTTGTTAAATACCTGCAGTGCTGAATTTTGTAAACATTTCATTAAATAATTCATAGAAGAGAGTTGCTAGACAAAATAGTGTGCAGTGTTTCGAATTTTGATATATTTTGCATGTAGTTAGTTTTGATAAAACCAAAAACCCTTGACAATTTGGAAGCTCACTAAAACTGGGGAACAAAAGAACATTTTTTGAAAATGAGAATATCTAGGGCGGCTGGGTGGTTCAGTCATTAAGTGTCTGCCTTCGGCTCAGGTTATGGTCCCAAGGTCCTGGGATCGAGCCTCACATCGGGCTCACTGCTCGGCGGGAAGCCTGCTTCTCCCTCTCCCACTCCCCCTGCTTGTGTTCCCTCTCTCGCTGTGTCTCTCTCTCTGTCAAATAAATAAATAAATAAAATCTTAAAAAAAAGGAGAATATCTAAAAAGTTCTTCCTGCACTTTATTAGATAAGATGAAACATAGTATATGAGAGAAAAATACTGTATTTCATTATTTACACAGATATCTATACCTTCAAAATCACTTTTCTCTGGAATGTGTCCTAAAGTGTCAGTCACATTTTGGCATAATATGTAAAAACCTCTGTGTAGCTCTGCATACCTTTCCAGATCATTTTGTTTTTAATGAGCTATAACTTGATTTTGAACATGAAATTCAATAGTCTGAAATGCATTTGTTTTTGTTATAATGGAATTAATGCCTACATTAATTGTTAAATCAAATTTCCTCTACTGTAGTTTTAAAAAATGTGCTAAACTCAAATGTAAATTGTAATTGGTAGATTTAACAATTTATCATTTATTGCCCTAGTGTTTTGTCTTTTTTTTTTTTAACTAATTAGAGACAGGCTGTAAACTAAAAATTAAAAAGCTAAACATTAATTGGATTCTTTTGTGGCAATTAAAAATATTTCTTAATGTGATATTTTTATCACTATTTGTATGTCTTAACTTCATATAAGGTGTAATATTCTGTGAACCACAATGAGCATTTCTATTGATAAGTCCGATATTCTAGGTCTTTTTTTTAATAATTTTTTTTATTATTATGTTAATCACCATACATTACATCATTAGTTTTTGATGTAGTGTTCCATGATTCATTGTCTGTTCATAACACCCAGTGCTCTAAGCAGAACGTGCCCTCTTTAATACCCATCACCAGGCTAACCCATCCCCCCACGCCCCTCCCCTTTAGAACCCTCAGTTTGTTTTTCAGAGTCCATCGTCTCTAATGGCTCATCTCCCCCTCCGACTTACTCCCCTTCATTCTTCCCCTCCTGCTATCTTCTTCTTCTTTTTTTTTCTTAACATATATTGCATTATTTGTTTCAGAAGTACAGATCTGTGATTCATCAGTCTTATACAATTCACAGCGCTCACCATAGCACATACCCTCCCCAATGTCTATCACCCAGCCACCCCATCCCTCCCACCCCCCACCACTCCAGCAACCCTCAGTTTGTTTCCTGAGATTAAGAGTTCCTCATATCAGTGAGGTCATATGATACATGTCTTTCTCCAATTGACTTATTTCACTCAGCATAACACCCTCCAGTTCCATCCATGTCATTGCAAATGGCAAGATCTCATTCCTTTTGATGGCTGCATATTATTCCATTGTGTATATATAATACCACATCTTCTTTATCCATTCATCTGTCGATGGACATCTTGGCTCTTTCCACAGTTTGGCTATTGTAGACATTGCTGCTATACACATTGGGGTGCACACAGCCCTTGGGGTCCCTACATTTGTATCTTTGGGGTAAATACCCAGTAGTGCAATTGGTGGATCGTATGGTAGCTCTCTTTTCAACTTTCTGAGGAACCTCCATACTGTTTTCCTGAGTGGCTGCACCAGCTTGCATTCCCACCAACAGTGTAGGAGGGTTCCCCTTTCTCCACATTCCCGCCAACATCTGTCGTTTCCTGACTTGTTAATTTTAGCCATTCTGACTGGTGTGAGGTGGTATCTCATTGAGGTTTTGATTTGGATATCCCTGATGCCGAGTGATGTTGAGCACTTTTTCATATGTCTGTTGGCTATTTGGATGTCTTCTTCGGAAAAATGTCTGTTCATGTCTTCTGCCCATTTCTTGATTGGATTATTTGTTCTTTGGGTGTTGAGTTTGATAAGTTCTTTATAGATTTTAGATACTAGCCCTTTATCTGATATGTCATTTGCAAATATTTTCTCCCATTCTGTCGGTTGTCTTTTGGTTTTGTGGACTGTTTCTTTTGCTGTGCAAAAGCTTTTTATCTCAATGAAATCCCAATAGTTCATTTTTGCCCTGGCTTCCCTTGCCTTTGGCGATGTTTCTAGGAAGAAGTTGCTGCGGCTGAGGTCGAAGAGGTTGCTGCCTGTGTTCTCCTTTAGGATTTTGATGGACTCCTGTTTCACGTTTAGGTCTTTCAACCATTTTGAGTCTATTTTTGTGTGTGGTGTAAGGAAATGTCCAGTTTCTTTCTTCTGCATGTGGCTGTCCAATATTCCCAACACCATTTGTTGAAGAGACTGTCTTTTTGCCATTGGACATTCTTTCCTGCTTTGTCAAAGATCAGTTGACCACAGAGTTGAGGGTCCATTTCTGGGCTCTCTATTCTGTTCCATTGATCTATGTGTCTGTTTTTGTGCCAGTACCATACTGTCTTGATGATGACAGCTTTGTAATAGAGCTGGAAGTCCGGAATTGTGATGCCACCGGCTTTGCTTTTCTTTTTCAGTATTCCTCTGGCTATTCGGGGTCTCTTCTGGTTCCATACAAATTTTAGGATTATTTGTTCCATTTCTTTGAAAAAAGTGGATGGTATTTTGATGGGGATTGCATTGAATTTGTAGATTGCTCTAGGTAGCATTGACATCTTCACAATGTTTGTTCTTCTAATCCATGAGCATGGAACATTTTTCCATTTCTTTGTGTCTTCTTCAATTTCTTTCATGAGTATTTTATAGTTTTCTGAGTACAGATCCTTTGCCTCTTTGGTTAAATTTATTCCTAGGCATCTTATGGCTTTGGGTGCAATTGTAAATGGGATCGACTCCTTGATTTGTCTCTCTTCTGTCTTGTTGTTGGTGTATAAGAATGCCACTGATTTCTGTGCATTGATTTTATATCCTGCTACTTTACTGAATTCCTGTATGAGTTCTAGCAGTTTTGGGGTGGAGTCTTTTCGGTTTTCCACATAAAGTATCATATCATCTGCAAAGAGTGAGAGTTTGACTTCCTCCTTGCCGATTTGGATGCCTTTGATTTCTTTTTGTTGTCTGATTGCTGTGGCTAGGACTTCTAATACTATGTTGAATAGCAGTGGTGAGAGTGGACATCCCTGCCATGTTCCTGACCTTAGGGGAAAAGCTCTCAGCTTTTCCCCATTGAGAATGATATTCGCTGTAGGTTTTTCATAGATGGCTTTTATGATATTGAGGTATGTACCCTCTATCCCTATACTCTGAAGAGTTTTGATCAAGAAAGGATGCTGTACTTTGTCAAATGTTTTTTCCGCATCTATTGAGAGGATCATATGATTCTTGTTCTTTCTTTTGTTAATGTATTGTATCACGTTGATTGATTTGCGGATGTTGAACCAACCTTGCAGCCCAGGGATAAATCCCACTTGGTCATGGTGAATAATCCTTTTAATGTACTGTTGGATCCTATTGGCTAGTATTTTGGTGAGAATTTTTGCATCCATGTTCATCAAGGATATTGGTCTGTAATTCTCCTTTTTGATGGGGTCTTGGTCTGGTTTTGAGATCAAGGTAATGGTGGCCTCATAAAATGAGTTTGGAAGTTTGCCTTCCATTTCTATTTTTTGGAACAGTTTCAGGAGAATAGGTATTAATTCTTCTTTAAATGTTTGATAGAATTCCCCTGGGAAGCCATCTGGCCTCGGTCTTTTTAACAGATGTTTGTTCACACTTTTTCTTTTGCTGCTAGAGTGTAAGCTCATGAAGGATGGAACTATTCCTTTCGTTCAGTGATTGATCTCAGTCATGTAGCCTGGCACATATTAGGTACTCAATTTGTATTTCTTAACAAAATAAATAATATGTACACTTTTTTATTTTAATTAAAATATTAATTGAGGGCGCCTGGGTGGCTCAGTCATTAAGCATCTGCTTTCGGCTCAGGTCATGATCTTGGGGTTATAGGATCAAACCCCACATCGGGCACCCTGCTTGTGTTCCCTCTCTCGCTGTGTCTCTCTCTGTCAAATAAATAAATACAATCTTTAAAAATAATAAAATAAAATATTAATTGAAGTAGTGTTGCATCCTAAATATCAATTTAATGATGTAAGAAATTAGAGGCTTAAGAAATTCAAGTTACCTTCTATGTATATTTTTCGTACAGTGTTTATATTATACTATTTCCATTAAGAAACTTAAGACCATCTACCAACAGTGCTAATTTCACTTTTCAACTTTTTTTTCTGTTTCAGTAAATATATTTGGTTGATTTAGAAGGTTAGGTCATATCTTAGAAAGGAAATTCATGCAAAGAGATAAATTTTATTCTCGGGTCTCAGAAATTCTTATAGTAAAACCAACTCCTCCCTTGTCCAGAAAGGGAGAAAACTTCTTTTAATAATATTTTGTTAGTAATGTTAGGTGGCAAAATGGTATTTGTTACATGGTTAGTAATTCTCAATTAATTCAAGCATTGGAGAGATTGAGCTTAAGAAATTAATTATCTGAAATACTTATTTAAATGGGTTTTCTAAAAAGAAAATCCCAGAAGAATGAATGAATAGCTAAATTTTCCTCAAGCCAGGATACTTTTAACATAGAAAGCTTTCAATATATAAAAAGTGATGTAGTAAGAGTACTTGAACACATTTTCATATTTCCAAAGGCATACAAGTCAGCCTTCTGAGTATGTTTTGATACTTGTGAGGCTCTTAGGCATGCTTTATGACAAAGTAAACTGCATTCCATAGGTATAATGGGACTTAAGTTTTAATTTGCCTTTTAATCTTCTCTTCTGATAAATGGCTTTCAGCAAATGTAAAATTAATTAACAGTGATTTCTGAGATTTTTATTAATTCCTCTGTGTAGATTATTTATAAATTTAGAGTAGTTTAAATTACTTCTAGATAAATTATTAATGAACTGTGAGAGCTTAAAGCCTTAGAAATCTTTTACATGCTTAGCTATCTTTTTAATAGGAAAATTTGATCTAATAATTATTAGATTTAACAAGATGATATTCAGTTATCCTTATCTGTAGTTGCATTGTTCTCACAGATTATCTCTTGGGATTCTATTGTGGGTTTTTTTGTTTGTTTGTTTTAGGAGAGAATAATTAAAGGTAAAAATTAGCGAAGAAAAAAAGGAAACATTTCATGGTGAAATAAAGGTTATGTGCAACTCATGTTCGTTGTTAATGTCTTCTTTATCATTTAACATAATGTATAGTCAAAGTAGTTCTTAAATCAGTTGTTAAATTATTTTAACTGTAAGTATATCTAGTAAAGTAGGAGCTCAGTACATCTGCACTGTCAAATGTCCAGCAATTTTCGTGGAAAGTTTCAAATCCCTACTTACACACAGCATTCTAATGACAATCCTGACCAAAAGTGAGTCCCTAGAATGAGGAAAAATGATTAAATCTTCATTGCTACACTTAATAAAATAATCTATTTCACATAAGACTTGATGATTTACTCCATATAGCAATATATCTATATATATATATATAGTATTGCCTCTAAAAGATCACCATAAATTTATTGAGTGTAACATGAATAATATATTTTTTATTTTTATGTGGATTTATTTTCTTTTTTAATTAAAATTTTTATTTTAAGATACTTGCAGATTCACCTGTAGTTCTCAGAAAGAATACAGAGATACCACATTATCCTTTACCTGGTTTCCATCAATGGTAATATCTTGCTGAACTGTAATATTATATCACAGCCAAGATACTGACATTGATTCAGTCAAGATAGGGAACATTTCCATTACCATGAGAATCTCTCATATTGCTCTTTTATAGACAGCACATATTTGGATTATGTCTTATAGACCAACCTGCCAATTCCCGTCTTTAATTTGTGTTTTCAGATCATTTCCTTATAATTTAATTATTGAAATATTAAGGATTAAGTCTACCACTTCTTTTGTTTTCTATTCTGTTTCTCATGTTTTGTTTTCTTTTTTCTGCCTTCCCTGGGGTTACTTGAACATTTGTTTAGAATTCCATTTTGATCTATCTACAGGACTTTTGAGGTTATTTAGTTTTGAAGTTTATTAATGGTTGCTATAGGTTTTATATATACAAAACTTGTCACTATCTATTGGTGGTTGTAATCTTACCAGTTCAGATGAAGTAGGAAAATCTTGCCTCCTTTTATGTCATTTGGCAGCCCCTCATTCCTAATATAGTATCTTGAATATATACATTTAGAATCCCATTAAATAACATTATTTTTGTTTGATTAAGCTTAATTTGGAAAACTCAAGACAAGAAAGAAAGCCTATGTATCCATATTTTGCTGCCCATGTTCTCTTTTCTTCCTTCCTGATGCTCTAAGTTTCCTTCTTTTATTGTTCTCTTTCTGTTTACAAAACTTTATTCCTTTAGGGTAGATCTTCTGGCAATAAAGTCTCAATTTCCCTTCATCTGAGAATGTCCTGATTCTACCTTCATACCCTGAAAATATTTTCACTGGGTACAGTATTTCGGATTGACCACTTTGTTTTTTTTTTTTTTTTTTTGATTTAATAAAGTTTTATTTTCTAAAATGTACAGTTGGTGGGATCTTGCTCACGCATCTTCACCAGCAGCCGGGGCATCTCCACCCTTGGTGTTTCTGGTGTATATTACTTGAGCTCTGTGCTTTAAAACCAGTTTAATAAGTCCTTTACTAAGGAGCTCCTGAAGGGCTGCCCTGGCCAGGGAACCTCGAATCTTCAGTCTCAGAAACAACAGCTGGAGTAATAAGCTTATAGTTGGGAACTTCCTTACAGAGTTTGTCATATGTCACTTTGTCAAACAAGACCAGATTATTGAGCTTGTCTCGAACTTTGCCTTTGGACCACTTCTTCTTTATGGCCTTGCCCCCAGATTTGTTCACTGGGTCTTTGTCTTTCTTGGCCGACTTTCCGGCAACCTTCTTCTTGTCATCCTTGGGCTGCATAGCGAAGCTTGGAGAGCAGCGTCCACCCCGGCAGCCTCGCTAAGATGTCCGACAAAAAGGAAACGCTGCTCCCCAACCGGCCCAGAAACCTCCATCCGCAGCCAGCGCTTCCGGGGCAAGGGGCGGAGCCCGCGGAGGAAGGTCAGAGGCCCGGCCCCCTCGTCCAGCGGGGAGCAGGCCGGAGCGAGGGGATAGTCATTACCGAGCCCCGCACCCCGAACCCTGCCGATGACTTATTGGGCTTTGTCGCTAGTTGTGAGGCAGCCACACGTTGTATTCCCCGGCCCTGGAAACCAGTAAAGAGAGACAGAAAACAATCTGCCAGGCCTCGCAACGATCCTCGGCAGCCCCGCTAAGCGTGGTGCTTCACAACAATATTATGCCATCTCTTTCTGGGGTTCCATGTTTTCTTATGAGAAAACTTGTTTCATTCTCATTGTTTTTCCTGGTAGGTGAGATGCTGCTTCCCCTGGCTGTTTCAAGATGTTTGTCTTTAGTTTTCAGAAGTTTAATTATGTTGTGTTTTGCCATGTATTTCTTTGGGATTGTCTTGCCTGGGCTTTGCTTCATGTATTAAACCTGTACGGTTTTATCTTTTGACCAATTTGGGAAGTTTCAGTGATAATTTCTTTATACATTTTTCTAACCTTGCCTTCTTCCCCTCCCTTTCCAGAACCCTGATGAGATGAACGTTGGATCTTTTGGTACCACTCCATAAACTCCCTGAGGCTCTATTCATTTTTTCCCCAGCTTATTCTGTTTTATTCAGATTTAGTAATTTCTGTTGTTCTGTCTTCAAGTTCACTGATACTTTTCTTTGTCCTTACCAGTCTACCATTCTGCCCTTCTGTTGAGCTTTTTTTAGTGACCATATTTTTTAGTTGTAACATTTTCATTTGAGTCTAGTTATATCTTGTATTTATTTGCTAGCACTTCATTTCTTTGGAGAGACTTTATATGTTTACACCTGTTTCAAGGGTGTTCATCATTGCTTGTTGAAGCAGGGTTTTTTTGATGGTTTATCTAATTCTTTGTCTAATAATTCTAAGATCTCTGTCCCTTCAATATTGTCATTTGTTGTTCATTTTTTTCAGTTTGAGATCTTTCTGTTTCTTGGCATAACAAGTTATTTTTCTGTTGCATTTGGATATTTTCAGTATTATATTACACAACTCTGAAAATTATTTAAATTTTCTCTTTCAGTTGGCTTCCTATGATGTCAGTCTGACAGGGGAAATGGAGGCACTGCCTCATTACTGCCAAGTAAGGGTAGAAATCCAGTTCTTAAATAAAGATTTTAATATCAAGGGGAAAGAGGAGGCCTTTTGGAGGAATAAAACAGAAGTGAAGTAAGAGGTCTTTTGGATATATTCTTGCTTTATACCCTATACCAGATCAAGTTGAAGGAAAAACCCCAAACAGAGAAGAACAGTGCCTTCATTCCATAATGGAGACCACCTTATAGAATGTCTCACACCAACAGCAGTAGTCACTGTGAAGTACATATAGAAAAAGCTAGAAGTGGCTCCATTGTGCTTCACTAAAAGTTCGGAAAGTTCTCTTCCTCCCAGTTGGAAGGGTACATGAAAGTTAATAGCCAGTGAGCTTGGAATGGGGCAGCAGTAGCAAGGGGTAAGTGATGAGGTCATGTTGTGACACAGGTCCAGGACTGATAGCTAATCCACAGGCCAGAGGGAGAATGTGAATGAGACCCAGAGGCTCTGCAGAGTGAGCTCCAGTTGAGGTGGAGCTAAGTCAGTGACAACCAAGAAGCGTGCTTGACTTCTGTGCTGAGGGATTGCACCACAGATTCTGTTAGCCTTGAACTTGAGGAGTGAAATGCTGGAGCACACCCAATCTCTGTGACCAAGTTTCATTTCCATGAAGGCCAGTGGGAAATCAGAGGAATAGAAAAGGAGACGCTCAGCTTGGGTTTCCCTTGGCTGTCCCTTATGTCCCAATTTCGGTTTGGAGAAGGAAAATTATGGACACAAGCATGTGTGACAAGAAAATTAGTCCTTAAGTACAATTTGCATCTTAAAATTTAATAAATATTTATCTAACAAGGATGACATAAGCCAACCTAAATGAGAAGACTGATATAACTTTAAAATAAATGGCAAATGTGTGTGTGTGTGTGTGTGTGTGTGTGTGTGTGTGTGTGTCCAATGGGTCAGGATTAATTACAAAAATAAAGACTGTTGTAATAGTTGTACATCCTGTTGTATATTTTTGTACACTCTTCTCTCCTTGCTCACATCCACCTAATATCTCTGAAAAAGGCATTCGGTTAACATAAATGCTGTACCTGGCTGGATGGGAGAACATAGTTCTAAGCTACTTACATTTGATCTTAGTATACGAGGGCCTACTTAGATTGCCTTGTAAAATACTGTTCAGATATTCCAAGCAGCCTCCCAGAATATCTGTTGGGGCGCTGCTAGATTTTTTGATAAAGATCTCTCTCCCCCTTAAGGCAGAATGAGCCATCTTTGAACCAGTGGTAATGTTTATAGAGTTACTCCCTGACCCACAGCCTAAAATTATCTCCTTGAAACGTCTATAAAATGGTCTAGAGTTACCTTTCAGGGTCTATCCTTTCAGTCATAATTCCTTTAAAGACTGGAGAATGGCTGTCTTACACTCCCAGTAATTTACTATAGAGCCTATTTTGGCTTTCCTTACTACCGTCATTATTGTACCCTGAATGAGTTCCATTCTGAATGTTTCATTGGAATTGTGGCGATTAGGATTAAATGCGGTATTCCTGGTGGAACGTGGCCAGCTCCCAGTGCAGCGGAGGGGGCTGTTGCTAAAAAACACTGAATCACTTGAGTTGCAGTCTCAATCTGATAGACTCTAATTCATTGATTTATTTTCCTTTTCCATTATAGTCATCATGTAGTTTATAGAACACTCTACGGTTTTTCTACACATTGTGATAGACTTTTCTTAAAAATGAAAATTCGCTAAAAGGGCTCATTGGCATCCTGACAAGAAGTTAGAACTCCCAATTAGTCACACCTGCTAAGGTGAAATTCTAATTTGGGGACGACTTGGCCACAGGCGGAAGCAATCAAACAGATGATTCGGGATCCTGGAGGGGGTGGTTTAAAAGCATGACGTTGATCCCTGACAATCATTGGCGTCAGGCACGGATATCAGTCCCCTTCAGAAAGGGATTAAAGGGAACAGGAAATACGCTGTGACTGTGTACACAATGGGAGACTTAACCACTGAACATCAGCTTGCGCTTCGGTCTCCCAGGGGTTTGGAGATAACTAAGCAATCCCTAAAATCCAGGTTCTCGTGAAAAAAGGTCCTTGATAAATCAGTGTTATCAATACTACTCTTCCCATTGAAACACAGAGACTGTCTCAGATTTTAATCATCTGCCTGAATGAATACCCCCAGTAAGCTGAGAATCTGGCGTGCCACTGTGCATCTTCTTCAAAGGTGGATGATCATTTTTTCAATCATATTCTGGCTTACTCTGTGTTGCAGCTAGCTAATCTTGTAAAAATGTTAAGTAATAAACCACCCAGAATTTAGTGGCTTCAATTGTAATATTTTTATTCTCCTCCTCTGGGATCCTCCAAGAGTCCCGAGATGGAGGCTTGGCTGAGCTAGGACAACTATGTGGGCAGGTGCTGCAGCTGGTCTGGACCTGTTTCTCATCTGCAGATCTGTGATTGAGCGCCCAGGCTCCAGGTGCTTCTCATCCTCAGGAACCAGTGGGCAAGCTGGAGCACGTTGCTCTTGTGGCATGAGAGAGATAAAAGCGTGTCTCCTGGGTCTCCGAAGGCTTTGGTTTGGTAGTGACCGGTTAGTTGTGCGTCGGCTGTCGGGCAAAGGAAATCATTTGATGTAAGTCCCAAAGCCAGTAATGCAGAGGTTTTTTCCACCCCTAATGAAGCTTCAGCTAAAGGTAAGAGTATTAAAGGGCTTCCTTTCATTTGTCTTACTATATATTAGGTTTGGCAATTGATTATAAAAACTGAACAGTAACAGTAGATTATAAAAACAGAACAGCATAAAAGCTGCGGGAATGGAGAGTGTTGTGGGCAGAGTGCCCGGGTGCTGGAGCAGACCTGACACCCCATCCTTAAAAACAAATAAGCAAAGGAAAATCGCAACAGTAGTGTATCTGCCCGATTTCAGGCTTTCTAGTCTGAAGGTCTTAATTTTTTCCAACAGATAAAAAATAAACTCAGATCCCAAACAACTCTGAATATTCAGATTAAAAAAATAGAAACGGGAAAATGAGAATTTCATACACTTGGATTTGTTAAACTTTTTTGTGAATTCAATTTTCATTTTTAATTGAATTTGTTCAGTTTTCTGTTTGAAGTCGTACTTAAATGTTAAAGATAAATAGAACTTTGCACCATTTGATATCTTTAACAAAATGACAATCTACTTTTTAATATGCTTTTCAGAAGCTTATTAATAACTAAAGCTAACTTTATAGTGTAATAATACTGTCTCAAGAGTCTAAGCCCAATTTTTCCCATAAGATGTCATTGAATTTTTGAGAAATATTTTTCTGATCCAACATGTTGGAGAACCTTATGAGTGAAAGAATATAAAAATCACATTTGCCCAAGTTTTGGTAAAGAGCCTTGGAATAGAGCGTTGTACAACGTCAGAGGTGAATATCTGTTCTTTTTTACAAAGAAACTCCGATGATTTTCTGAGCCCTGTAAATCCTTTTAATCAGTCTCTATCTTGTTGACTCCTCTGTGTGCTTTCCTAATATTCATATAAGGCACCCTCCATGGTTATTCTGCCACTCCTTTGCTTTGGATTAAAACGGTCAGTCAATTTGCTTAAAAGCTTCAAATGATACTTATTTTTGTCTTGCTTTGGCGCCGTATATTATTAATGCTTTCTTATGGATTCAATGTTACAGAAATCTGGGTTTTATTATCCTTCCTATTACTACATCCTAGTAGAAAGTGATGTGTTTATACCTTTTCTGCATTCATTATGGAAAATAGATGGCTTAATATTTTTTTTGGAACTCCATTTGAAAGGTTCATGCTACTGCTGTAAACAAGAACATTGCACTGCAAAAAAACAAAAAAAAAAACAAAAAAACTGTAGCTTTGGCATAACCTAAGCATTATTTACTTAGCACATGGGACTCTGAGTACCTCTTTTCATTTTTTTTTTCTCTTCTACCTTGTTAAATGTCCAGCAAGGTGCTATGCTCCAAGTGGCAGGTTTATAATAAATACAAGGAAAATGTTAAAGATCTCTTTGTAATTCTCATACTCCTAGAAAGTAAAGTCCTTTAAGAGCTGCCTGACTCATTGTTTTCATCTTGACAATTGAGTATCTATTGCCTGAAATGGCAAGAGATGGTTTCAAATTTCTTATGTGAGCAGTTGAAACAAACTTCGGGTTTATGCAAAAATACTCAGCAATGATACTAATGTCTGTTGATTTTTAAAAAAAAGGGTCTTAAAAATATTTGAACACTTCCCAAACTATTACAGGCACTCTTAAGCTGAACACATCTTGTAATTTTTAAATAGTTTCATTTGTAGTGCAAATAGTATACCTTGTTTCCCTCCCACGCAGGATTGTTTTTATACTTTCCAAATATATACCTAGGCTTCACATTTATAATTAATGTCTGATGTCTATTTAATGTTCCAAGAGAGTGATACTCAAAATGAAAATAAATGTTAACTAATCTCCAGCTACTATGTTTTTATGTAATTATGCCATGAAATTTCATATACATCAACTTATTTTTTCTTAAAACCTACCCTATAAATAAATTACCAGAAACTAGTTAGCAAGTGAATTCTTATTTAGATACAATTTTATTTTTGTAACCTATTAGGTCAATTATATGAAGCACCAGTAATGAAAAAGATCAAGGTGAAAGCCTCATTTTAAGTCTATAAGCAAATTTAGTGGATGTCTATATATGGACATAGAGTACTTTGTCAAGGTGGTTGATCTCGAGGTTTTAAAGATTTATTTGAGAGAGAATGAGAATGCACAGAAACATGTAGAGGGGAGAGGGAGAGAGTCTCCAGCAGAGTCCCCACTGAGTGAGGAGCCCATGCCCTGTGGGGGCTCAATCCCACCACCCTGAGCGCATGAGCTCAAATCAAGAGTCAGCCGCTTAACCAAGTGAGCCACCCAGGTGCCCCTTGATTTTTGTGTGTTTTTGAATAAAGTTGTTTCCAGGTGCGATCTTTACCTCTGGGGTTTACCATCAATCCTCTGATGAATCCACATACTGAGATAACAAAAAGAAAATTCCAGAGAAATCTTCTTGAATTGATCATCCCCATTTTACACAGTGGTATCTGCCAATGATTCTTTTGAGTCCAGGGCTGGAGAATGTGTACTGTCCAACCCTTAAAATAGAGCCATCCTCAAATTCAGCAGATGCTTGGGTCATAAACTGCCAGCCTTGGTGTCCTGTCACTGTCCTACACCAGCCTGACATGACCCTTAATTTCTATTGACCAAGACAGACTTACGGTATCTGGCAGCTTGAGTGAACTTGAGACCGGCTTCTCCCTGACTCTTGGCCCTGACTTGTCTTTTCCTAAAGCGTTTACTTGAGAACACTTGGAATCGTTAAATTCTTTTTCTGCTGCTTTGAGAGAGAAATCTCCTAGAGTCTTGCCAGTTTTATAACCCAGAAACGGTTTTCTCAAGGACTGGGAGCCATCCCTTTGAAATGTAATCATCAAGAAAGAGAGCCTCTGTGTCTCTTGTCTGTGTGGGAGGGTAGAAGAGTCAGTTCAATTAGCAAATTAGTGTCACTTGGCAAACATGAACGGTCTAATCACGTGGACCAATTCCCCTTTGGCTGTATACAGTACTTTTCTACTAGCTCACCCCAGTGCTTAAAAATTCTCATATTTGTTCCACTGGAGTTGAATTTCATCTCTTCCCAAATGGAATAGTTTTGAATAAAGTCCTGCCTGTTTCACACCATCCATTCAGTGCAGTTTTTCTTTGGCACACATGTAAAGATAAGTATCTTTCTCCATCTATGTGTATCTCTTTATTTGGGTGAAGAACCTCGAGAAATGCATACACAAAGGGAGTATAGCAGCTTGTGAGAGCAACAGGAGTTGGATTTTTTTAACCTGTTTTAAAGAATCATTCCACTATAACTCATACTTAATCTTTAAAATCTTATTTTTGTATTTTAAATGTTTATTTAGAGAGTGGGCAGGGGGAGGGGCAGAGGGGGAGAAAACCTCAAGAGGGCTCCGTGCAGAGCATGGAGTCTGAGGGCTCGATTTCATGACCTGAGTTGAATCAAGAGTCGTTTGCTTAACCGAGGGAGCCACCCAGGTGTTCCTTATTTTGGTATTTTAAGGGCCGTAGTTGCTATTGCGACTGTGAGATTACCTCTTTGAATGTTAAATGATACCACAGGAAAATAGGAATAGGAAAACTATTCACTGGCAGAGGAAGTCCTCAGATTCTGAAGCCTTTGTCAGTAGGGCCTTACGAGATTGTTCATTTTCTGCCTCCTGTGGATCCTCTTTTTTGCTCTACTTGTAAATAGAAGGAGTGGAGAAGAGACCAAGGAAGGCAGGGGAATAAGCCGCAATGTATGATTGTTCTCTTGGGGAATAAAAGGGGTAGTGGCTACAGGTAAGACATGAATGAGAAAGTTAAGATTGTGACAATTCAAACCTGAATGTTTAGGATCAGATTAAATATTCTTCATCTTTGATGTAACAATAGGACAAAAGTTATTTTTTTGTGGGTAAGATAACTGCCTATTTTGGTGAGTAAAGCTATAGGAAATTCTGGTAGTCCCTTGATTAAAGATGCTTTATTTCATCATTTTCATACAAGCTTATGTTCACCTGAAAATCCTAAGTACAAAGGACAATCTTTTTCTATGGAAACATTCTAGAAGAGATTCCTTATAGCATCACACTTTGAGTAAACACAATAAAGGAGTAAGTTAAAGCTTTCATATATATAACCTAAAAATACAAATATCACAGAAGGCTAAATGAATACATTAATATATTAAGATTGGCTTTTTCTTAAACATTGAGCTATTTCAAATACTTTAATTTTTCACAAAATAAAGTCTAATGCTACTGATTTTTAAGAAGGTTATGAGAAAGAAATCCTATCATAACTCTGAAAGATACAAACATTTACTTAGATTTCTTGGAAAAAGTAAAAAATTGGTGACTTTGTTCAATGATAAAGATGAACATATCCTATGAAACAGTTCAAGCTATATACCCTCAAAGCATAATTGTGCATTTGTTCACAGCATGTGTGAGCATTTTTATCACCTGTATATTCTTAATAGGCAAAATTTGGAAATAAAATACCCAGCTATGGAGAAATGTCTGAACAAAACCCAGCATTGTAGTTACGTTTTATTTCCATAATACAGTCAAAATGGATAAACCAGGTCTGCATCGGTCAGTATAGATGAGTCTTGACAGCAGTATGTATCAGTATGCTGAGGGGAGAAAAATGAAAGGAACTTAGAAGAATTTGAATAGAACACAATTAGGATTGTGAAAAATAAGACACTGGTATCATCTGTGGATTTATATAAGGCTGTAAATTTCTTCATGCACTGGAAGAAGGTGCTTTGGGTTGAGGAAGGGGAGAGTGGGCAGTGAAGTGAGCGGTGAAACTTCAGCTTACTTGCAATACGTTATTAAAGTCTGAAACATGCAAATATATTTGAGTTTATTTCACTTCATTTTAAAATATTTCATAACAAACAAGAGACAAGATAAACTAACAGGATCATAGGGGAAGGGAGGGAAAAGTTAGACGAAATCAGGGAGGGGGACAAACCATAAGAGACTCTTAATCATAGGAAACAAACAGGTTTGCTGGAAGGCAGATGGGTGGCGGAATGGGATAAGTGGGTGACAGGCATTAAGTGTAGGGCACGTGATGTGATGAGCACTGGGTGTTAAAAGCAAGTGATAAATCCCTGAACTCTACCTCTGAATCTAATAATAGACCATATGTTAATTAGTTGAATTTAAATAAAATTAAAAAAAATTTTAAGTTTAAAGAACAACTGATAAGTAGTATTACCATTGTTTCCATATTTTCTATTAGGTGGTCAAATAAACCTAATTTTCATATTTTACTATAAAGATATTTGGTGGATTAGAAACCTAAAAAATCCATACTATATATTGAGTGATTTGAATATGAAGGAAAAAATGTATCTAATGCTTGAACCTGAGGAAAATATATAATGCTTAGAAGGAAAAAAATCACATTGTAGGTTTTGTTTTTGTTTTAAAGGTTTTTTAAAGTAATGGCTCTACCCAACATGAGGTTCAAACTCTGGACCCCAGGCTCAAAAGTCACATGTTATGCCAACAGCCAGCCAGGCACCCCCTTCTCTTCTTTTTTAAATGAATGCAACTGATGAATTGTTGAATTCTACATCTGAAACTAATGATGTACTATATGTTGGCTTGTTGAATTTAAATAAAGTTATTAAAAATGTTAAAACAATAAAGTAAAATTAGAGAACTTCTAAAAATTTCTTCTATTCTCACCAGACATACTTCCTAAATTACAGAATTACTAGTATTTCTTTTAAATTGAGCCAGAAATAAGTCATGTATTTTTTTTTAACTTGCATGATCTTCAGAAATCAAATGGGGTTAAAATCAATTGATAGATGGAAGCGATTGGTTATCTTCTGTCACTTTTCATGTTTCTGACAGATGAATAGACTCCTTATTAGGATGATATATATCATAAGTTCTTGCCTTTTATCTTGACATGCCACGTCCTTGCTGATGTAGCCCGTTATTCTCCACTCATTTTCCATCAACCTTCCTCCACAGACAGCGTCATTATTGGTCATTATCTTGCCGTCATTCAAACATGTCCTCTATCCATCTAACTCTGTACCTTTGCTGCTGCTTCACATGTCTGTCACCTCATCCCATTTTTTTCCTAAAAAATGAGATTTATATAACTCTGAAGTAGATTGGGATCTAAAGCTATAAACATCTCCTATGATTTTATAGTTGAAGTGTATTTTAAACATCTTCATCTTATAGGAAAGTATTTGCATAGCTGTATACCTTACATTAATCTTAATCATTACATGCCTGACACAAGAGTATTTCTTACTAAGAAACTAATTAGATAACATTTTCTACCAAAGTTTGATCTTTAACATATATGCCATCTGTTCATATTATTCAAAGAATAACTTTAATTTGATTCCCTAATTGAAGTAGGAATGAGTTCTGAGCTGTAGTTTATTTATGCAAAAGAATACCAGTTGAAGGCACTAACATGGTATGTGAATTGAAAGATTAGAACAGCTTTGACCAAGGTGTTCTGTTTTGAATATTAAGTTATTTTCTTAACAAGTCTTGTTGAAAATGAATATTCTTTGGATTCATTTTATTGACAAAATGTTTTATTTATCTTTATTTTTTATTACATTCAATTAGCCAATATATATCATTAGTTTTTGATAGTGTTCAACGATTCATTAGTTGCATGTAACACCCAGTGCTCATCACATCACGTGCCCTCAATACTCACCACATTTTAAAATTACTTATTCATACACTGAAATTTAAAATAGGTTATTTTCCCACTTTAATTTTTAGTATTTTTTTTGCCTATTTTTAAATTTTATGTTAGTGACCATACATTACATCATTAGTTTTTGATGAAGTGTTCCATGATTGTTTGCATATAACACCCAGTTTAACTAAATGTAGTGTGGGGGTATGCTCACCTATTAGGTATCCTTGGGTATTTAAATATTTGAGAACATGAATGGGCAAGTATGTTTCATGAATAAAATGATGTTTGAGTAGTGTCCTATGTCTTGTTATAGTTAAATTCCAGATCTAGAATTGTGCCTGATTCAAGTTTCAACAAATTAACGTTTTAATGCATTTTCCCTGGTCCATTGTGACCCAAGAAAAACATTTTTCCTTTACCTAAATGCTTATACTTGTTTTCAAGGTTTTTACATTTCTTACTGCTATTCTAGTTCCTGTTAATGCACAGCTTTAATCATTTTTATGATGATGGAATTAGTCTTAACGTTTTGTGACTCTGATAGACTAAGTTAACTCCTTTGCAGTCCTCTGTGATGAATGCTGAGACATAAATTTGGGATGACCATTTAGTAACTTAATTGTCTGAAGATCTTAGCCATAACTGGTTGATAAAGAATTATGCTAAATACTTCACAATAATAAAATATTTAGTAAAATATAAACTAAATAATATATGCAGTCCTAACATTAAAGATACTTATAATAAATTAAAGAAACAAAAACTGTGCCCTTATCCTTCGTAATTTTCTTTGCTCCAGAGTTTACTTTGTCTTATATTAATATAGCCACTTCTTATTTTAAGATTTATTTTAGAGAGCAGGTGGGGAGGGGCAGAGAAAGAGAGAACCCTGAATCCAGGTAGGGCTCAATGCCAGGACCCTGAGATCATGACCTGAGCCAAGATCAAGAGTTGGTCGCTTAACTGATCTACCCAGGCACCCCTCTGCTTATTTTAAATAGTGTTCTTATTCTAGACTTTTCCCCCATCCTTTTACTTTAGCCTACCTACATTATTATACTTGTAACAAGTTTTTTGTTGATTGCATTTAGGTACATTATTTTAACCCATTATGATAAATTCCGTCTTTTAGCTGATATTTTTAGATTATTTTAATATAGTTGTGTGGCTTTGAATTTTCCATTTTCCATTTTATTTTCTGTTCATTTTCTTCTTAATGCTTTATGGAGATTTATGAAAGATTTTTAGTATTAAATTTCTAGATCGTGACTTTTAATATATCCTATTTTTCATTACTTGAGGGTTTACAAAATCCATAAAGAACTGTTCAGAGTAGAATTTTTTTTAAGTTGGAATGGAGAAATGTTAGCATAGGAATTTCTTCACCCTCTTATTTTTTAAGATTTTATTTATTTGACAGAGACACAGCGAGAGAGGGAACACAAGCAGGGGGAGTGGGAGGGGGAGAAGCAGGCTTCCCACGGAGCAGGGAGCCCAATGCAGGGCTCAATCCCAGGACCCTGAGATCATAACCTGAGCGGAAGGCAGACGCTCAACGCCTGACCCACCCAGGCGCCCCCACCCTCTTGTTTTAATGCTGTGGTTGTCTTAAGGTCTACATCTTCATCTATTTATAATCCCTTTAAATTTTGTTGAGTATTTCTTTTGCTGTGCAGAAGATTTTTACCTTGATGAAGTCCCAATAGTTGATTTTTCCTTTCGTTTCCCTTGCCTAAACATATCTAGTAAGAATTGCTACAACCAAGGTCAAAGAGGTTGCTGCCTGTGTTCTCCTCTAAGATTTTGATGGTTTCCTGTCTCACATTTAGGTGTTTCATCCATCTTGAGTTTATGATTGTGTATGATGTGCAAAAGCGGGTCCGGTATCATTTGTCTGTGTGTGGCTCCCAACCCCATTTGTCAAAGAGCACGTCTTTTTTCCACTGGATATTCTTGTCTGCTTTGTCAAAGATTAATGACCATATAGCTGTGGGTTCATTTCTGGACTCTCTATTCTGTTCCATTGATCAGTGTGTCTGTTTTTGTGCCAGTACCATACTGTCTTGATGACTACTGCTTTGTGATATAACTTGAGGTCCAGAATTTGATGCCTCCAGCTTTGCTCTTCTTTTTTAAGCTTGTTCTGGCTATTCAAGGTCTCTTGTGGTTCTGTACAAATTTTAGGATTGTTCTAGCTCTGTGGGGAAAAAAAGGCTGGTGGTATTTTGTTAGGGATTTCATTAAATGTGTAGACTGCTTTGGGTAGTATAGACATTTTAACAATATTTGTTCTTTCAATCCATGAGCATGGAATATTTTTCAAAAAATCTCAGACAATGTTCTAAGTGTTAAATGTCAAACATTTGGAAGAATTCAGAAGAATAGTTAATTTATAATTTCTTTAGGTTTTTCTTCATTCTTATTTTCCAAATTTCCTTCTGAAATCACTTCCCTCTATAGTAAGAATTTTCTGGGGCACCTGGTTGTCTCAGTCAGTTAAATGTCTGGCTCGTGATCTCTGTTCAGGTCTTGATCTCAGGGTCCTGAGTTCGGGCCCCGCACTGGGCATGGAACCAACTTTTTTTTTTTTTAAAGAATTTTCTTTAGCAGGTCTTTTTTTTCCTAAAGGTTTTATTTATTTGAGAGAGCTAGAGAGAAAGCGCACGTGTGAGTGAGCACAGGGGGAGAAGGAGAAGCAGATTTCCTGCTGAACAGAGATTCCAAAGCGGGGCTTGATTCTCAGGAATCTGAGGTCATGACCTGAGCCAAAGGCAAGTGCTAAACTGACTGAGCCCCCTCAGATGGTCCGTTAGCCGTTCTTTTAGATGAGGTCTGTTGGCTATGGCTTTCTTCATTTTCTTTAATCAGAAAAATGTCATTTTAACTTAATTAGGGATATTGTCACTGGATTCAGAATTCTAAGATGACAGATTTTTTTTTCATTTAGTACTTTGAAAATATGCCAGTTGAGTCAGTGCATGAGAAGATGAGGATATGAAGTGTGTATAAATATACATACTATATTTGTATATAATTTTACAGAATATTACTGAGCAGTGAGATAGAAGGAAGTCTGACCATTTGTTTGCAACATGGGTGAAAGTAGGGGACATGATGCTAAGTGAAATAAGCCAGACAGAATAAGACAAATATTATATGATCACACTTATGTGTAGAATCTAAAGAAAAAAAAAACCCAAAGAAACAGTAGAATGGTGGTTCCCAGGGGCTTGTGGGTGGAGGGGGTAGAAATGGGGAGATGTTGATAAAAGGGTACAAATTAGGAGTTGCATAGGATATGTCTGGAGATGGGATATACCTATATACCTGATATACCTATATATCTATACCTATATTAAATATATACCTATATTTAATAATAAAGTACTGAGTACTGGATATATGCCAAGAGAATAGATTTCAGGTACAAGTGTCTCTTACACAAAATAACTAAAGAAACATGTTAACTTGGTGGTAGTAATCATTTATATATATGTCACCATGTTGCACACCATAAATATATACATATGTATATAATTTTTATTTAAAAATAATTCAGTGAAAACAAAGTGCCACTTTCTTCTGACCCTAATGGTTTTGCTGAGAAATCTACAGTCATTTGAATTGTTTGGTTTTGTTAATACGGTATTGTTTTGTTTTGTTTTGTTTTTTTCCCCTGGCTGCTTCCAGAGTGTGTGTGTGTGTGTGTGTGTTTTGTTTTTAGTAGTTTGATTATGATGGTTCTGAAGAAAGATCTATTGGGTTTTTTCCTTTTGGGATTCATTCATTCATTATAAATTCATTAAATTTATAAATTTATGTCTTTAAATTGGAGAAGTTTTCATTATAGCATTTCTTGTAATACTTGGCGGCACCACACTTTTCTTGCCTTTTGGGATACCTATGACATGAACTTGAGAGTATTTGGGAATGGGTAACGCTCTGTAGCTCTATTCAGTTTTTTTACATCTTTTTTTTTTCATGCTATTTAGATCTATAGAAAATAATCTTCAAGAGTTCATTCATTTTTTTTTTCTGTTCAGCCCATTCTGCTCTTGAGAAACCATCCAATGAGATTTTTACTTCAGTTATTAAATTTTTCATTTCTACAATTTCCATTTGTTGTTTTTTTAATCTTATTCTCTGTTGACCCTTTCTATTTTTCAATTTTTTTAAAGAAAAATCACCTATTGGAACATTTTCAAAATAGTCACTTTAAAGTCTTTATCACATAATAGATTATCTGTGTAATATTGGTGTCAGTTTAATTTTGTGTGTGATTCTTTGAATGCCAAATAATGATAAATTGTAACCTGGTTAATTTTTAGTATTATGTTAAACTTTGGGTCTCATGTTGGTAAGCAGTCAACACGGTTCATTTAAGTTCAGGCTACAAGTTCTAACATACTTTTGTGGGATCTGGTTTCATTGTTTATTTTTCCAAATCTTTGCATCCCTCTTTGAACTGATGCCATATGTATGCCACCCAAGTATTCATTGTGGAATCTCGGTGATTGTCTATCCATTGGTTCAGTTTTTTAGGTTTTTGATAAGCTTATTAAAAACAAATCCCATAGGGTAAGCCCAGGAGTTGATTAAAAAAACAAAAAACAAAAAACACCAAAACCTACCTAGTGTTTATTTTCTAATTTCATTCACTTTGCTGTCTTTCCTGCAATTTCCTGTTCGATGAGATTACCCTTGTCATTCATCCAAAAACTTAGAACACTAATGAACTTGGTCCGCTGTACACTTCTATGATTACATCCATGTCTGGCATGGATGGAGATTGGTGGATTGGGCAGTAAGATAACAGAGAAAAGAAAACAAAACAAAAGGTCTATTTCCATACTCAACTGAGCATTAAGAGTTTCTCCAAGATAGTGTCTCAGACAGCTCTCTGTATGCATCACAATACTGACTATGGTTTCTGTCATTGATTTGAGGCTAGGGAATATTAGGGGTCAATGGTAACTGTTACCAGTTCAATCATACTTCACAATTGGTGTTCTTAATCTGCCTGCTACTATTTCTTTTTTTATTTCTTTTTTAATTTTTTATTAATCACCATACATTACATCATTAGGTTTTGATGTAGTGTTCCACGATTCGTTGTTTGTGCATAACACCCAGTGCTCCACGCAGAACGTGCCCTCTTTAATACCCATCATCAGGCTAACCCATCCCCCCATCCCTCTCCTCTAGAACCCTCAGTTTGTTTTTCAGAGTCCATCGTCTCTCATGGTTCATCTTCCCCTCCGATGTCCCCCCCTTCATTCTTCCCTTCCTGCTATCTTCTTTATTTTTTTCTTAACATATATTGCATTATTTGTTCCAGAGGTACAGATCTGTGATTCAACAGTCTTGCACAATTCACAGCGCTCACCATTGCCTGCCACTATTTCTTTTCCTAGTCTTCAAACAGCTGTTCTCTGAGGTTTTTTCAGGTTTTATAATTGCATTCAGTGGCAGAGACCAGATGGAGTATGCTTACTCAGTATTATCCAGAACAAGAATGGATACAAATATATTTATGTTCATAGAAATATTTAGAATGATGATTAAGCTGCTGAGTTAGATTGTGATATCAAGGAAAGTTGAGTGTTTTTTTTCTTTAATCTGTACTGTGGGGGGGGGGGGAAATTTGGCATGTGTTCTTTGATTTTGTAAAACCTATTTGTGCTATAGCGTTTGCCAGAATGACCTTGATTTTTATTCTCGTATTGACTTTCCATAAAATGAATATATGTATAACCAAGGGGTAGAGACTATATTTTTTATCCCTTCAATCTGTGCTGTCTTTGAGATTTTTTTTTTTGATAGAATGTGGCATGCTAGTGTGCCCATGTGAGCATAAGGCTTAAGACGCCTGTCATGCTTTTGCCTTTTCTGACTAAACGTGTATGAGTAGGTCCAGCTTGAGACTAGCCTTAATTGCTGACTTAAAAAAAATTGGATGCAAATAAATTGTTCTTAGTCGAAATAAGGTAGAATTATAATGCAATACACTAGTGAATTATAATAGGTACACATGTAATTATAAAAAATATTTAACTTTCAGACTTGACAACTTCCCTTTCTCCCATTAGGTGACCTTGCTTTGACTAAATATTTAAGTGTTTCAGGTAATTGTATAGATGAGGTAGGTAGATTTTTATCCGGTCACATAAACAAAAAGACTTTGTGACATCCTCACATTTGCACATCTTCTTGTCCTACGCTGGATTGTCTATTCTGCAAAGTAAAATCAATTCCCCCTTTCCTGGGCTCAAATTGCCAAAAAAAAAAAAAAAAAAAAAAATCTAAAAGTGACCAACTTTCTTTAACTGATCAATTGTATTATGCTCTCTGGCTTTCCTACTCAGTTGAGTGGAGTCACCAATTAAAATAACAGGCGCAAGCAGATGGGCTTTGAGATGAGAGGTCAATTTACTGTGTCAAGGAATGAGGAAAACGAACAAAATTCAAGTAATTTAGTAAGAAGTAACTTCAAAGAACCCATACTTCAAAATAAAGCGTGATCTTAAACATTACTCATTTATAACTTTTTAGTATATTGCATTAGCTATCAATTAAATTCAACATTCTACCTCTTGTGGAATTCTATTTCTTCTGGGCATATGTAGCTCCAAAAGAATAGACTTTCTTCCTTGAAACACATGTTTTTGCAGTTAGTGAAATTTTTCCTCATTTTCAATATTTTGGGGCACATTTGTTAGACTGTTGGTAACTGGCATAACATCTGACCTAATTCTAATTTGCAGAACCTAATTGGAGCTTAGGGATATCATTATTCCTAATACCTTTCTAATTATATCAAAGGAGAGGTAACCTTTGAATAAAGAATGACATTCAAAGAAAACTGGACCGTTTCTTCTCAAATGTGGATAAAAACACCACTTTTTGCTAATATTTCTGTTGCTAATATTTTACCTATAAAATGTGCAGATGGTCTTATTAGTCTTGGCAAAGTATTGACCTACACACATTGGAAGTTTGATAAAATAGACCCTTGATAAATTGAGGGTTTTTTTTCCAATTAATGTTGTCATATTTGAGTTACATTTGAAGAGTGAAAAAAGTTTTTGGCAATATTATTGCTAAAGTGAATTGGTTTCCTAAAATTTGGTAAGTTCTTTAGACTCATGTATATTTCTGAAGTGGGTCACTTGAAAACCAATCAAAAAACATTTCATGACCTGAATTTATTATTGGATGTATATACTAAAATTGCAAATTTTATTTGTGGTCTTAAAGATTTTTGAGAGGTTACATTGCACAGTTTAAAAATGTAAACCACAAAGAAAGAATGACCTCTAATGAAGCAGGATGCTTAGTTTTGTAATCAACTTATTTAAAAACTTTGGCTTTTAGACTATTATAAATGAGGATAATGCTGTTTTTTCCAACTCTGAGATCTTAAAACTGATGAACTATTCTAAGAAAATTACTGATAATTAGAATGCTCTCATTTATGGCTCTTGTTTGTGCAAGCATTTAAATAAGTAAAAGCTAGCTATTGATTAGAGGTTTATTAAAAATAACAGCTGACTTTTAAGCATTTCTTTTTGTAATAAATTAGAAAAATGTGTATGTGATAATATTTATCAAAAAATCAATTTGTGATTCAGAGTTTACTCGTTCTTGGTAATTAGCTAATATCTGGAATAACAGAAATTATCCATGATTATCTTACACCATCGCTATTGTACTATATTTAAGATACAGCCAATACACAACATTTGAGTTTCTGGTGTACAACATAATGATTTGACCTTTGTTGCAAAATGATGACCACAATAAGTCGTGTCAGCATCTGTCACTAAGAAATTCTCATCACAAGGAATAAATTGCTTATCCTTTTCCTAACTCTCAAATAGGCAGTGCAGTATTAACTGTAATCAGTGTGTTAAACATGACATCCACATAACTTATCACGGAAAGTTTCTACTTTTCAACCCTTTTGTCCATTCCCTACCACCTGTCTCTGGCAACCACCAATCTCTTCTCTATAGCTTCAAGCTCCATTTGTTGTTGTTTGTTTTTTAAGATGACATATGTGAGATCAAAAGGTACTACTTACTTCACTTGACGTAATGTACTCAAGGTCCATCCATTTGTTGCAAATTCTTGCTCGTTACTGAATAATACTCCATGGTGTATGTATGTGTATATTGTATATTGAAAGATACCACTTTATCTTTATTCCTTTGATAAACATTTAATTTGTATATTTTGGTGACTGTAAATTATGGTAAAATGAACATGGGGCACACGTATCTTTTTGAGTTGGCATTTTCATTTTCTTCGGATAAATAACCGGAGCTGGAATTGCTGCATCCTATGGTAGTGTTTTCATTTCTAAGCAACCTCCATAACATTTTCTGTCCTGACTGCACCCATTGACATTAACAGCAACAGTGCACAAATGTTTCATTTTGAACACATCCTCATGAACACTGAGTTTTTTGTCTTTTTGATGATGGCAGTTTTTTAAAGTTTTATTTAAATAATCTCAACACCCAACACGAGGCTTGAACTCACAACCACAAGATGAAGAGTTGCATACTCTTTGAACTGAGCCAGCCCAGAGCCCCAATAATGGCATTTCTAACAAGTATGAGGTGACATCTCATTATAGTTCTGACTTGCCTTTCCTTGATATGAGTGGTGTTGAGAACCTACCATGTATCTGTTGACCATCTCTATGTCATCTTTGGAAAAATGTGTATTCAGATCCTCTGGTCATCTTTTAATCTGATTTTTTTTCAATTTGTTTTGGATATTTCTTGTTAGATATGACTTGCAAATATTTCTTCCAATTCCATACATTGCCTTTGAATTGTGTTTAATGGTTTCCTTTGTTAGTCAAGAAGCTTTATAGCTTGATAAAATTTCACTTCTTTGTTAGGCTCTTGTTGCCTTTGCTTTTGGGGTCAAAAAAAAAAAATCCAGTCCAAGACAAATGTCAAAGAGCTTTCCACCTATGTTTTCTTCTAGAAGGATGATTTCAGGTTTTATTTGCA
Source organism: Zalophus californianus (assembly GCF_009762305.2). NCBI lineage: Eukaryota > Metazoa > Chordata > Mammalia > Carnivora > Otariidae > Zalophus > Zalophus californianus. Next base: position 16,366,695 of record NC_045599.1, read on the forward strand.
AGTCATTAATCCACTTTGAGCTCATTTTTGTATGTGAGATAGGGGTTCAGTTTCGTTATTTTGTTGATTGTTGTCCCATTAGACCAACACCATGTATTGAAGATCCTGGTCTTTCCCCTTTACATATTTGGGACTTTTTAGTAGTAAATCATATATGTTCAGATTTATTTCTAGGCTCCTTACTCTGTTCCATTAATGTAAGTGTCTGTTTTTATGACAATACCATACTCTTTGTATACCATATGTTTGTAATATAGTTTAAAATCAGGGAGCATCATGTCTCTAGCTTTGTTCTTTTTCAGAAATGTTTTAGTTTTGGGGAGTTTCAGATCAAGTTGAGAATTATTTCTGTGAAATCTGGATAGGGATTGTACTCTATTGATTGTTTTAGGTAGAATGGACCTTTTAACAATATTCTTCTAACCCATGAGTTATATCTTGTCATTTGTGCATTTTTCAGCTTCCTTGACCCATATCCTAGGCCTCTCAGGGTAGAGGTGTAGAGGTATTTCATCTTCTGGATAGACTTATTCATGGGAATTGTTTTCTTTTGATACAATTACAAGTCAAACTGTTTTGAATTTCTGTTTCTGATAGTTCATTTTTTGTGTATAGAAATGGAACAGATTATATTTTTTCAATTTTACTGAATTGTTTTAACAGTTGTAGTTTTGTTGTTTTTGTGGAATTTTGTTAGGATTTTCTGCATATAATACATAACCTGCAAATAGTTTTACTCTTGAAATTTGGTTACTTGGGGGTGGGGGCTTTTTTCCCTGCAAGTGCTCTGGCTAGGACAGTCAGCATTAATTATAATGATTAAGTGACAAGAAAGATCTCCTTGTCTTGTTCTTGATCTTAAAAGGAAAAGCTTTCCTTTAAAGGAATGCACTGAATCTACAGAAGGCTTTGGGTCATATGGGCATTTACAGTATTAATAAGTGTGAACCATGAACATGGGTAGTCTTTGCATTTGTTTTGTGTCTCCTTCAATTCATCAAATTCTTCTAGTTTTCATTGTATAGAACTTGAACCTCTGGTTTAATTTATCCTAAATATTCTGTTTTTGGTGCTATTGTGAAATGTGAATGTTTTATTTAGATTTTTCATTGTTAGTGTACAGAAATGGAACTGATGGGTTTGTTGATTTTTGTATCTTGCATTTTTGCCGAATTACTTAAATGTTCTACCAGCTTTTTAGTAGTCTTTGGGAATTTCTATGTATAAGATCGCATCATAAAATTTGGATGCTCTTTTATTTATTTTTTTTCTTGCCTGCATGCTCTGGCTAGGACTTCAGGTACTGTGTTGAATAGGGATAGTCAAATATGCACCCTTTTTTTTGTTGCTCTAAGAGGAAAAGCTTTTAGCTCTTTACAGTCAAAGGCAATGTTAGCTATGGGCTTGTCATAAATATTCATTATGTTGAGTTATGTTCCTTCTACCCCAATTCTTAAGTTTTTTTTATAATAAAAACATGTTGAATTTTGTTAAACCTGGAGGAAGAGGAGATTGAGGATAAAAGAACACGTGAATTGAATTAAAATAGTTCAAATTAGCATTTTTTTTTTCCTTTAAAATGTGCTTGAAGTACAGAGAGGTTTGGTGCATAGTGAAAAACATGCCAGGAAGGCTTGAATAAGTATGTTCCTCACATAGCTAAAAATGTACCAGAAATACCATATTAAGTTTGGCTTCAACTAGATTTTTTTTTCAATTCCTTTTCACAAAGAGATTTTGGAAAACCTTCTCAATTATTGGTTTAGGAAACAGTATTTTTTAGAGCAGCACATTCTACTGAGTTATAAGGATTATGATCACAATCCTCTCCAGAGCTCAGTAAACACACAGTATTTTTTAGAAATATGTTCTATTTGTGTGTAAAATGGGAGCTTGCAGACAAAATGTTGAAGTACCAGTGTTGGCCTTAACATATCTAATGGTTCATCTATTAACTGTGACACATGGATTTTTCTATGTATGTCTGATGATCTCAGATTATTTAATCAGATTCTTCTTGGCTGGAAGTTCTAGTAATCTGATAGTGTTTTTGCTGCATCATCAGTTGTAACTGATGAGGTATTAGGAAATACGGCAGAGCTGTTGAAACGCCCAACTGTGTGTGTATGTTTAGGTGGTGTGCTTTCATCATGTCACAAATACCAAGAACCTTAAACTTCAGATACCTGCCAGCCCTTGTGGCCAACTTCTTCTCTACAAGGCATAATAAACAGTGTGAGAGCCATCTGTACCAAAGTTCGTTTACCCCTACTTGATACAAGTGTTAGATGTGCCCTTTGAAGAATAATCCTGTGATAAGTAGTTGACTGCATAATAGAGGTGAGGCAATCGGGTTCCCAAAGAATCACTTTTAAAGCCTGGGGCCCCATAGAAGATGGGAGTTTTGGTGTTTCATGGACTAGCCACTGACTATGCTGCGCAAATAGGTTAAAAATAAGGATTCCAAAAACATATACATGAATTTCTGCCTCAAGGTTGAGGCAACAATATTGAGGAGGTGGCCTTGTAATGGGATGGAAAGAATAATGTGCATCAGCAGAATATAGGGTAACTATAGAAAGAAGAGTCCCAAATAGTGTCTATACTTGGGGAAAAAAACATGACCAAGTGAAGTGCTTTAGATCAATGTGTCCATTAGTGAGGCATGGCATAACATGGCAGCTCCATGAATCCAACAGCCCAAGAAAAAGGATAATTGGAACAGCCAAACCAAATAGGGATTACGGTTGGGGGATGAGGCAAACTATTAAACACACTGAGTCATGTAAGGATATAACTGTATTTTCCCTCTTTGTCCTCAAAAACTTCCCCCTTACCATGCCAAATGGTCATTTTGTGGTAGGGAATAAATTTAAGGAAAGCTTAATATAAAATTTGAGACGAGTTTTAAAGTAAACTAGACTAAGTCTTAAAGTGCAGAAGTATTTTAGTAATTTAAAACTAATAGCAACGTTATAGAATTGTACTGGGACTTCAGTGAATAAGTTATGTATCAAAAGGCAATCTATGTGTGGGATGGATGACACATTTTAAATAGAAATAAAGAAAACTTTGTTTATTCTGAAATGATTTGGAATTCCTCCATAACTCCATTAATGTGTAGATAAAGAGTGAGGTACGAAGTTAAATGAGAAAATTTGGCCATTGTATCATATGACCTGAAAGCAGTACTTTACCCTTGGTATTAATAAAACTAAAATTATAAAGGATAAGGAAATGCTTCATGTAGCATGTTGGTTAAAGAATCAAAATCAGAAAAAAAAAATTCCAGTTGAGTAATAAGGAAAATAAACTATATCAACATGAATGAGTTACAGCTCAAGTGTTCAGAATGCTCTTGATAGCATTATATGCTTAGAAACGAAAAAGGGTTTAAAATCAGACTTTGAAGAAGCTAGAAATATTGCAGTGACACAAAGCTTAGGTATGTGCACAGAACTGAAATATTAAAGATGAGTAGAAGACCATAAAAGAGAAAAACAGGCAAATAGAGAAAATTGACAAAGCCCAAAGATGGTTTAGTCACGAGGTCAACAAATTTAATAAATTCTTAGCTAAAGTGATTAAGAAAAAATTCAGACAAGAAATCAATAGGAATGAAAAAAGCTACCAATACACATCTTACCAAATTAAAAACAATAGTAGAATAATACATGTAGTTTGTGCCAACACAAATTAGAAGTAATGATAAAATTATTAAAAGACACAAATTGAAGACGAAATTCTAGTTTAAACACAGTATGAGCTGATTATATCCTTTGCCTTAAAATTCACAGGTTGAAATCCTAACCTCAAGTATCTTAGAAGATTTCCTCCCCAAAATATATTCCTTTGTCACTTGTCTTCCCTGGTTAAAATATTTGGTCTGAAACAGAACCCGCGGATTGATTGGCCACCCGCATACCATGAGAAACAGTCAATGTGGCGGCAAATAAGGCTTCCCCAGGTCTCTTACTGGACATAAAATTTGTTTTTAAGCTTCTGATGAGGTCAGCTTAAAATACACATAGACCCTGGAAGAGTCACTAATCTGGGAGG